>NW_022197640.1:4311198-4391377 GCF_009176525.2 Contarinia nasturtii
CAACACTCATGATTATAGTTGGTTTCAAATGTTAATATAGTATTGAGATAGTTAGATGTAGGAAAAAAATTAGAATAATTTTGAAAAGAAAAATAAATAAATAAAATGAAACAAAAATAAAAATAAACAGTTTTTTGCATTTTATATTTGATTAAACTACAAGGTTTTATTGGAAACCTAAAAAGCTTGGGTGTCCAATAAAAGCCAAAATTACTAAAACATCGTACACTTGATTTGAAATTTTCAGTGTAAGCCTTCCTTGGTGACCCCAGTGAGAGGTGAGATCATAGCCATATCACAAGAAAGTGACAATTTAAAGACATGATATTGATGTACACTTAACCTACACTTAATTTCAAGGCTGTACACTTTCACAAAATCATCCTACACTTAATTTGAAATTTTCAGTATAGGTACCCCTCGCCCCTCATATAAGGCTGGTATGGCCAAATCACTTGATTTCATAGTAATATCGTATGTGAAGGCAAAATTGTTACCTACACTTAATGTACACTTTTTTAAGACCATAATACATTACATAAAATTTTAGATTTAGAAAATAGCTACCCCGGGCAAAATTATGAGGACCCCAAAAAAAGAAGTCGATTTTTAAAAAAAAAATTTCAGGTACACTTCGAAACAAAATGTTGTACACTTACCTACACTTCCTCTACACTTAATTGAAACAATAAATTTTGAAAAAAAATTATGTATCAAAACTATGACTACACAGCCAAAAGGATAGATATTTTCAGGAAGATTGTAACCATTTTTTTTCTTACCATCAAAATAAGAATTGTTGAATGCCTCAATACATATCATGAAGTTTTCTTCTTCTAGTATTAGCCGGCGAAATATTTGTAATGTGCTTATAATCCAACACAGCATTTCAAAAGCTATCTGAATGCCGTGACCATATGTATTGATGCGTGCATAGTTGAGAATGTAAGTGTATATTGTGTTTGATTGCGAATTGCTCGGAAGGTAGTATTCAGTTTCTTATTCATAATAAATAATGTGAAAACAGCATGGCTGAAGAGTTAAGTCACCAAGTGAGAATCATGTAATATTTGGATGTATAATTAATAACCTCTTCGGTGTAACCAAAACCTGACTTTGAATTCCCCCATGCACATTTACAAACATCACTTCACACATGATGCTGACACGTAATAAAATTGCTTGTGCTTGCTATCAAAATGACGTCGATCAAAATTGGTGCGTGTGAGTGTGTATCGTTGTGTATTTAGGTGTTTTGCACATTTCTCTGTTTTGTTGCATTTGCTCCTTTCTCTATCCCCATTTTCCCCATCATATCTTAAAATACAACATTTTCAATTATCCATTGAAACGCAATTCTGATTCGGCCCATCATGTAAGTAATTGGGACGGAAGTGAACGGTTTTGTTCCTCTTTCAATTAAATTGTACTGTCCGTGGTATGAATCATGTGTGTGCCTGTGCATATTACGACTTAGAGCCCTTGTAAAAGGCTGCCAGTATAATATTGTCTGATTGGCAAAATCATTTAAGGAAAATGATGATACAGAATTACCTAGAATGATGCCGACGACGATGATGATGATGACGACGATAAACGAGTCATCGAAAAGGTTTTAGGTGAGTGTGTTATTTATAATTAATTATTTATTCCAGATGCCAAACATCCATGCACAGATCGTTGGCCAGCATTGTGATGCTGTTGCTGTTCCAGCAAATTTACGGTGTGTATGTGCCAAAAAGAATGTGCACACATTCATCTACACGCACACACATGTTTATCGATAATGATATCAAACGAAATTTTGTTTTTCCTCGACTTTGGCGATGATATGAACAAACCGAAGAACAATCATCAACGTTGCCTGGATGGAGCATTTTGTGAAAAATTATTCGTCTTTAAGAACGACAATAGCGTACGCATGTATGTTATGAGGAGATTAATGCGTGTGACATGACACTGCAAAGATTTATTACATTTTCAATTGTTTTATAAACGTTCGCCTTCGTACCATTGAAATTCACATTAGAATTGTGGCTGCCAAGAAATAATACTTAAATAAAATCAAAACACATTTCCCCGCCGCACACTATAAGCCAATTTTCTTTCATAAAGCTAACGACTCTTTAAGAAATCGTTTTTCTATTGAATTTCATAGAATGGCTGTTGTACTCGTGGATTGCTAATGCAATATGTGAAGGTTTGCATGGTGTGTTTTTTTGTTTATTTATTTTTTTTCGACCGGCTTTTTGAAAACGGTTACAGTTTTCGCATCGGTAACTAATGGTGTTGATATCATATGTGCCAACACATCGCACAAATTATTATCGCGCATTTCGTTTATTTATCATTTTGGTAGTTTGAGTTTTCTCTAATCAGAATGGAATCGTTTTTTGTTTTTTTGCAATTTCTTCGTCGACACCCTTTTATTGATGCACGTATTGTTTGATTATGGTTTTTATACTTGACTCACCGTTCCTTATACATTTGGCCATGGTATTTGTCACAACGACAGATAAGATTATGGCAAACAACTTTGAAAGGAAAAGAGAAAAGAAATTAGGTTTTCAGTGTTTATGCGGGCTTTTTGTGTGAGCGCATAACATCGGCACGAGGGAAAATTCTCTTTAATATGTCGTTTTTTTGTTATTGTTGTTGTTCGTTGGTATTATGTGTGATAGAGCATAATTGAGGGCGACTTTGCTACGTATATATTGCATTTGTGAAGAGGTGACTGTTTTTGTGAACTGTTTTGATATCTTGTGCGCGTGTATTTGCGTCAGGAATCAGGCCATAGGAATAGAGAGAGAGAGAGAGAGAGAGAGAGAGAGAGAGAGAGAGAGAGAGAGAGAGAGAGGAAAAAAACAACATACCAAGAAGTAACATACGTTAAAAAGTAACTTCATGAAATATGATTAATGGTGTGTGTGTATCTATGAGAGTGTAATATATGTGGCTGCTTGTCCCTGATGAACAGAACACGTATGCATCGCTCATAAAAAAGATTATTTTTCTTCTCACTCTATCCATCCATGAATGATGCTTTGTTTTCATCATCGTTCTCTTCGTCTGATATTGCTGATGCTGCCGTTAGCACACATACACCGTTTCTTCTTTTATTCCCGTTTCAATGGTTGTACATTCCCGTCTTTTGTAACCTGCTGTCAGCTTTTTAATATATCAAAGCACATGATGAGTAATAAAAAATTTCCTCTGCCATATAAATATACGTTCGATCATCATTTTTCTACAAATACACATGCACTAAACATACAAACAGTGGTTCACCTTTTACTTATAGGATTGTTCCATTCTACTCAACGCACCTTCATCTGATTTGTCCGTTGAATTCTTTGCAAATATAAAATGCACATCAGAGTAAGGAAAAAGAAAAAAGCCTTTATTCATTGGTGTGCTATGGTTACGTGTATTTGATCGTATGAATAGATGTTCAAATATGATGAAAATATCACTCATTTTTTTTCTTCATTGCAATTTTTCTTTTGGTCGTTTGTTGTCTATGCTATAAGTATAAATAATGCAGTTGCACGATGCATGTGTGAAACAAAACTCATTGCATCTGTCTATCATATGAAAGAAAAGAAAACGATGACGAATGAAAAGGATATAAAACAGCCAAAAGCACAAACCTCTTGGTTTCTCTGTCTTACTCGCTTTTTTCTCATTCATTTTCCCTCACATCGAGACGTTTGATTTCGATATGAATAAAGAGGTTTTTTGAAATATTTTTTACTATCGCAAGAGAGAGAGAGAGTTACATCCATACACACATGGCCTTTCAAACGCAACAGCCCAGCACTTCTGTTTCATTCAGAACCAAGCACAAGGTGACGTTTGCAGACGTTTTCATTACAATGATTTTATAGGAAAATATTAAACGGCAAAAGGCTGACTCGTCAAAGACGGTTGCGACGACGACATCAACCGCACCAACAACAACAACAGAAATGATAGAAAGGAACAAAAAGTCAAACTCAAATTAAATGGCTAAAGAGTGAGAGCGCAAGCATGTGGCGGCAGCGTTAAAATTTTCCTCGACTTTTAATGAAATATGGAAAATGAAACGATATTAAGAAAAGCATGGTTGAAATGTGTCGACAGAAAACGTCATCATCGACGAAGCAAATTAAATAGATGCCAAGTAGTGTGCGTGTGTGTGGAATGAAAAAGCTCAGGCGAAGAAAAAAAAGAAACTAATTTTCGTCTGGTGCCGAAATGGCAAACGGTCCAGTAAATTTCTAATGTTGTTCGATTGGAAGGAGGAAATGAAAACGTTCGTCTTGAGACTCTCGAAGTAAGAGAAGAAAACGAAAGAAGAGTACAAAACTGAAAAATTGCACAAATATAATAGTTTAGATGGTCGCATGTTGCATGTTCTTGAATCTATAAGTGAGTAATAGCATGAACGGTGGGAGAAATGGAGAGAAAGACAGATACATCAACAACTAAACGCACGTAGATTTTGTGAGTGTATTTATGTGGAAAAATATGACAAGAAACAAAGCCAACACGAGGCAAATGAGTTGAAGGAAAAACGAAAACGAAATGAAGTGCTTATCGCAAAAGGAAAAACCAAACAAACATGTTGAATGGATGAGAAATGCGATGAGCGATGAGCATTCTAGTGAATCTATATATGATATAATCGAAGGTGGAATAGTTTATGCCACGTTGGACCTAGTATGCATCAAGAGAGAATAAAAAATAACCAAGACATCTTACTGCGACTTGTGATTTCACGTTTGTCTTCATTGTCCTCGTCTTCATCATCTTCTTCTTTTTTTCAGATGCTGCTTGTGGTGATTTTACGTCTATTCATTCTTCTCCTGTACATTTAATAGAGAGAGAGAGAGAGAGAGAGAGAGAGAGAGAGAGAGAGAGGAGGGGTGTGTGTGTGTATGTGTTTGCGTTCATTCTTTTCACCATGAGATGGAAAGACAGAGACCCAAACATAGTTGAACCTTTAGAAGAAATTGTGAATCGTATGAAGGCAAATATGTGTGTACACTGTACACTAGAGCAAAAATCAAAATGTGGAGAGTATGAGGGGCGCTTTCTTTGCGTTGCGTTGATGTGTTGTTGCGAGAAGATGTGCAAAAAGTCAAAGTTGGATGAAACACGTGAAATCAAAAATGAAGGGAAGATATTCGCTAATACACAAAACAACATATCACAGATAGATGAATGCGAGAACGTTGTTGGAGCCAGGCTGGCGGGCACTAGTCTCTAGCAAAATTGTTACCGCAACAATAATATTATTCCATGGATAGTGTATGTGTTTCGTTTTTAAGGGTGAAAGTTTGGTAATTTTCTGACATTCGGCAGCGATTTTCATCGTTAAGGTGGAATTTTAAGGTAACGAACAGTGACGCGTTCGCTTGTCGGATACAAAAACAAAGATTATCTCACACTTTCTATAGAAATGATGCTTGTTTTTATTTATTGTTTTGTCGTCTTACTCTTTCTATTCTCAATCATTTGCTCACGCTCCCTTTCCATCTTTTCTTTTCTACTTTTAAATCAATTTACGTCTGAGTCGGTCTGAGTGCTTTTTGACGACTGCGACGACGATGACAATCACAGTGCTAAAACAACGACGTCAAAGATGGAAATGATGACGGCATTTATTCAGTTATAAGCAAAGCAATTGAACATTGGAAAATAAAATGAAAAAACCACAACTTTTGCTTTTGATTCATTTTCCATCATCAAGAACTTTTGTCAAGAATTATATGAATAAAACATAATTTTTTTAATAATATATACACACTTTTTCAATTGTTATTTTTTCGAATGCATTTTTCTTCATCGATTCAACGCTTTCATTTTCAAAGTTTACAAACAACAAATTTTCAACTATTTCAAGGTCAATTCACTATTTGCTATGAAATTACTCACATAAGCGTACATCGACGCGAGCATGCATTAACGAAAGGAAACTTTGATTTACTGCCATTTTAACACGCATGAAAATCAGCTACCATGACATCAATTTAAGTGCTGCCTAGCTATGCTATATCCATTTACCTCTCAGCAGCAGCAACAGCAGCGGCGGCGGCAGCAGATGGATGCATTTCTGTGTTTTGATCCATTTTCGATTTATTAGCCATTCTTTTATTTTTATATGCTGGTTACCAGCACGTGAAAAAGCGTTAAACAGTGTAAGTGTATATAGGAACGCATAAAATCCTGAACGCTGAAAACTGTTTAATAGTCATTGTTTTTGTGTTCACCTAAGCATAATCGCTATTTTTATGGCGTTGTAACGGAGCTAAAGGTTGATGGAAAATCTAAAAAAGATGTTCAACTGAGATTAAGTACTTTGTTTAGACATTACATCGGAACTTTTATAGAATGTGTGCGTGTATTTATATTTTCTTTCATTCTCTGTTTATTCGCACTGATTTTTGGATGACACATAATTTTCTTACATTACAAAATTACTTATACTTATTGTAATTTCATCACATGATTGCGGTACTCAAAATACATGAATTTTAAATCAAAAACCAATATTTAATGGTTCGCCGTGATTCATTGTCTAATTCGTTCCCATAAAATGCGGTTTTCATCCTCGCAACTATGTATTCATTCTGAGTATGCAACCATTCTGAATCGAATAGAGGTTGTGTAAATAAAGAGGCAATGTCTAATACAAAAATTCATCATCATCATCATATCGGATTGAAAATGTCTCAACAGCTAAACAAACATTAAGTTTGAGACACATGCAGGCATAGAGCCTTCACTACACATATGTGTTAGACACAAATCTCAAGTGGAAGCGAAAAAAGGACTGAGGATTTGTTTCTATTCCAAAAATCTACAATTTTATTCAAATTTCTATTTGATTTACCTTCGATATAAACTTCGACTACCTCACCAATGTTGCTGCTGCTGCACAAAACTATGGATATTAATTTTATCAGTTGGAAAACTATATTCAACTCTCGCCCTCTCTCATCAAAATAAAGCTGTGTTGGCGTCTGTTTGCTCAAAAGGGAGCAAGAGAGAGAGAGAGAGAGAGTGCCGACAATATGTAATTATGTGTTGTAACATATGTTCGTTTATAAGTTTTTCAGATTTTAATGTGGCTTTTTATTTTGCTTTCTTCATTTTTAATCAACTTTAAACTCATATGAATGTTCATTTGACTGTTGTTTGTTCAGTAGCTGATACTATAGGAGCATTCAAAGGAGCATATTTGATTGTCTGAAGTTTATTTGCTACACAAAATAACTTTCGGAAAATGAAAACGTATATAACGTGTTCAATTCGCAGTAGCATTCATTTGCACGAAGATGAAACATTATTATTAAGCGTTCATACAATATCTAATGTTCAGCCTCTTCGAGACACACGTGCTTATATGTATTTACTGAAATATTATTTCATCTGAAATGGTCGCAACAATTCCAATTTTAAGTTCCAATTGAAGAGATATACTAGCCTGACTGCATAGTCTACCTCTCTATTGTTATCATATCATTGTGTATTATATGCCATTTATTTAACACCACGTATGTTGAGAAAATCTCAAGAGTTAAAGTAGAGTATCAAATGGCGAAAATGAAATATACCACATATGAATTCAATGGGATTGCTCTGCACAAGCATACCGACTACGTTCTGGGTAGAGTAAATCATATTTAAAGACTAAGTAATTTAGGGGAAAGTGGCCAATACGATCATCGACACGTTATATGGACAAGATCAATTTCTATCACAAAAGCAGTTCTCTCCACATTCATCATAATAATTAAGATTGAATCAAGAAGAGAGAAGTGAAAAAAAAATATCTTATCCCAATGCCATTTTCATTCATGGGTTCTATCATAGAACTTCTATGGTAAAAATGCAGTTTAATTAATTACGAACGGTGTAAAAAAGGTTGCAAAATCGTTTGGAATTGATTGTCCAAATATGTGTTCTTCACTTTTTGCACCAGCTCAGATAAATTTTCATATCAATTGTTATTGTAAGGTATTCAACTGGTTTACAGAAATGGCACTGTATTTAGTTGCAAGTGATTGAGTCATTCATTCAATTCAAAATACACAAAGCTTCAACTACATTCACTTGGTATTCTTTTTATTTGTTTCGCTTTCTATATAAATGTATGTATATTGCATTTGAACAATACAAATATTTTGTAAAAAGGATTCCATTGAGTCTGGGCTCTTGTGTAAATGAAGTGAAATGATGTTAACCTCTTGACGATCGACTGAAAAGATCTAGGCAGATCTAATTGCCACCAAAATCGTTCATAAATTTTGTGAATTATAACTTTATTTATATCAGGAATATATGAAGCTCTCTCGAGATTAGGTTATTTAAAGCGCACTTCTCCATTCAATCCATCTGGCCTTTAAAATCATAATATTATCAATTTGAACAATTTTTTTAACTTTTTATATTTTGTTTCTCAGTGACGAAGGTCTGTGCTCTTAAATGCTCCTCCGGATTCTCAGAGCGACTCCCCTCGCATGTATTGCTCTGAGAAACAGTCTCTTCAAAAACACTCATACTAGTATAAAACATTAAGGCATCGTAAATTATTTGATTGTGTGGAATAAAATTGGTCATATATTATGATCAAAGGTTTTCAAAGGGTTAATGGAACAAATAAAAGCGAATGCACGAGTAAATGTCGCATGTGTTTTGCTTTCAATTCCAGTTACTTGTGTTGTTTTGTCAAGCAAATCAAACACACACACACACACACAACGAAAAGTATTTTTAACAGACAAACAATGTGAAAATGTTCAAAGTGTAATTGTTTTATTTGGCAGGAAAAAAGAGTAAGATCAAAGCTTTTTATCTTGGTTACGTGTGCATTCTTTGATACATTCAGATACAAAGACGCCAAGGTATATATCATCACGTTATCTGTTTTTTTTTTGTGTGTAATTTCACAATGTTCAATGTCCGGGAGTCAAAGGTGTACTGATTACAACGATGGAAAACGGAAAATAGAATACTTGCTATATGTATGATGTGACATTGTGAACAAAAGAAATGTTCTTGAATGACACTTAGCAAATGAATTGGAAACAAAAATGGTCAAATGGATTGTATTAGAGGCAAAGAAGAAAATAAAGTCGAAAAAAATGTGTTTGAGAGTTCACAAAATCGATTGGCCGTCCATTTTCCACAACAGAAATAATGAAAATAAAAAAAATTCTTATCACATTTTTGGGTGATGCACGTGTAGACGATTTCCTACAATTTACGTTGTGTAAATGTGAATGTGCCCGATCTTCATGTATTCACTTCACTTCACATGAATGAAATGTTGATTCCATGCTCATCTGTCAGCTTTTGTATCTCATCAAGCTGGAAAAAACTCATTCATTTGCGTAATGTTATTTTATTCTTCGTCTTTTTCGTGTAGGTCGATTGCATTCCGTTGATGTCATTTCGGTGAGAACGCGCCCACATTCAAATCCATTTCCATATGCCGTGTGTCACTTAAGATTCGTTGTATTGCTGGCATATCGTTGTTATTACATCAAAATATGACACAAAATAAAAATGAAACAAAACGAAAAGTTCGCGATGCTGAAGTTTATTCACAGTTAACATCAGTATACAAAGTAACATCGTCACAGATTACCTTATTATGGTTAAATGTTTTTCGGTTAGAACACACACACGCATCAGCAGTACATTTAATGTATTAGTAATATGCACAATTTCATTTTTGTCTCCATTAACTGAGCAAATGAAAACGATACGAAGGGAAAGAAAGAAAAATACACACTCATTTTTCGAAGCGCGTACATCAATTTTTGTGAAGCATTTATATCATTCGAAAATCTTGCCGTTATTTAGATTGTAACTTGTCATTCAAAATCAACGTGGATTGTATTTAGCTATTTGTAATACACCCGATGTGGTGGTACCACATGCATGTCGGTGACACATAAGCATTTTGTTTTGTCTACCAAGTTAAAGATGCCTTTTGTATACTTTAATAGATATTGTAATCGTCAGTACCGTATGCATGCTGTATAAGTCGCAACTCGTTACACTTCTTCACCCACTCTCTCTGTTCATTTCCATCTCTCTCTCGCTTCGCCAAAATGTTAAAATAAATAAATACGGAACAGCAGCAACAACAACAAAAAAAAACTCAAACTGCTGGCTCAAATGTGATTCCTATTATAGATTTGCGATATAAGTATTAGCGCTGTGTGCTAGCAAGGATGCGAAAATCTCATAAGAAAACGCGATGCAAAAGTTTCACATGACAACGGTACATACATTATGATGGATGATTAATGATCTCATTTATGTGCATTTGACATATTTTACTTCTACCTCTCATACTTGCGATTTATAGATTATTTACACTCACTCATATAACTTTTTATACATTAATCTATGGTAAGGTGAATAAAACATTTCCAACGTATATTTTCCAGAAGCGTCTCCAAATATATTTTACCATCGATAAAGAATCGTGTCAAAAAACATATTATAAACGCATCAAAGTAACATATTTATCAATCAGATAGACGCATGTTTTCGCTTCGACTAAACTCCAAGGTAATAAAAGAAAATCTTTAATAAATACAATCATTTACGCATTAAGATTTTTACCGAAAATATTTTCGTAGTTTTGAAAAACTGTTTCACTTAAAATTGACAAACTATCTGCTAATGCAAGCAAAAACACAAACATTTTCAATCGTTCAGATTTGTTGAATTGTTGTGGCATTTTCATACCTTTCGTTAGACGCATTCTTACCATAAATTCATATTTATTCTTGCGTAAAAATCTGCTTGTTTATAAAAAAAACTTTATCAATTTTCAAGTATACCCAATTTTCCTCATATTCGTTTGAAAAATTACATTTTTATCTTTCGTAGTATTTTCAACCGATTAATTACAGCTTACACACATTTTCAACATTTTCAAATCTAAAATGTCAAAACTGGACGTTATCACTTTTCGTTAAACCACCACAAACTTCCTTTAAAACCTTGGATGCTAACTGCTACTCTTTAACGATACATTGTAAATTTGTATCCCATTTGTTTAACGGTGAATGGTGCTTTTTTTTGGCAAAAAGGATTATTTTATTAAATTATCAACAACATGGACAGTTGGACACTCCTTGTGCGTGTGTCCATTTACATAAATGTGTGTAACCGATTTTTATGCAGGTTGATATCAACGTCATTTGTTCGAATCATTTTGAAAAATTACCTCGCTTGGAAAATAGGGGGAATGATTTCATTGTTTCCATTGTCTTTTTTGTATCGTCATATATTCTTAAAATAGTGTTTTGCATATCTATTGGTCTAATTTAATTAGATAAAATACTTTGGGGACTGCACCGAGCTGAATTCTCGACGAAAATGTCAGCTTGTATGAAAAATGTTACTTTTCACCTGATACGTTTCATGTGGACCAAAAATTTCGTTAAATTCGAAGAGAATTTGATTTGATTCGTTACATACATGACATGCATATCAGATTATATACATGAAAATTCATTGTAATTTTGAAAGCCTCTTTAATTCAATTACATTCTCATTAAAATCATATACTCATTCACTGTTGAGGAGGTGCTTCGATTTCTGTGGCCTCTCTTTCGTCATCTCTTTTATTCGATAGAAAAACTCGCCGGTCTCTGTCATCACCATTGAAAAAAATCTATTCATAAATCGGTCTGATTTACTTGGGTACCCTTACGATTTTTCGTTGTTCCATCGAATTTGCCATTCTCATTCCATACAAGAAGCAAGAGAGGTAGCATTCGTTATATGGATTTGTTTTACATTCAAACAACTATTGTGAACCCTTAATTTCATTGAATCACTTAGTGTACTATATTTATATTGATACATTTTAGTAGCGAATGTGGAAGGAAAATGAGCTACCAATGTCAAATGGAAAAGCAGATATCTGAAATGTAGACAGACAACAAATAAGCAGACAATGGTATAAATTCGGTGAGAAGTGGAACAGCCGAGTTTGAACGGACTTTGCATCAATTTGGAAGAACATTGTCGACACCTGCAAAAATACGCAATTTTTTATTCGTATTCCAGATAAACGTGATACTTTCAAGTTTCACCACATTCGTTGTTACACAATGAGGGGGACCAAAGAAAGGAACCCAATAATATCTTATGCTTATGTCTGTTATGAAGCCTAGGGTGGCGTACATTTTTTTAGTCGCGCATCTACTGTTCTTGGTATAAACTGCTGCATTTTACTAAAAAATATATGTTAAAAAGTAAATGTTTTAAGTTAAATTGTTACTGATGATGATCAAAACAATTGTATCAAATAATTTTTTGAAGGAACAAATAAAAAGCGAATATCTTTCATACTCATTCAATGATGTTGGTGTTTCTACGAAACAGCCCATAAATGGAAAATTTAAACCAAAATTACCTTTCGATATTGTTGGACTCCCCTAATGTACATGTATGTTTTCATTCAATGTTCGAAATCGAGTACGTGCAGCAACTGAAGTGTTCGACAAAGATTTAAAAAATAAAATGCAAAAAAACGACGAAGTAAATGTTCACAATAGAGAAAATATATGTTATAATTGGTTTGTCGGGGGTTTCAAAACAGAGAGAATTGAACGATTTGTAAACACGTTTTCGGTATGTGCCATTTAATTTAATCAAATTCGCATAGTAAGCAAGTAGAACAAACGAAAAATTAGCGATAACCGTGAACTACTATCAATAACAACAAGAAGCGTACGGTGTGTCCTATGTGCTGTGCATCGGCCATATGCATGAAAAGTGGAACACACACTGGTGAATTGGTGATGGCAAAGAAAAAGAATGTGGGTGGATGTATATGTATGTGTCTTTTGTCGGCTCATCCAAACTGTAAATAGACGTAGTGTATTCCGTTTGTGCTCAAGTTTCGATATTGTTATATTGCAATAAAAAGGGACACAAAAGGTATGCGATGAAAGTAGTAAACACAAATGCCATGAACATCTGTCGTCATCATATGGGAGCGTTGAGGATTCGCATTGAAATCTTGTTTTTATGCGTGCATATGTGCGTAACACTTGGTGCACAACGCTTGGTGTTTTACCTTTCCTTAAAACGTGTACACTTAGATTGTACGATGCGAGAGTAAGAGCCACCGAACTTTTGCTGTGCGTATTGATAGATTTAAGCAACTGAACTTTTATAGTAGTAAGTGCGCACGTGTGTGTGTGTCAGTGTGTGTGATTACATTTCTTTTCATTTAAGTATAATATTGAGAATTTCGTAATAACATCGCCTATTGCTACAGTTGGACAGTGTGCATTTTACTGTTGTTTCCTTTTAATCTCCCTTTTCTTTTGGCCCTTTCAAAGTGTTTTTACATCGATTTATTTACACTTGTTCGATGTTTCACGTCTCGTCTGATGGCTGACAATTAAAGTGAAGGGAGAGAACGAAGAGCCTGTCTACCATGTTACCATTGATGAATACGTGTGAAATAATGGCAGCAACAAAACATGCCATTGAGTAAGCGAGAGGTAGAGGGAATGATAAAGAGAGGTACATCGATTTTGAAGTGCGAGTGATGAATAAGCATGAACTTACGCTTGTAATGAAATACCTGTGTGCACATCTATTTTTCCTGTGGCTCAAACCAAACTGAATATAATATTACCATAGCAATGAATATGTATTTATGGGACGTTCGTAAGTATGTTCATTTAACTGTCTCCAATACGAAAACGATTTTTCGTTCTTACAAACTGCCAATGTTACTCAGGTGATCGCTTTAATGTTATTACCACATAATATTAAAGTCACAGCCAATTGAATTCGTCCATTCTACATTAAGAAATAGTGGGGAGTGGGTGAAATTGAAGGTGACGGAAGACAACCATTTGCATTTGCAAAGCATGTTTATTGGTGAATGATTTCAATTACATCGATAGAAAATAATAGAATTTTTATGGCTTTGCCAAATCAAGTGGTGACAACCTTCCGCTAATCGGGTTAGAATTTTATAAATCAGCGCCATTAATGAAAACACCATCAACATTGGAAGAAAAGGTATTTTTTCAGGTTAGTACGTGTAGGTGGCGATGGCGTTGCTGTGTAACAAATAATCACCGTACGGTTGACAATATTATATCCATTTTCATTGTAACCGAATGAATGCTTCAATAATTCTTTGCCAATAAATCTCTTATAGGTATATGGTATAAAACCGAGTCAACCGATGTTAATATGGATACACTTCTACCATAAGATCGTAATCTAATTATTTCAGTATCACCTTGACTATAATACCAGGCCAGATAATAGATTTAAGCGTTACACTTATAATTGTACATTTCTCCTGTATTCTCTATCACTTTTTCGGTGTAGATTTGTCGTAAAATTTCCAATGAAGTAAATATCCATGTGGTATTTGTGTGTCCATTGTATGCGATATGCCAACTCTCCAACCGGCGATGACATTTTGAACTAAATTCTGATGTGCGTTTTGTTTGCAAGAGCTGTCAGTTGTCCTTGTCAATTTTAGCGCTGCCATACAAAGACTTTCATGGAAGACTTACATTTATGCATGGGTTATATGCTATGTATTTTGTATGCCCGATGAGAGTCAGTATCTCGTGGTTCCATTTAATCGTTTCACGAAAACACACGGCTTTCGGATTTCGGCTTATTGCTGTTTTTGTTTGTAGTCAACATAATAAATTTTCGTCATATGAATGAGATTGGATAAATTTCTGCTACAATGACTATGTATTTAATCTTTGCCCACTGTGTTCATTTAGTATTTTCTTTATGCGCAGAGTCCAATTTAGATGAGCAACTCCTGTCCTTCTCGCTCATCGACATTTGCTATAGTAGCATGCATATGGATTATCATTATTATTTTTATTTATTTGATGCCATAGAAAGCCATGAAACTGAATACTTGGCTAACGTGGAAATCAATTTAAATTGTATTAACAATAATCAGTCAACTGACAGATTGACGAAACACACACACTAAAATTGAATACGCAAAACTTAGCAATTGAATACGTAAAATCGCATGGAATTCACTGCAACGATTAGATTAGATAGGGTGATTGCCAATAGTGCAATGTGTAGCCTGTAGCATATTCACAAAAATCCTAACCAAAAGATGTTTGTTTTTTTTCTGAATGTTTAAAAGCATTTTAATCGAAATTCATAACTCTTTGAAAGATCCAAACAAAACAAATATCAAAAAATGAAATATCGCCATTCCTTTAAAAAGAGAGTGTATTCTAAATAAAAATATATTTTGTTCAATTCGGTGGGCGCAAATTGGACTTATCAATTGACTTTCACCAAATCAGTTTGAATGGGATATAGGTAAATTTGTTGTTAAAATAAAATGCGTCTAAAATGTGTGCATGCGTGTTACCTAATCGGAAGAAAGGAAATGAATAGGTACAATGGACCACATGAGAGGATGAGAGTAAATATTTCACGTGTGGGCATCTGTGTTATATAAAACAAAGCTAGAAAACATATAAATGACAACACACGCACATTGCACACGTCCAATAACAATAATAATAATAATCGGTCGTCGAAATGACGCAGACAGGCATTCACCGTTCGCTTACCTTTTGTTCAATTGCCGAAAACGCATTTTCAAGTCATAGCATTTAAGTAGTTGTATAAATAATATATATTGTATTCTATTGTATAGGATTGGAAATGAGGGTGATTCTCGGCTTTCTTCAATAACATAAGGTACGAAAATTTATGCGAATAAACACCATAGAACGATGCGCGATTCATTTTCAACGCAAAAATCTAAAGATCATGCATTGGTTTTAACACAACGCTCAATAACAGTGGCATGTGTAATACTTTTTACGTGTATCGATTGAGCCAGTGTTTCATAGGTAACTAAGGGGTGGATGCCTTTTATTATTATTCTAATGCTCGAACTCAACATATATCAAAAACCTGACCGGGGGAATGGCACAGTAAATGTACATGAAATTTCAAATTATTTTTCCAGTCAGCCAACTGATAGAATGGGCAACGGCATTGAGTTTAATTTTTCTTTGTTCAACGTATCCGCAGGGGTATGAGCAAGAGATGAACATAGCAACGATGGATCTATGCAATACACATGCATGCACACGCGCGCACACACACACACACATTCATAATCTCTTACCTATTTCGATATATAGGTAACCATATTCACTTGCTCACGGTTAACGAAAAATGCAAAATTCGATGATGATATTATTTGTCGGTGATTGTCGTTGTAGCTTATGAGCTGAGGGTAACTAAATGCAACCGAATACCCAATATCGTATATTTGAGATTTTGTGTATGTGTGTGTGTACATCTCTGTGTTTGATGACGTTGCGAGTATGTTGCATAATGCGTAATTTTCTTTTGGACGCTGCTTAGAGTTCTGTATTAGAATAACATCAGCAACAGCAGCGGAAAGGACAACAGTCACGCTCAATATAAAACACCGAGAAAGAATTAAGCAAAAAAAAGAGCACACAGAGTAAAATCCACCTAAAAATACGCAAGGGTGGAAAAAGCACGTGTTATATACCCGATATTTATCTCTTAGCAAACGCTATGACAACCATCCTATCCTTCACAAGATATATTATTACGCACTCAATACGTTTGCCAGTGTGTTTATGAAATTTCAAAAGGTTATATATTAAAAGTTTGGGCATTCGTTACGTTAGGGTAATTCATTTCGGTAACAATAAAATGAACGCGCCTGAATACATCCAATACAGGCAATACAACGTTCATTTATAGAACAACACTATTTACGCCCAACAGACCATCCGCCCCACTCCACTCACCATTTTCAACTCAATCGACTACATACAAAACTTGACGAAGTAATAAATTTTGTGAAATTGCATAGAAAAAACCTGCAAAATAAAATATAAATGCAGACACAAACACGGATATTGCTCGGTATAAAACGGTTAAATGATGATGAAAATGCATATAATGCATAGCATCTGTATTTTTTCAATAATATGCGCCCTTATATGCACGCTTTGATGAATCAAATGGAATCGCACGAATTCAAAAACCGAATACATGAACATTGGAAAAATTCAGACGATTCTCATTCCCGGCATCATCTGAACAAATGACTGAAAGTCGAAGTGAGATTTTTTTCTGCGTGCTTTGGATGGATCGCCAAAAAGCAAAATGCAAACCTGAAGCGCATCACTTTTTTTTACCAAGATGCACCATTATTTTTTTTTCTGCCAGAGTTCGTTTGAAGTGGACTCTCACAATTGTTTATTGCAATGAAATTCCAAATGAAACACGGTAAACATTGTAAATATATATGCGTTTATTCAAATTATCGAGACTTGCAGACATTTCACTTTTAATACACATTTCTCATCGAAAATGCAATTTATCGTTCATAGTATCAAGTGTATGCATATACATGTGTCTAATGTGGAAAAGCTGATAGACCAGGTATCTTCCAATGCTGTTGTTTTTTCAAGTGTTTTCCATGTATCAATTGAAATTTCAAGACTACTTTTATTTTCGTTTCCAAACATTTCACGCAGAAATTTGAATATTGGAAAGCATTAATTAATATTGTCTTTTTTTCGTTGTGCCAGCAAGTAAGCGCAGGCGAATATATGTTCGGGCGTTAATTGTATTTTTAACACTTTTTTTTCGTTCATTAGATTGTGGCCATTTTTCAATTTTCTTAATTTGGTTACGGAGTTTTAAAATGGACAATTTGTTTCATGTTATACAATTTACAAAATTAGTTGGTTTATGTGTGTACGTCTATAGATGTATGCATGGCCAACGTGCCGAATGGGCGAATACTCTCTTGCTGAAAGATGCATGTGCAAAATATCACTTCGTTCCACGGAATACAAATGGATATTAATTTTACCCATTGTAATTAGACACCAACTTGTTCTCTCTGCGTATATTTTGGTTTTTGGTGCGATAATTCGAGTTAGTTGAAAAGCAATTTTGCCGTTACAAAATGAAAAATTCGAAACAATGAGGTGAAAAATTGGCCATCCAACCATTTCGCATCTGGCAAAAATTTACTAAAGTAATCCAAGCGAAAAACGTAGTAGATAATATTTTGAATCCTTTTGTGCTTTGCAATTTTGCATCGTATCTGCACAAGCCATGCAATTAAACTAAATGCTCACACTTCTATTAACTAAAAAAAATTTCAGCCATAAAAGGCAATATAAAGAAGGAAAATCCAAAGTTTGAGTATAATCCCATTCCATCCCATCCCATACCGCCCTATTGTTTTATGTTGTCGATTGAATCATTTTGTCGATTTTTCTTTTTTCTTTCGCTCGTCGAGTGTATGTGTTGCTGGACATTCAGATTGACTTGACCTTCGTCTTTCGTTTTTTTTTTTTCCTTTACAGAACAGGGGGGAATGAGTGAATTCACGAATCCCAAAACACTTATCCTATCAAGTTTCAGTTAACTGCCGCTACCGTTGTCATTCTTTCAATTGTATGGAAATGTCGGTGAATGGACTCTTGGGAAACCTCTTCGAAACCTGAACATATTTGGTGTTCACTTTATTTTTGTGAACCAAAGACAAGCGAATGATGATGAAAGTTTGAAGGGAAACGATTTCGCAATTGACCAACAATTCGAAAATTCGGAAATGGTGTGGCCATTTGCTTTCGTTACAAACACACATACAAAAGCACAAATCTAATAAAGTAAAATGTGTACGTTTGGAAAGAGTCACACTCTGAATATATACAATGCTATGCATCAATGGAAGAATAGAAAAAAAAAGGATAAAATTGAGGTGCACACAGACATTTATGACATAACTTCGATCGTAAAATATAGAAAAACCGTGATTTTCGTATTTGTGAACTATTTGAATTCCATGCACATTATTATGGTCAGAGCATTTGCACTGCTGTTTTCAATTCGACCTGTACTTACATTTTATTGTTTTTCTTCATCTCTTTTCGCACACCCAAAATGAAATTGAATGCATACTCGATGTCCGTTTCCGTGCACTGGCAACATTTTTTTTTTCTTCATTTTGACCACATCAGCAGAACTGAATCGTGGCGACGAAAAAATGGTTCTTATTTTTTTTCTACAAATTATAGGTACCAACATAAAATTGATTTCGAATAATAGAGAAAGTTCATTATACTCATGCGTACGTGCTCATTGGATATTGTGCTCCTCTTCCTCTTACATTTTGACTGTTTCCACATTTCGTTGTCACAATCCATGGACTTGGAAAGTATTGACAATAGGTTTTATGATATAAAGCCTCGCGGCCAAAAGTGATTCGCACATTAGATTTTAGCCGCCATAAATTTTACCTTAAATCCGCTTCAAAAAATACCGGTACCATCATAAAATATGTAACACGAGTAAAATACGATGAACTTTTATATGCAAAAAAAATAAGAGCCACTTTTTTGTTGTACCGATTCAACTGTCATCATATCAGAGAGTTGAAATTGATGACTACTGAAACGAGAGAAACTTCATAATCAGTTTACGGCGACGAAATGAAATTTCACTTTATCCATTGTGTTTGCGTCTTTTGTCCCTTTATCAAGCCAGCAAAAAAAATTACAACCAAAATGACACATATCATACGATCGCATGCGGTAAATGAATCGAATCAACAACGACAACGATTTGTGTAACCGATGAAATTTTTCATCATGCTGATTTACCTGTCGTTGACAAACGTGCTTCTCGCATCATTCCATCATTCTTTCTATAACAAAATAGACAGCCGACGAGTGATAGAGTGATAGCACGAAAAAAAAGAAGGCGAAATTGTATAATGCATTCGTGGAAATGATAAAACAAGACGAACGAAAAGGAAAATCATGTTATTGGCCACCATGTCAATTCGAAGCAGTCAGGCAGAATGATGATAAGGGTGTTGGATGTTACAGTAATGGTTTTTTTCCCTTCTCAGAGAGCATTCTCCGTGTGCATTTCTCTAAATAAAATGACGTAAGGTGCGCACATGTTCGCCGGTAATGTGTTGTCTTTTGCTTTGCAACCATCGAATATTCCACCGTTTCTTCTACCTATAGTACAAATGAAACGATTCATTCGAACCATAGCGACCGAACATCAAGAGAAAGAAAAGGAATAAGAAGAAGACCACGAAGACGATGGTGACGACAAAGTGCCGTTAAATGAAATTATCTCTATCCCGATATTATTTCGGTTAAGGTTCACTTTTGACATGAAACAGAATTGCTGCTGGAACCCATGTACACCATCATGATGATGTCATTTAATGACCTAAAGGTGTTTTTGTATTCAAATTGAAGCGAATAAAAAAGAACAAGCAAATATATATGTGTTCCCTCTCTTTCCCCATCTCTCTCTTTGACACACACTTTCCAACTCGGAAATGTCATGGAAAGTAGAGGAAAAAAAAAAAACAACGAAGCAGACGACAAAAGTTTTCACATTATTTTAATGGCAAATAATAAAATGAAATGGAAAATGGTGCAAACTGCGTTTACATGATGGCTACGTGCGTTCTATGAGCTAAGTACACACTTTTTTCGCGCGCATTCTCGAGATCTTGCATAATCTTTTTAATACGTACAATCATTTGGCTGTTTTATCGCAGAAGCATTTTTATTCAACGACACAATTCAAATGGTATTTTATATTTGAAAATTTATTTTTCATATTCGAGCATAATCAGATTAAGTGACGGTGAATAGGGAACAATGAAATGCGTCCAGTTATCATCAGTTCGTCGTACATTCATGATTTTCAACAATTTTTTAATAGCAGACAATGTATCATTTGGAACAAAAGTACATGCGAGGGAAGCACTTTGAATGTTTACCTTTTTTTTTCAGAGTGAGAGCCATGGCAGGCAAGATGAGCGAATATGCTTCAATCATATTGTTCCAGATAGCTTAATTACTTAAGTGAATGCAACCAAAAAGTGTACTTTTAATATACTCTTCAAATGAATACTTTATCTAAACACAAGCGCAATTCGAAAAAACTATTCTTTTTTTCCCCTGTAAAATTCAAAACTTCAATGCACGAACGAAAAAAAAAACTAACGAACACAAAACAACAGTAGATTAGTTTTGTTGTTGTGCGCTCAATGAATCTGAAGTGTTTCACATCAAATACACACGACGATAAATTATATCAAAAAATTACTAAATCAATCACAATTATGCAGAATGGTTATTAATTGTATATAACGCGACCAAAACACTTTTGCGTGTTTTGCACGCGAATTGCGTATTTTCATTTTACGTTGGCAATGATATAGAAAGATGTGCAATTATTTGGTGTGCACGCGACAACATCACCATCACCACCATCGAAAAGTGGAGAGATTGAAATAGTGCCAGCGTCAAGTGATACGATTGCTTTTGCAAATAAATTTATGCAACTGATAGCAGTTTAGTTGCCACTATTTCACTATTATGATGGATAGCCGAATGCGCGAGAGCTTTGGAATTTCACAGAGCTGGAAATTTGAATTATTTATTATTGACGCTTGACGCTTCGTTGGCTTTATTGTCAACCTAAGCCCAAGTGAATGTGTGTGTGTATTGTGTGCCTCTGCAATGGCAGTTGCATTGAAAAAATTTCGCGTTCGTATGCAAGTGATGTCGAGAGAGCCGAACTGAATTTAAGTGATCGGCTGCATTTTAAATTCATTATGAAATCAATGTACGCCACTCTCTCTCTCTCTCTCTCTCTCTCTCTCTCTCTTTGTTAAAATGCCTCAGTCTGTATTGGAGCATTTACCGTTTTTGATACACATGCAATACCAAAAAAAGATGATTCACTCTAATTCTAATATCTCGTATCTTACCATATATGTTCATAATTGCGATGCCATGTGTGTAGCACCCAAATTTTGTCGTTAAGCCAGTTTTTTTTGCTTCGATTTGTTAGCCATTAGACATTTTTCATAACAAAGCGCCATGCGGAAATGCACGCACCGCCAACACACAAATCTGACAATGCAAACAAGCATGACCAAACGTGAACGATAATTCATTTCAAATAGCTCGCCTTGTAATTTTTCACTTGCATCGGTCATCTCACAGTGAAATGTCACAACAAAATGAGATAGCAACGAACTGCACACATGCACATGCATACCAACCGAAACACCGAAAAATGCAATGCAAAGAAATCACATCGTGTAGAATTGTAGAAACATTAAAAAGGCAACATTTAACATCAAATCAGCTGAATGACAAAATACACTACGAAAAATGTAACAGAATCATCATGTGGCCAACTATTGTGTGAATTGGCACGAATATCAACAATCAACAAAACACACATACATCACACCTTTTTGCTACACGATAAAGTGAGATAGAGTAAAAAAAGCGCACATAGTCAAAAGCCGCTTTATCAGTGCCATTAAATGCTTGTTCATCAAACGATGACTGTATGTCGTATATTATTTAAATATTATCTCTATTTCACATTGTATGGACAAAATTTCAATAATTATATTATGTTGCACATCATTTCTAATGTGGCTGTTTTTACGACAGCACTCAATATCTGTGTCGTGTCGGCATTTGGATTGGTGACTGTGTGGTCAGTGGTTTTGATGATGGGTAGTTGTGCACAACACAACCATGCACAAAAATCATTCAAACAAACAAACAAATCGTTCAAATCATCCCAAATCTCGATTGAATGCATACATATAGAATGGAGAAATCCAATTAAACAAAATCACTATTGTTTCCGTAAAATACCATTTACTCCGGATGCGCATCGTAATTTACAATTGATTAAATAGAATCTCTCCTTTTTATATTGAAAATATTTCACAAGCGATTTATTTACGCCGATTGTAATTTTGAATGAATTTCCACGGGAAAGGACACGGTATACCACAAATAAATCGCTAAAATTTATAAACCGAAACGAATATTCACTCCAATTAAAAAAACGTCCCGCTTTTTTTCCGCACTCATCGCAATTGTTGATGGTTGTACCTATCTTTAATAATTCACTCATGAAATTAGAATAAAATAAAAATTATTTATCGGATCGTTTATTGTGACAAATATTTTTCCACTAATATTTATAAGCTGTTGTTGTTGTTGTTTTTTGGTTTAAATCAGCCGTTGTTAAATTGCTTGCATTTTGATCGTGTGCCGTGAATTCCTTCAAACATTCCTTCAGTCTTTGTTGAAGTAATTCGAAATTGTTCGTTGCCTCGTCCACCAATTCGTCGAGGCATTTGGAATACATGGTATCGGCGTTTGGTTGTTCATTTAACTCCTGATACCAAAAATATGTGGTCAAATTCGTGATGGGTTAGAACAATTATTATGTTACCTGTGTTTGTGCATCTACATAAGTGATGCTTGTGCTTATTTTGTATGACTTCAAACAACGAAATGCTTTTGTTGATGCCATATGCAGTACACCGACATGCTCACGCAAAACCATATAACCGCAACTGTTGTTCGACAATTTCGATGCGTTCACGAATGCAATTGGTTCGATGGCATGTAAATATTTTAAAATGCAAATTTTCATTCTGTCATACAATTGCTTCGATGGGATTTTGAGTTTTTGGATTGTAAGCAAATATTTATCGGTATTTGCATTTTTAAGCGATGACCACATAACCGGTAAATATTTATTGATGTACGCCTGATTGCTTATGTTTGTTGCATTCGATGAATGCTCGCGTTGGTACATTGCTGTACTGACATTGGTGCATTGTGTATGCTTGGAATTCCGAGGGTTTTTGAAATGATATGGCGTTATACCAAATCCAATAACGAGAGACAAAAAAAAAATTGACCATACGAATGGGAGAGAAAGAAAGAGTGAAATAAATCTATGGCAAATATTATTTGATATTAGATATTATACCTGTACACCGGTGGCAAATATAGCAATGGATAACACAATTAGTACTTTATTCGATGACATTATTTCGATTTATTTATACGTAATTTGTCTGTTATGCCAACCAACAAATGCATACTAACGAACAAAGAACACAAATTATTATCATAATGTCATTACAGGATGAGTTGAGGCAAACTCACAATACAATCGATTTATAATACATTTCAACTTTACAGCACGTACAATTGTGAGCAACAGAAACACAATTGTTATTGTCTTACTTGATACCCATTTTCATTTAATGTGAGGCAAAACACAAGGAACTGATATCACTATCAGTATTGAAACACTTTAGACAATTTCCAAATAAAAAAAATTGTTCAATGCATGTTAACCTGATGAACAGAGTGAACTGAATATGTCAAATTATTGATAATTTGCATCAACAACTAATCAGTTATTTTTTTGGGAAAATATTTACAAAATTTAACACAAACATTTACTAAAATTTGTCTTTCAAATTTTGAAGCGTAAATGAAAAAGATAAGAAAAATGAAGAGGCTACATTTGATTTCAAATATGATCTTTGTTTATTTTGAAGTAATTTTTCCAATTGACATATAATTATAACGAAAAAAAGTCATTCTCATCTGATTCACAATTCGAATTCAATTCGAAATCCCACCAAAATAAATATGCTATATGAAAATCTAAGATGAAAAGGAAATTTCTTCCAACAGCTCTTGGTTTATGTATAATTGGTGTGCACGCAAACATCAAAATAACATTAAATGTTTTGTAAATTCCTCTTCTTAAAATAGATGTACATTTTATTCAAGTTTCCACATAATTCCAATGTCGCGCGTATGACTAGGGATACAATTTACGATCCAATAGAATTGACATATTCACTTGCATTCAATGAACTTGTGGTGGCCAATACTTTTACTTATCATCGTAAAGGAATGCAAAGCAAATACCATTCTGGTAAACAAGACGTACGAAAAGAAGCCACAGTGAATTGCTTCTGTTTTTGTCTACATTTTTTTTTTTTGTAAATTCATAGCACGTTTTTCGACATTTACCTACCGTGTTACACTTGATGTCCTTTGGGATAATCGTGTTATATGTGTCTGTTCCTAGGTCTGTTGCGAAATATAAAAATGAGTGCACACGAGATATGGTGAGACACAAAGAGAGTGAGAGCAAGGGAGAGATAACATATGTGCATTGTACATATTTTTTCCCCATTTACATCTGGTATAGAATTTGGCCATTGTTCGGAGTGAAAAAGATATGAAGAAAACGGTAGTATAAGCCATCATAAACGGAAATTTATTTGATGGAGTCAAACAATTTATTCAGCCAATAGACATTTTTGCGAGAAAATGTAAAAGAAATTGTTAAACGAAGGTAAGTAGATAATGCAAATCACTTGTCACTGGTTGCCACTATAGATTACGTTCTCATGCTGTAAGATTAAAAGCAGGCACACATATTTTTTTTCTCTTCCGTTGTAGTTGACGTGTGAAACGTCACTTCACCGCACACAGAAGCTGTGCATACGTTGTGAAGCAACAAAATAATTGAAATGAATGGTTAAAGATATCAGTAGCATTTAATTGTAAAAGTTGGATTCTGTCATTTTTTATTCACTCAGAAATCACATTGTTGATGTATTAATGATCTCAAAGGGTGTTTGGTTGAGTTATAAACTTGTAGTTTTGCCATTAATTTTTAATCCAGTCACTTCGTCTGTATTAAACATTTTGAGTATTTGGTAAGATACCTATGTAATAAATGACATTTGTTGGTCCAAATTGTTTTTCTTCTGCTTTAGGTAGTCGACGGTAATTTCGGTGTTGTCTTTCTTGATTTTCGTTTAACTCTCGTTGTTATTCCCTGGAATATCATGGACATTTGTACCGGTATTTACAAGAGGAATGCAAACCAATGAAAAATGGTGAGAGTGAAAGAGTTGGAAATACATTGTACCAATTGTACCGTAATGATGAGTATCTTATTCCGTCTGGATTAAAAGCTTTTTTCCCAAAGCCAAAAAGTGTTTTGCATATGATGTAAAATGTCGAACGAGACAAAGTCAAAAAGGTTCCATTCGTTTATCATTGCGAATGGTGTGAAATAGGTGAGTAGCATTTTGTGCATGCGTGTATATGTGTGTGTATATAAATATCAGTGAGCCCCATATGTAAGCCTCATCTCTGATGCGACCATTTGAGTTTGTTTTGTTTTTTGTCGAAACAATCATTTACACCCAAAACGTGTTTCAAACGCATAGCTCTTGGCACAGCAACGTAATAAAACTGATGATGTGTTTAATTTCCACACAAATCTCAGTAGTGATGTGTGATCTCGCGCCCATTCAAACCATTCATTTTCTATCGCCCTCTGTCTATCACTTTACCGCTCTGATCACTCTGTTTCCATTGCATTGTGCAAAACTCATGGGGAGTGGATGTGTTGAACCGTATTCGTTTCATTGACGCTTCACACCAATGAATATGATCCGCATGTATGTATGTAGAAATGGACATGGACAGTATCATCTCACCTCATCGTATTAAATATTGCTGTGCATATTGCCTATCACAACGTCCAACATCACAAGAGACATCGTACAACGCACATCTACACATATAAAGTGATAGAGAAAATGATGAGATTTGGTGTTTGGATGCATTGGCATTACCATGGTACACATCCTGTCGAGAATGAAATACTACATGACATATCAAACCCCTTTACTGACCTATTCGGCATTTTACTTGAATTGAAATATGCTACACCGCTTTTTCTACAATTTTCATTTGGCTCTTTTGGTTGATCATCCAAAGAATCGTGCCATATAAGCGATTTATACAATGTACATTTTACAAGCGAATTGTTCGCTTTAGTACTATTAATCCATTGCAACTTTTCCCTTTTACTATCAAATGTGCCAAAGAACTAGCTTCAAGGGAAACGTAGACGAAACGTATTTTGATAAATAAAACAACAGTAAACTTCTGCTGTAAATTGTAGGCCTTGCGATTATCGTCTTTTTCGCCTCTTGTTTCATTGTCAATACTTTTTTAAATGTCAAAATTTCAATAAGGAGATAATTTTTGAAATTACCAGAGTTCAATTTTGAGGTCTCACACAATTCTCCAAACGGTATCTAACAAGAAATAGACCATTTTAGAAGTCAAATTTCAAAACCAATCAGTATAGTCAGTTTTTGCACACGGGATGCTTACCCCGATTTTAAAACAAATAAAATGAGCAATCTTTGTAAATACGTTTTATCGCCAGAGATTTTACACTTCGATGATAAAATATTTCTGTATCCATAAATGTTTGCTTTGAAATTTCATTCACACGCATTTTTCGCAACTCATTCAATGCAAGCTCACCCATTTATCTTTGCAGATGTTCGAATCAACAGTCAAAAACTGAATTAGATCATAGCATTCGAAGGCCGAGGAATGGTAATAACAAAAGCGAACAAACAAGCATGGACAATTGCGTTCACGACATTATCGAGCTTACACTGACATATGCTAGACACCAATGGTCATGCCTCTTAAATCCGCTTGTAAATTTTTAAAGGAAATATTATGAATTTCAAATAATAAAATCTGTTTATATTGTATTTATTTCTGAATATCGTGTTTCGTTCACACTAATCGCCATCGCATATTTTCTATGAACGCCGGTTGAAGGCGATACGAGATGTAAACGATACGAAACCAGATCGTTTAACTTAAAACTCAAAAACTCATATTCATGTGAGCACACATATTCTCACACACAATTCATTTCCGTTTCGTTTCGTTCGGTTCCGTTCCATTCGAAATTCATAGCAATTGTAGATGAATCGAGAAAAGTAGACATGCATGATGCAATAATTCGCACTTGTTCATTTCACAAACTGAACCGAGAGACAGTGAAATGGTTATGGAATGAGCGAGCTTCTAGTCTTTTGTGCAATGCTTTTGCTGTAGCTTTGCTTTATTTCCAGTGGCCACGTTTCATAATCAGCTTCACTTTTTAATATTTGACTGACACATTCATTCAGATGACACCGAACATAGTGTTTATGCATGACAACTTTACGAAGAGAAGGAAACCCATTTACAAGTGAACAAACGAGGCTGAATCAATTCACTTACAGTTGTACTGGTACTTTTATCCGGCTGCCAGCCTGCCAACAAAGAAAGAATATCGAAACAAATAAAATTCACTAATCTGTATTTATCACTGGATAAATTTCATTTGAAATAGATAAATTTTAAAATGAAAATATTTTTGGATTACTGTTGCGAAGGAATGATGCGGCTGTCATACGTTTACAGCGTGTATTCCGTGACAAGCAGAGGAATAAACGAAGAGGGTATGAAAAAATAAACGTGGACCATCATTCATGCGAATCGGTTGAAGTTTTTGCAGCGAAATCTATGCGCTTCGAAAAATGACTTTTCGTTTTCTGAATGCACGTTCATCGAACATGTATTGGGGGTGAGTGTTTGTGGGATATTTCTTCAATAGTTTCGTTTAAAAAATTTAAACGATGTTGCCAAAAATATCCTCAACTTTTTGTGAATACGATTTGAATGGAGCAGAATAAAACTGGCAATAAAGAAGTGTCATTTGGAAAATACAACTAAACATTTGAATCAATGTTGCGCCCTTCAAAAACCACTACTCTGTATTCAAAATACGCTTGTGTATCGCTCGGTTTTATTCTCACCGGTCCATTTCTATTCGATGTGATGAAATCGCACACTCATACTCATCGCAGATACATATTTATATGGTATTCAGTTTATAGTTTTCTTTTTCCGAATGATTGAGGTCGGTGTCGATGTTTTGTACATATTTTTATAATCAGACATTATTGTACTTCACGACAGCATAAAATTCAAATAAATTTTATCATCCGTGTTATTGTAAATTTTTATGCCATTCACCTGACACAAATGCACGTACAAAACCTACATATAAAGGGATAAAGGTACCGGCGACCTTATCTTCGTTGTGGTAACAAAAAAAGTAGAAACTTCGTTGCGCTTTCGTTGGCCTTTTTTCTTGCCCGAAATATTTCTTCAAATTTATCGTTCGATTAACATAACATCAATAGCCTTAAATTTGAAAACATGTTATTTATTAAGGAAATAACGATACCATTTATGCTACGAGCTATATGAACACGTACGATGTGCCATTTTGTCTTTGCGGTATTGACGAGAGTAAGAGAGAGAGAGAGAGTGATGGGAATGGGGATGGGGTGCAGCAGTAACAGCCAGTTTTCAGTGTGGGTGGCCATAATTTTTCGGTAGCCGTTAAAATTGTGAGCATGTGTGTGCATACACATTGATTTTGTGTCTTTTGCTTTTTCCTCTTGCTTTGTGTGTGTGTGTCTTTGGCATTGCCTGTGCCTTGTTGTGTGCCTTTTGATTTGTGCGCATTAGAAGGTTTTTCGCACGTGAATGAGCCAACCGATAATCTATTTCCATACGTTTTCGAAACGTCGTCGTTTTTTTTTTTTTTTTGGCTCGTTTGCTTGCCTGCTTACACCCATTCTACGCTTTACCATTTTATTATTATGTATATTCCATTCTTCTAGATGAGTATAATATTGAACATAAATTTAAAAAGGTTCGTCTTCGTCCACCCCTCGTGTTCGGCTGATTGAATTTATGCCTGTTAATGTGATCGGAAAATATTCACACCGTAAGCATTTTACCTTTGCATAGTATGTATTGATGTGTGCAAGCGGCTGAAAATGCCAATAAAGCACTTTCATTGTTAAGAGACCATTCGCAGCATAATCGAAATTTCTCTCTCCGCACTATAGACCATGCACACACACACACAACGAAAAGTGATGAAGAGTGAGCGAGCGAATGAGCGAAATTGAGTGTGTGTGATATATACCATACACGCTCGTTCAATGTAGTCTATACAATTCATGCTATTCGGTTCTCCGTGTCACATACAATATTTTATTTTCTAGAATTTTTACTTTGGTTTTGTTCAGGATTATACCTTTGCTTGAGCAGAAGCAGTTCAACGCTTTTTATTGAACATAAACCGATAGAGCATACAGCGAAAAAAGACCAGAGTGTATTTAACACAACGAACTAATACACAGCATCATCATTTCCACCTATTCTATTTCACTCTTTTCCGTTTTCGTCTTTTTCTTTCTTTCTTTCTTTCTTTTTTTTTCATTCACAGTTAAAATTTTTCTATTCTCATCTTTTGTATTTTGCTTGGCTTGCTATTGTTCGCACAGGTTAAGCTTTTCGCCTATAATACGTATTTTAGATTGCGCATTGTCGCATAATATATTACACAGCCCACACATACACTTACTCACAAGTGATATCGTCATCATATTTGTGCCGATAGAGAAAAAAACCTTTTGGACGTCACTAAGCCACTTCGACGGCATCATATTATGCATTATTGTTAATAATAGTAGTTACCTCCTGTAAAGCATCACCTTATCCATTCAGGAGGCAATCAATTTTCTTTTCTCTCTGTGTATTGTGCACAATGACTTCAATCGTTTTCATTTTTTTTTTCGCTTATGCTTGACTGCTGCGACAATTTTTTTTATTCGTTTACCTACTGTATACAATTCTATATCGGATGCGTGATTTTATGCACGCAGCTGAGCATAATACTGAACAGACATTTACGAGGTAAATGGATATTTTTACAGCATCTATTTGTATTTTTATCATTTCTTTATTAAACAATGACATACTGATGACGTCGCTCAATTTCAATTTGGATGTGGTAATAGACATATTTCAATATTTTTTCTCTATGCACAAATAACCATACAAATATACATTCCACCACTCTAAACATAATAGATTTATACCCATTATTTTAGGTGTCTTTTTAAACGTTTATATATTGCTTATCAACATACATCACGGCCGATGGCATGAACGATGCAAAAGCATATTCGAATTGAATTGGGATGGTATTCAAACAACAACCAAGTGTCGCACAATACAATATGAAAATTCATTGATTTCCGTAACATATGGCCATTGCCGTTTTTACTGCTGCTACTGCTAGCTACTTGTTGTTGTTGACTTTTGCTTTATTGTTGTGTGCCAACAGTGCAGCGCGTTTTTTATCATTAAAACATAAAATTGAACAAAAGGACGACAATTAATTTCATGACGGAACTATGCATTTATTAAATTAAGTTATCTTAAATCAACGTGATAATAGTGTGGAACCACGTTGAAAGCACATACACATACACATATATACATTCATGACACTGACAAAGCCAGAGAGGTGGCCACAACGCACACAAGTCTGCAAATTGAATATACCGTTGTGACTTGTCGCACCATCCATACATAAGGTGGTATCTATATATTCAGCTCTCTGACTTTCTGTTGTCCGTTTGGTCAACTATTTTGTATAGATACAAGATGGATATACTTACGTGTTTATTATGAGGTAATTGTTAAGAACTGTGCTGTCAGCAATCGCCACTACTTGCGTGAATATCTTTGTCTCTATATGAGTATGTGTGTATCTCTTGGCTGCCATCCCCCATACCTTATTTCTGGCCGCTTTTATGTCTGCAGAGTTGGCATTCGAAGCACAAGGCATATTTGGTGTGAACATAATGAGCAGATAGTATATTTGTTTGGTAAAATTCATTTATTCGGTTTTTCCCAACGGTATTTTCGTGCAATTTTCTTTGTGTGCCCAAGCGCCATTCATATTCTCTCCATACATACATATACGATATGTAAGTATTACTCTACGGAGCTTATTCAAGTAAAATCCACATTGTGGACCGGAAAGTGGAAAACTCTCAGGCAAAAAAATACGTACATTCAGAAGATAAAAATTAGTCGTAAAAGATTTGAAAACCTTTTTGTATCTGGTTCTTTTATAATGCTCGAAGGCGAACACATGAACACACACACACACAACACACACTCCTTCTCCCGTCACTACATCATACACCCACACTCAATTAAATGTATATATGCATGGAAACCCGAATTGTCGTTATAATTTTCGACCTTTTGCACCACACCGTCGTCATTTTTGCTTAATTGCATCGGGAATACGTTGACCATGGCTTGTGTCTTTGTCAGTGACTTCTATTATATGTACGATGTACACAAGAACATTGAGATGAAAATAGCTGGTGCAATTCAACTCAATGCTTGCTCTTTGATTATTTTCGCTAAAACAATTTACTTTCCAGAAATTTATACCGACATAAATCTACACATTCCCTTTTGAGTGGTTTGTTTTTTGCATTAAAACCCAAACGCTACGAATGATATCATTTTCATACATTCTACTGCTACCTTTTATTTATTCAGAGAACTTTTCTGTTACGTATTCCAATCGACGCATAACGAAAAAATAACAATTATGGAATTTTCGCTTTTTCACTTTTTCGAAAACATCGAACACATTTTGCACATTTTTTTGCCTGAAAAAGAAAATTTACCATTCATTAACAAAAAAAAATAGTAAGTTCAACTTTTCTTCATTTTTTATTCCAAATTCAGTTTTTTTTTGGTTCTCTATTCTCTATTCACATAAGTGATTTTAGTCACATGAAGATTTTTTTCAGAGCTAATTAAGAGTATTCTACATATCATCGTCGTCCAAAAAAATATCGTCGCTGTGAATACACACTATCGTGGACGGTAGCGTGGCTCATAGGTTGAAATCAATGGCTCATAGTATGCAACATTAGTGAAAGTGGCATACTTGTCACTGTCACAACTATCTTGTTTATTTGCTCCTGTGCTTACAATACCACGAATATACCATTTTTTGCGATTATTTTCAGTTGATGGAAATACTAAGCCGCCACCACTGTCACCTGCAAATCAATCAAAACAAAAGTGATGATAACAAAAAAATCAATTTAAATGTCACGGCATATTGTTGATTTTTAATTTTCTAGGACTTTTCGACCCAAATTCTCCCTCCTTCACGAAATCAATTGTGATTCCAGTAGAGTCCAAAGCAAATTTGCAACTTTTTGCACTAGATACAATTGACTTTGGCCGGCACCCTCTAAATAACCTACATTTATATAAATTAAAATTGATATACCTTGACATACGCTAACGTTCGAATTTAAAAGACCTGCAAATGAATCCAAACAATTTTTTTTTTGATAAATTAAATTTCAATTTTTGAAAATTGAGTTTAAAAATTCCAATTTACCGGCACAAAACTTATCGGGTGTAATTTGTGGACGGAATCCAATGTCTGATTCTCGAATACATTGATTACGATCAATAGTTGGTAATTCGACAATTTTTAAGAATTCGCTTGGTGCACCCCCACCTGAAAGGCAGAAATTGAAACATTTTTATCAAGAAAAAAAGACTCGAAATTTGATGTGTTTTTCATTAAAGCAAAAGTCGATTACTTGATGTTTTGCCCCACCCGGCGACTCTTCCTTTCCTGATAATTTTTTGAAGAAAACAAAAAGTAAGTGGCGTCCATTTTAATTGAAATATATTTAACAAAATTGTCTATGATTTAACTCACCATCCAGCCGGCACAACAAGGTCATCAAATTTCAATCCATATGGAATGCAAATTGGTGTCACATACGATTTAAATTCAATCGTTGTTTTCAACACAATTAAAACAATGTCAGCAGCAAAGTTGCCTGTTGCATGATTATAACCGGGGTCATGAAAAATGCGTTCCACTTCGAATTTTTGCTCTTGTTGCTTTTCGATTGCATCATAATCAAGCTTCTCTTTGCCAACGCCTATACGGAATAGTGATGGATCGAATGGTTTATTTTCACTTGGATCCCAGAAACCTGACGACGACAAAAAAGTATGTAGTTTAATTGAAAAATGTTTAACAATAATTGTCTATGATTTAACTCACAATGCATGGCCGATATAACAACACGAGCATTAAGGATTGTGCCACCACATTGTAAACTATAAGTTCTTCCATTGAATTTATAAATTCCGGCATGCCATGGAACTTCATTGATTGACGCTTGAAAACCTCCGACTACGTATGGTGTACCTTCTGGTGCTTCTTCACCGCAAATTGGCGAACAAGTTTCGGGCAATGGTGACCAAATTCCATCATCGCCACAGGAAATGATTTGTTGTTTTGCGGCTGATTGGCGTTCGTAACGATCACGGCAATTAACACGGGCTATTGTACCCGGTTCAGCGGGCTCAGAGCAACGCACCTCAACGTCATTCAAGAAACAACTAGTTGCAACAATCGAAACACCTGTTATAGCCTTTGTACTGCATCTTGGTTTACAGTCGGGAGTTTCAGTTCTCCAATGGCCTTGGAAACAGAAATTTGCCGTGGAACCTTCAATGATATGGTTTTCAAGACACTTGTAGTTAACAGTTGTGACCGAATTAACAAACTCTCCAGGTGATAATTTGTCTCTCGGCTCTGATGCATACTCAATCCAACCGTTACGCGGTACTGTTGTGATACGACATGCATCTGAAATATGATTAATGCGACGACATTATGCTATAGATTCGTATTGAGAACAATGTGAATATTATCATACCTTTTGGAACATCATCGAATGGATTTGTAAAGTAAATTTTATTTGGATCAAGAGCAGGTCGAATGGTTGTGCTTGTAGTTGTTGTCGGTTGAGGTCTTCCGCTCTCAGGATAACCGCATAATAGATAGTTTTCGTCGGATTCGTCCAAGCAATCAATATTTCCTTTTTGAATTAGCAGCCAATTATTAAATATAATTCAAAAACGATAGATACTTTTTTTAAATGGATTTACTCTTACCGTCACATCGTGATTTTTCATCAACACATGCGCCATATCCACACCTATTTAACAAAATAATATTTTAGAAAAACTGCGATCTATCCTTTACTGCTAATACCACACCTAAATCCAAATGGTGGACAACATTTTGTTGCACAATACTCTACCGATTCATCCGACGAGTCTTGACATTCTAAAACATAACCGGAAAATTAATTCCTATCGCTATATTTGCTTTCTGGCTAGGGTTAGAGATAATGAATGTTATGGTACCTTTTTTTCCGTCGCACAAGTCGTCAAGTGGAATGCATTCACCTGACCGGCATTGAAATTGTTCAGCTGAACATTTTCCGCGTAATCTTTCGTCATTGTTGACTAGACATTTCTCGGTGAGTTCGTCTACAGAATGAAATTCAATTAACCAATAAATTATGAATAATGTGAACGAGATGCGAATTAGATACCTGAATTATCGTGACAATCTTTGGCACCATCACATTCGGCTGTTCGGTTTACACACGCACCATAGGTACATCGAAACTTATCACCGCTGCATTGAAATGAAATGCATTCGCGTACCGTTTCATCGCTACCATCTGTACAATCGGCCATACCTTTATCCAGACATATTTGTTAATTAACATTTGTAAAGCATTTTAATTATATGTCATTTCAAATCGATTTCTACGCACCGTTACAACGTTCACCGATGCCGATACATTCACCATTCTTGCATTGCCACGAAAGAATCGCATCACAACCAGATTCTTGACCTATAGCAACAACATGGGAAAAACCGAAATATCAATTCATTATCATTTCAACGTTTAATTAATTCAGTTTGCTCGACGGCATTTTTGTTGAATTTTATAGTCATACAGCTGACAATGCTTTGACATTGAACGCTGAACTGAACGAAAACACTTTCACACATATATATACAACATGTATTACTTATTGTTGCACAAACATATACAAAACTAACTGATTATTGTAGCGTATATTCAGCGATGAATCGCACACATAAGATTCAGACAGTGTTCATGTTTTGTTGAGCTCTTTAAGTCTTTTTTCATATTTGTTTTCATCTTTAATATTACAAAAAAATGCAAAGAGAGAAAACCGGTTGATTTCAATGTTGCACGATAAACTAGTGTTTGTTGTCATCATCACTGGCTGGCCTAACCAAATTAAAATGTGTTAATATACCTTGTCTGTGAATGATTTTTTATCCAATCGAAGGAAATACCCAAATACGCAAAATATCTTCGAGGTTTTTTATTCGTGTTTCTGTGTGTGACGTGAATTTTACAAAAATGTTGCACTGTCTGGCATGAAAAAAATGTCAGACGTCTGGGAAGTACCAATCGACTTGAATACAGCGTATTTTTTTCCCATACTTATTTGATATGCATTTTCTTGCACGAAAACTTTGAAAACACTTATTTGGTATTACCTTTTACAATGGCACCAGCATAGAGCAACAGAACAATGGACAAAATTATACTATTTTTCATTGCACTATAATAATGTATTTAGTAAAACATGTAAATTTTTAAACTTATACACAATGCGATTTGTACTTAAATCCAAAAAATATATTCTATCAAATCGAAATAAAAAAAAAACGAAATGTTATTAAAGGTAGGCAGCACAAACGAAATGAAAAATAAATTGGAAATTATTGAACAAATAAACAATCACATCCAGATTTGTTAAGGTTGTGATGTCAACTTGTACGCGATCGAAATGAATAAAACTGGCTGGTATTATCATTTTTGTGCGAGTCACATTTTAATTCTCAACACTAAAGCATAAACAAAAGTCTACTATTCACACAACAACACCACACGACATATCGGATTATCATTATGCCGTCCACACAAAGATGCGCATGTGACTGTATTATATGGTAAAAAATGAAGAAACAGAAATGTTAAGTGGCCGATAGAACGAAACGAGCAACAACAACGCACATTTCATACGCTTCTATATCAACTGATGACTATTGTTTTTATTTATATTTTTTTTTTGCTTCAAGTTGTGTGTGCTGTGCTGTTTGACAGAAATGCTCGTATATAAATGTATTACCATACGAATATCACAATCAAAAACTGGCTACTGTATTCTAGATTGTATAGCAAAATGCAGCGGCTCTTGGTTTTCTTCAACACAAAATCAGTTTTGTTGTTTTGTTAAACAAGTTTCTGCTTATTTGCTGTTTCTGTTGATCGCAACAACTACTACTGTTGTTTCGAGTGAAAAACAACAACACCACAAACAAGTTGTTGGGATTTCCATACATTTGATCATAATGTATTGCAAATGACTCTAATTTTTTCTACTGCATTATTTTCACCAAGATTACTTTCACAAGAAATAGTCCGCCAGAAGAAGCAAATTGCAAAATGAATGCTGATAGGCTCACACGTTGACTCGGTTTTATTACTTAACATTTTTGAGGTTTTCTTTTCATTATATGCTCAATGAGAATAAAATAACGAATATACAATAGACTTGGGCTATTTTGTTATTTTGATTAAGCTATGAGATACTTCCATGTCAAAATATACTATCTTCTTCAACCGGTTAAATCATAATCAAGAAAACTTATTGTAATACACATTTTTCAAGTTTGAATTTCTACTTTTGAGATGTCGCTATCAGGTTTTTTGTTGGCACATCATCGAAATGATAAAACAAACATTCTTCATGCCAAATGTTTCAAAATAAAACGAACTAAAAAGGGAACGAAATCTTACCAATAGAAATTGTATGGAAATGGCAATGTGACAATACCACCAAGCAATTTACATGTCATAATCCTTATCTTACAACATTATTTAAGTACAGAGCGATAGAGTGATGGTGTGTATGTTTGTCGCGGATGTTGTTGGTTCCGTTGCTTACGAGCTCATTCGCTCGTTCAAATTCAAATATGCCACAAGCAATGAGTGAACGGCTCAAAGTACACGTTAATAAAGACAAGTGAAAATACCTTAAAATTTACCGCGGCGCACATATACACATAATTACCTCATTACGTTTGTAAATTGCTCGGTTCCATGTGAAGTATTTTGCGGGAGTTTGGGCGTGCGTGCGTCTATTTCCATGATATTAAAGGAAAGCATAATTTTGTTTCATCATATTGCAAACGCTATCGCGCTGTGGATAGGTTTGTCTTTTGTCGAGCCTGCCGTGATAATGGCGCTCCGGTACCGTCAATACATATTAAAACACACACACACAAAAGATGGAATACTCGGAATTTTGTCATCAAATACACAAACATAAAACTACATTCCGGCGTCAACGGTTTACAACAACTGTTGCCTGTTGTGTGTACTTAAACAACAATTTTCATCGGTAACAGTGTGCGAATCACGCTTTTAATCTATGTTTTGTTTCGCTTTGTATATTGAACTAATTCGCTGCATGCCTATCGCGTTCTCTCACACTGTGCATCGACTTATAAACACGCACCATTTCCATTCGCTAAGCAAACCGGTGTGGAATGAGAAAATGAGTATATCCGGAAATTTTTCGTTGATGAAACGCAGCTAAAGAAAACGAAATAACACATTATCTTACCTCATAATTGAGCCACTTGTATAAATTACTTTTGTCGAGTGCATGCCATTTGCAAACTCTACACAAACGAAATGTATTCACCGAACCAGCATTGAATGCGATGTATATGTAACACATAACAAATACGCCCGTGGTTAGAATATTTACATGATCGGAAAATACGAATAATTAAATTGAAGATGATGAAGAAAACGTAGCTACTTTATAAACAACATCAACAATTGTTGCAACCATTGGTGTCTTCAAAATACATTTATTCTTGTGAATTGTGCATATTATTTCAACACTTTCTAATTGAAAATGGCATACTCAATTTATCGAAATTCGATCATTTACATTGTTCCGATTGCAGTTTTAAAGAGAAAACGCTAAATGTGCAAAAATGGAATTGCAGTCCATGATGAAGTATCGTAATGACGGAGTTCATTGTGTTTTAATGCTTAAGAACCGTTTGATTAAAATCGTTTGTCCTCTGATGAATGCAATTACTGTACGACGAAATATCGAAATATTGCCAGATCTGTTAACCGTTGATATACTTTCCTTGTTACGTGAAAAATGTTATAGAATAGGTGCGGACACTCGTGTGGAAATTGCTCCGGTTCCATTAAAAACTCTGAATATTGGCCTGCGGGCGTTTTATTTCAAGATGTTTGGTATCGGTAATTGTGTAATTTATCCAAATGATTTGTGAATAAGCATTCGTTGGATGCTTGATGAAAGCTGACCACAGTATAAGTACAATTAAATCATACAAATGAAAAAAAATCTCGATTACATTTGCATGCATTTCAAACTGATTTTATTAAACCGATTTGGTGAATCATTGTCAAAACCTCCACATTTTCGACACATAAAATTGCCAGTGCCAAGGTGTCACATGTATCGTCAACCAGTATTGTGTACTTCAATTTGGATGAGCGTAACATCAACTACATCAATACGTTAATCCAACAGTTTGTGAACGAATATCAACAGCTTATACATCGTTGAATACATTGATTACGGCATTCGGAAATGGCCAATTGTGTCGTATCCATTTTTGAACGGGACATTGTGTGTCATCGTTGAAAATATTAAAGCTACTGTCGAAACTGAATCATCACTGAACAAGTGCCATTTACATGGATGAAGGTGACACCCGGTTTGGTGTTTGCATCAAATATTTATGCGCTAAGCGATACATCGTTTTTAACTTACTATCCAACACAAACCATTCCAGTCAAATAACATTCGGTGACCACATTCAAAGACGTCGTTTACAAGCGATTCAGTGACATTCTGACAAACAATGTTGAGGTACAGGTTAAAGTCATCGATCAAAAAGCCACATTACCAACAGTTACCATCTTCAAGGATTCGACTAACATTAGCAAATTGTATTGCATGGCACTCAAACTTTACAGGTAAATTATTGTTATTCAATTCTTTTCAATTCTTGTAGCCTTTTTTGTTTGCATGAAATTTTGAAGGGACATTTTCACAATTCATTTTCTGTCCAATGTTTGCATACACACACACACGCATGTTTATATTTAACAAAATAATATATATTTTTTGCTGTATTATTGAATTTACTAATGCATCTACCATGTACGGGCACCTTTTAATCCATTTTCTGTGCTGAAATAACAAATGTTATACATCATGGAGTCATGATAAATGTAATTTTAATTTAAAAACCTGCGGTATAAGTTCATCGTGTATTTCGTAAAAGAGACGTACGAAGAGCTAAGAACGCCATTAAAATTTGCATTAAGACATTAATAACACATCACCGGCACATCAGATTACGACGAATAGCATACGGTAATGTAGTACGTTGACTTTTGATTATTTTAAAACAAACCCGAACAATTTACCTCATCGTTGTCAGTATTATTATTATCAGTATTTGTTATTTAATATAATTTTCAAAGTTAATTCGGGGATCATTTTCAGTCGTCAAGCTATATCAAATGTAAACCACCTGAACATCAGCCAAATATTCAACTAACTTTCAACAAATGGCACACAAGAAGAATTAGCACTCGCACTCAACGATGCTGCGTATTTATTCAACAATCGACCCAAAAACCAAATTAGTTTAATTTGATTTTGCATGTAGAAAATGCGCCATATAACCAATTTTGTGAGCCATTCATTACATTTCATTTCGACACGAAGAAGAACTGATAGCGGAGTTTGAAATGAAAGATTGAAAAATAGAGAGCTTGGTTGCTTCGCTTAATGTTTTGCAGTACGTTGTGCATGTTAATGATGATAAATGAGTTGACACATTATTATTGTTTGCCATTGCTACAGTAACATTTCATTGAAACTGAATTTTCATAACAAAATTCTTTGTTTGCCATACATTTTCTTCATTGTTGCATTGTATGTGGTTGGTTTAGTAATAAGATGTTCCCTCGCTCATTCACACCTGATGATGAAAAAAATCGAAAAATATTTTTTTTTTAAATACCAACAGGAGTGTATAATCGTCGCTTCAAAATATTTTTGTCAAAAAAACAGAAAACACCAATGGAATTTAGTGAGAAATGTCACTGAAAAATCCAAATCCCTTGACGAAAATAGTCACATGTTCACCTGAATAACTATGTGTTTATGTTCGTTTTCATAGAATACTTGAATCGAAATAGAGTTGTTTTCATTTTTATTGTTTTTTGGCGTTCAAGCAAATCACTATTCATATGATGTAAGCAAAAGTGATGGCAATGTGTCAGAACATAGATAAACAGATGAAGTTTGGTTATAAATTCTAATTTTATTCGACTGTCAGCATCGAACACCAGCACAAATAATAAAATTTAATAATAGAATATATATAAATTTCTTTTTTGTTTCATTTTTATTGTCATTTTTATCTTCTGTGTGGATTTTAGAGCGGTATAGCTGTAGGTATTATGTACAATAATCAAACGATGACGGGAATGGAGAGGATGCGACAAGTGAAGCCGTGTGTGCTGAAAAAAACTAAATTTAAACTTGATGTAGTCAACCATTCAGGTTTACATTTTATTCTCAAATGCGCGCGTATGCATCAAAATCCATTCATTCAAATCCAAGAACTGAAACGAAAACGACGATGAAATTACTAATTCGACGCATTTTCTTCTTTTCCACATGCACAAAATATATTAATATATTTTAATGATGTTTTTGCTCCAATTTGCGGTATAAAAATATTGCTCGTTTACATACACCTAAAAGGAACATATATAATGGCGCCTTCTCATTACTTTACAATCAAATAAAATGTGTGTATATTCCTTTGCTGGCCGATATCCAATTCACGAATGCGATTTTCCGGAATTTCTTTTTCGAAATTACGAAAAAAATCTCTTTTTTACATATTTTTATGGTAAGCAAAAGTCTGAGATATATGAAGATGTTCCCGAAAATGGGATCCTGGAATTAGAAAAAAACGCTTCCAGAGTGACAAACGTCATCAAGATTAGATGAATCGAGAAGTTCAAGCTAAATGACTTAGATGGCATATTTTAAATGAAACTCGCGTGTAGTCACTCGATACTATCTGGTAGATAGTGATATTTTTTTCCAACAACGACCCATAACAAATTCAATAATAATAATTATTTTTATAACTGTTTGGACACGTATATTGAATGGGAGCCAAAAAGAGACATTGCAAAACCGGAAAACCATTCTGAGATAATGTTCAAAGAGGCAAATGTAGAACGTTTGAATATCAAGCTATTTTCACGGTTATTATTATTGTCATGCAGCCAAGTTTGAAGAATTTTTATGCATTTTCATCAGATTCAGTCAAATAATAATAATTTCGTCATTCGATAGTCAAAATTGGTCATTATGATCGGAAAATGCACAAAAATTTCCCAATTCTTAAAACTGTCTTACGCATTAGTGTCATACTGTGATCTGTGTGGTTGCGGTGTCTATTTTAGTCAAACGGCCACACATCGCATGAGATATTTCCAGTTAATTTGGAAGTGTTAAAATAGTTTAAGAGCCGATTAAAATTGAACATAAAATATGAGGATCGCAATAGGCATGTAATACATAAATAGCATACTCGAATGAAGTCACATTCACTAACTATTCACATAAGCTTAACTATTCATAGGCCGAAGAGTGAAACAACCTAAGCGATTATTAATATTGGGAAACAAGTAACTAACTCACAATCGATTGTTTCATTTTTGCATATGAAATGGATATTTTTTTGTTTATGACGATTCGTATGCTCTGTAAAATGAACAAATTCGCGTAATCATTGGACGGGAGTTCACATCATCATCATCAACATCATCGACTCCAAACAGAAACAATAAAAAAGTCAATGGCTGTCGTTTGTATTAATAAATTCATACAAATGGAACCATCATCGAACCAACATGTGATGCTAATACATGTATGGAGTTTTTTGAATCTAATTTTTTTATGTTGTGCATTTTCATACATTGTTTTATTCTTTTTCTCTCATTTCGTGCCATCTGATTGTTCATTTTCAGTTCATTCATTTATATGTACGGCAATAAGGTAAAATTGAAAGTGATAACAGTGATGTATCGGTTGTCATAAAGTATCAGCTGCGTAAGATAACGCAACATTTATGCACACTCATAAAAAAAATATTACTATAAATAGAATGCGTGAGTATATTACCTAGGTTCAAAAAAAAAACTGAACGTGTTATAAATTCACGCTGGTTCCTAAAACAATTTATGCATTTTATGTTGCTTTGCCCTTGTTTGCATATAAAAAGAAATTTTGAAAAGGTTAAAAATGAACTTGGTAACTCGGTTGTAAAATTGAAAATTGATTGTAATAGCTAAAACGGATAGAAATTAACGACGTGATAATTTTTGTTAATATTTTCGTTCTTTTTGCTAATAAGAAAATAAAAGTCCACAAATGTGCAACTGCAATAAAAACCATTTTTATGATCAATTTTTTTTTGTCAAATACCAATCGAATGAATGAAAAAAAGATAGAAAATAAAAACGGCAAACAAATAAAATTGTCAAAAAAAATATTTTTCACTCGCAGGCGTTTGCCTATAAAAATGTGAAAATCAATAAACCGGAAGGTAAATAACAGTCCAAATTGATGCACACAAATTGAGCGCAGCGGCCAAGGAGAGAAATGAAAATGCGTATTCAGTACGTGCCAAGAGAACATTGAAAAAGCACTAACGAAACAATGTGATCTGACGATAAAGAGCGAAACGTTTCAATAAATTCATCAATATACGTGCGATGAAATTGTCGAAGGGCCACATAAATACGTGAGAAAGACAGTTTTTAGTCAAGCTTTTTTTAACTCGCATCGAATACCATCGAGATAAATAAAGATGGAGAATGGAGTAAAAACAACACAGCCTAGCATGATGCCAGTCTCTCTCTCTCTCTCTCTATAGAAGTTGATACATTTCATATATGGTGATAAACAATAGGTAAATATTACAAAAAAACCACCGGAGTTATGTACCAACAAAACAAACTAAAATCCCATTAATCGCATTCATTGTAAAATTACGTCCATGGAAAAAGCTATTCATTACACAGTGCAGGCTAACAGCTGCGATTTCACTTCTCAACCATTTTTATACTATTGAATAGCATACGTTGACTCCATTGAAATAAATGCATCGTATGCGCCCGGTGCAAAACACACATTTTCACCAAACAGACAAAGTAAGTTCATCAGTAGTTCAATGGACCAAATCAACCTATAGTTTCCAAACGATATATTTACCGCCATGTGGCAATTGGTGATTGTGATTCTGTACCAGTTAGCGTAATTGGTTACTCAGCGCTGCTATGCATACAATCGAACATATTCAATATGCTTTGTGCTTGTTTGCAATTAGGTGAGCAGCCGAATAACCGTCGATTGAATGCTTTGTGATAAAAAAAAAGTGTTGAAAAACCGCCAGCGAATGAATTACGGCTGGTGTCGCAGATGCTTTTCATATATGTTGAGTTTAAACAAACGAACAAAAAATAAAACCGAATGAAGATCACAAAAAAAAAACTAACGCTGAAGTGGTTTTGCATGCACATGACAACCCCTGAAAACCAAATTCACCGACGGAGATAGAGAGAAAAAAAACTCTCCAAAATAATAAGCAAATGGTGCAGCGAAGAGCACACGACGCTGATTCAAACTTAACTAAAAAAAAGAGAGAAATACATTCACGTTGAAGAAAGCAACCGAAAATAAAAGTGCAGCACTCTTTCGCCTTTCTTATGCTTCGATGGCTGCTTACATATTGAAACATGAAAGGTGTCTCTGACTCATTCATTCGCTGTGAATGCAGACACATCATTTTCTTTTCTTAATTTTTTTCCCTATTTTCATTATCACTTCTTTTCTTCTTTGTTACTTCTCCCTTCTCAAGAACTTGGTCTTCTTCATATTTTTGAAAAAAAGAAGACAGAAATGTCTATTTTCTGCTGCAAGCTCTCAGGTTGTACGTGCAAAAATGATAAACGATGGCAAAATTTAAAAGAAATATTCATTTCATTTTCTTGTGCCGTTCACCTTTGCCATTGGTGACGAAGGTACATGTGGCTTAATTTCACTTTCGCAAAAGATTTATATTCAATTTTCATATTTGATTGGAAGCTTTGTGGCACCTTCATTCACACAAACATTCCCTTCCCCCGCCACATACACATACACTCACTTTTTCTAATTACTTGCTACGGTTAGAGCTGATGGTTTGGCCACTGTTCATTTGATGCTTAAGAGAATCGATCGGAAAACGTTTTAACAAATATTGACGTTGGGGTCGCTTTCTATCATTCCACAAGCAAAAACGGATACAGCGAAAGTTTTCAATTGAGTGGGTAACAGAAAATGGAAAACGACTTTAAATTTAGTTGATTTTGATTCTTAATGCGGAACTTTTAAAAAGTGTTCATGTTTTATATATTTTCATGAGACACGAAATCTAACATTTTGAAGGTTATCCCACTGCATACTACAGTACTACTTTTTTCACTTTGAATATAGTGCTCGAATAGTTGGTTGAGGACAGAGAAGGAAGAAAATAAAACATGAAATTCAAAAATGGGAAACAGCAACAAGAAGGTTGGTTGTGAGCCTCGGTGAACGCTTTTCCGTGAAATAAATGTGTATGATGTTTGGCTGTGTGTCAGCGGCCAAATTTTTTGTTGGTCCAAACAAGGTTTAAAGTCAAAGTAAGCATCATGCTAAAAAGGAATCGCTCTGAATAAAATATCCAAGTGCAACTGAATTTGATATCCGGTTTGTTTTCTTTGTCCATCCATTCCATACTTGAAAAAATGGGAAAGCAAAAGGAAGAAGGGAAAAAAGCACGAGGACACGATATGAGACGTAAAAACAAATATAGGATTTCTTATATCATTTGCTCTCGCTCTCTCTCTCTCTGTCTGTCTCTTCCTATCGCAATCCATAGCAAATACAATTTGTGAGTAAAGTCCAGGAGGAAAAATAACATGTATTTTTCTATATTAGTGGCATAATGGCAATGGTGCCTGATTGCAATGAGTAATATATCGGAGATCTAGAAATGGAGCCAGTCGAAAGCATAAAAGGTAAAAGCATTGTCACTGCAGCAGCAGCATCAACGGCAACATTGCGTAAATCTTAGCTTTGTAGAGAATCGATACAGTTGGAAACGAGATTGAGGAAAATGGAAAAGTGGCGCATACCGTACGAAAGACGACAAACGAATGGAACAATGAAAATACATCAGCGCAAATTTACCAAAGTGTTGATACAGTGACCGAAAATAGACATATATTTTGGGTTTTATACTTAACAATCAATTGAGCAGCTATACATAATGCTAACACACTCATTCCATCACATTGTTTGCGAAGTACGCATAAAACTCACTGATATATAGTCCGAAAGCTGAACTGAAACTAAAACCGAAAACAATTTCAAAAGGTAGATATTGTTTGTATTGTATTTTTTCTCTGAGTTTCTCTCTACTATGTGTGTCTCTTTTTCCCATTCTCTCTCTCTCTCTCTCTCTCTCTCTCTCTCTCTTCCTATACTAATTTTACTTTTCCTCTTCAGTAAATTTGCTTGCTTGCTTCTTTATTTCCTTTTGCATTTGCACCGTAAATGGTTGAGAAAAAAATGAATCCCAAACACACTAGCTATACTTTATGCCCGACGGAATGAACCGAGCGCATCATCGCAGGACGGAAAAATAAGAAGAAAACGACTACGACGACTACGACGACGACGATGAATAGAAGGAAATAGAAAAATTGAGAAAAAGCGTTGATGGCTCATGAAACACTTCCATTATACCTTGAGATGAAAATGGACGAGAAAAGTGGTCAAGATAAGAGGAAGCCACATAAGTGCTTATTATTATTATATATTTGTGTCTGTATATTGTGAATAATGGTATGGCACAAGTAGTAATCATTTTCATGGCTTGAAATCGAAGTCCTTGTACTCTCTACTTTCGCACATACTGGTTTCGGTTTTTGTTTGTTTATATAAGGTGCATTGAGGTGGAATTTTTCTTATTTGCTACTCATGTCAACACACTTTGACACACTCAAACTCACTACCATATATATATATGCGTTTAATGCGAAAATGAACGAGCAGGCGGGCGGTCGAGCGCTCACTTAATGGTCATAAAAACTAAAATAGAATTGAGGTATGTCGTTCATTTTCATATATTGTCTTAAAAGCAAAATATATGTGTATTGTGACGCTTTTCGCATTGAAAGAGTCCCAATATCACGCTCATTCAAAGTATGCACTGGCCAATCCAAACCGAGTAAATATCTATCTGTGTGTACGGCACACATATTATAGTAATAATAATATCGCATGTATTTTTCGACACAATGAGCTGAGTTTCACCGGGAGTAAAATGAAAACATGGACACCGTACTAATATAGTACAGTATTAAGTGAATACCAAAGAAAAAGGATCGGAAATAAGAGGCAAAAAGAAGTAAAACATTGAAGTTTGTTCGCGCGAACTAATAGTTCTTAGACGATATCACCCCGTGCTGCTGTGCAGATAATAGCATTATATAATATAATATTATAGCTATGCATTTTCACTGACACCATTGCTATCATTATTTTTGTCGTTGTTGACTATCATAGTATTGTTTCCATTTCAACATCTTATGGTCTAAAAACTTTGAAACGGTGATACTGTACACTTTTAAGCGTTCATCTCAGGGTAGACCGAACATTTTTCTTAAGAATTCATAGTCTGACCAATGTTATCGAGTACATGGATGAAAATCTCCATGTGTCAAAACCACCGAAAGGGTCAAGATGGTAAGGTACATTTTTTAAGGTATCGATTCTGATGGAAACCAGTCGGGTCTTATGAATTTTAGGGCTTTTTTTGAACCACCCTAGTGCAAAATGTTTATTCAATGCTTGGAATAATGAAGTTTCTACATTTAACATTAAGAAAACATCAAAAGGGTCAGTCATCATAACCATTATTTTCCTATCGCAAGAAAACAGGCTTAAGATGGCCCTAGTTTAATTTAATATTATAAGATCTTTACACACAAGTACGCACATCACACACTAACGTTTTCGTCTCGGTGCCTTGCACAACGATCAAAATTATGAATGAAACTTACAAAAAATGGGCACTTAGTGCACAATGAATGAAGAACAATGAAAGTACACGTCTATTAAAGTTTATCATTGAGTTTTAAACGGTGTCAAATGAAAAACAAATCTGGCAAAATTATACGCGTCGATTATCTTGATGATAATTTAAATTATGACATTAAGTACTAAAACGAATTTTTGGTTTGTTCATTTTATTATTGAAATCACCTGAAAATCACATAAATACATGGGAAATCATTGAAACATGGAAATCGCGTGTACCACTTCAATAATATTAAGTTTTGGTATTTAAATTTGATAAAAGTCTTGACTGGCATTTTAATTTAGAGAAGTTTTTGTTTAAATTTTATATTGATGCAGGCCGCGTCAATGAGCTGAATATATAAAGAGCATTTGTTGTATCAATTATCATTTGAGAACATTGTGCAATGGCAGGGGAGTCACTGTGCACCGTCTATTTCAATATGAAGCATCAATGAAAATTAAAATAAAATTTCTTTCGTTTCAAAATTAGCTGGAAGAGAATGTCGTTTAACTGGAACAGTGTAGTCCGTGCGTTGGTTCTTCGAACAGTTTGAATGAAAATTTAATATATAAAATCACTTATCGCACAATACGCTTTCACTTTGGAAAATTACTCCTAATAATCCTCGACTGCAGTACCTTTTCTAAATAGAGAATGCTAGCTAAATGGGGATGAAATTTTATGATGGTGTGAGGTTAGCGGAAAGACCATAATGTGTTTACATCAATCGATTATGGTTCTTCATTCGCTTTTTCGTTTTTTTCCCTTTCCTTTTTGCTCATTTTCTCCCGCGCTCTCTCTCTCTCTCTCTCGCTTTCTTTCTATATATCTCTAACTCCCTCTCATTCTATCTGAACACTCACCGAGCGTTTGCCTGCACTTGTGTGACATTTTTTTTCCACTTGTCTCATTCTTTGCAAAGTGACTCAACACACCTAATTTAACTTACAACGCACAAAAAAAAAATCAACCCCAGATCACATAAAAGCGTCACCATTTACAAAGTACATTCGTTTCTTCGTCTTGTTTCCTTGTCTTATGTTTTTGCACAGCCAATTTAGAAGAAGATGCTGATTCGGTACTTTAGTTTTTCCTGCAGTTACCGAACAGTAAGTGAAGCGAATGAGTGTACAAAGCACGATCGATGACTGTACAAAGAAGCAACACAAAAAAGCCCCGAATAACAAAATAAGTGAAGGTGCTCAATATACACAATGATTCTATAAATTCGTCCGCCCATCTCTTAATTTAACTTGATTGTAACATTTATGTTAACCTTAAATACACCGAATAGTATTTTGTGGTTGTGTTCGGGTTCGCAACCTCTTGGTAAGCAATGAGGCTGATTTGTATTGGGATGCAAGAGATTCGCAAAAAAAACAACCCGACGCCTGTCAAAATCAAGGGAAAAAACGAATGAACATGCAAACCAAAAAAAAAAAAAAAAAAATAAAAAAAAGGTCGGTCACACAATTACCGACGAAGAAAAAGGCTAAATAGTTTGTATGGTGCGGTTTTACTTCTTGAATGTCCGAATTACTTACGTGTTTCCAATTTAACGACATCAATGTACCGTCACTACTCACATTGTATACAAATTAAATGCTGTACAGTTCATCGAAGATCAAATGAGTTTACGTGTGTGCCTGTGTTGTGATATACGTATATCACAAGCGTATTGGTCACCAATTCAGGTCAACAAAATATGTTCACCAAATGTGGCCGGCATTTCCAAAAAATGTGTGTACATTACATGATGCGATCTAGCTAACTAACTAACTAAAAATCGATATTTAATCACTTCAAAGTGTCGACTCAAATGATTTTGATGATTATTAGATACGACATGAACAAATTGGCTCAATTTATTCCATTGTTGTTTGAGTTCGACAAGCACTTTGTTTGTGTTTATTAGTTTTAGTTGAAACCTGCTCATTCTCGCAAAAATGTTTTCGTTCGTTCGTTTATTCGTACATAAAACATGTATACACTCTTTAGTTAGATGATTCCCCGGAGGCAGGTCGACCTTCAATGAATTAGAACTTAATGAAATTGGAAATTAGTAAGCTATAGTCGCGGGAACGACATCGAGTTTCAGTTTTACACTATCATCGATACCGTTTCGAATGGAGTGTGTTGTATTCAAGTAAATGATGTACATCATGGCAAGCACACAAGGATCACAGAGCAAAGAGGGTAAAACTTCTATTTAACTTTTCATTAACACACCGATACATGTTGACACGTATACATATTTGTTTAGCAGACGTTTTCAACTAACTTTTTGCTCGTTCCGTCGTGTCTCATATGTGCTTTATACGGACGCTGCTCCATTTTTCCATTTTTGGTCATTCCCTGCATCTCAAATCATATTATCTTGATGAAAGTGAAATTCAAATATATATTTTTTTTTATTGTTCGTCTATTCTCAGGGTGAAAATTGAAATTTCAGCATGGCAGTGTCAAACGACATTTGTATAATTTATTCCTTTAATCTTGTGTTTATGACTTAAGAACATGTAATCTTGATAAGACGTTCAACACCATATTTCCACAGCAGGTATTCAATTTACAGTGAAAAACATTGTGCCACCCAAAAGACGGTCCGCTCTAGAAAAATTATTTATTGACATTTAGCTTACGTATCGTATCGTTCTTAACTTAACTTCCAATGGAAAAGCCCAAGTTGTTACGTTATCAAAACAAATATTTGAACTGGTCATTTCATTTTCGGTCGCATGGCTACACTGCACATTATTTTGTTTATACCTTTTTCAACACCTAATAATCAAAACAAACAATATTACCCCTGTCAATAACATGTCGAAAAATGATTACTTCTTTGCTTTTATAGCATCGTTTATCGTCATCTTATAGTCCATTGCTTGCGAAAATATTTTTATGAACATCTTATGTTTATATGGACGTTATGTTTACAGGCTTCATATTCGGCAAGTTTTAATGGGGGAGTACATTCACTTTGGCTCAGATTAAAATAATATCAGGTGCCCGTTACGGGAACGATAAATATTATGCACTATCACAACAGAACGAGAGAGAGAGAGAGAGAGAGAGAGAGAGTGAGATCGAAAGCGATTAAGAAAGAGTGTGAAAAAGCCAGTTATCTTGGCATAAAATGTGTTGTTTTTTTTTTGCTCTCTCCCGAATACCCATAGGTAAGTATTAAGGATTTGACGAAGTGGAAAGTATTTTCTATAATTTACATTGAACGATGGCTGTATTAAAATGTTATTCAAATAGAAATCCCAATAATCAGTTATGCTGTCAAATTAATATATGTAATCTTGTACCTCAGAAAGTGTGACCCACTTGATTGGATGTAAGTGAGCGAACTGAACAGCGCAGTGGATTGAAACACAGTAGAAACGACATAAGCAACGTTTAAATTCCCAAATGAAAGAGAAGCAGCAACTGTTTGCCACTGCTTGCGCGTTTCTTTTTTTGTGTGCATTAAACACACGCTTCTATCGAAGGTAGATTAATTTGATTGAAGTGTACAACACATTTCCTTAGAGCTTCATTCAATTATTATTATTATTCAGTTACATGTATTTTATCAATGGGTGCGAGCTTGGGTGTTAGTAAATCTCCTGTCGAGCATTGTGTAAAAAGAGACAGCCACCGTTTGTCTTTTTCTTACTTTTATCCCATTCAAATCGATCTCCCGAAACATGCTCGATGACGATAATGATGGTGACGAAGATGAAGAGCATTCGGTTTTTTTTTTATCTCTAGTTCATTTTTTTCTGCATCTTTTCCATTATTTCATTGTCTTTTGCATAAAACGTTAAATGTGTCACAATTCACGGCTTTAATGTCAGAGCGCAAGTGGTTGGTACAATGCAAATTTTCCCACAAACACGAATTGTTGAATATGTATGAAGAATGTAGCAAATCATGGTGTGTCCCAAGCAAGTAGAGCAATGAATGAGACACGCATTCGAAAACAATTTAGTGGTATTTAAATGATTATGCATGCAGATTGAATTTACCTTAATCTGGCGACACGAGATATACGTTCGCCAACCACCTAGCAACAAAGCACATAGCATACATATCTCCACATACGCTGTGAATGAGCGACAAATCCAGTGAATGTATATAGAACGGTGCGTTAACGAACACTTGCTGTCATATAGCACATTCTCAATATGCATCTTGAGGATATGGCTCGAAGAGCCATTAACATGTTCGATGTTGGTTGTTGTTGTTGTCGTCGTTGGTTTTGTGTGCGTGTGCTATTATCATCATTTGTAAGTGTAAGCAAACGAATACGTACGTACGTAGACACATACAAATGCACGCACATCAAACCGTGGAACGAGAGAGAGTAAAGCGAAAATTTCGAAAACGTGATGGATTGAAACGATCGGCAATGACTTAATCCCATTTAATGTAGCATCTTATTTTGAAAAGGGTAGAAATTTATTACGGTGCTAGTACAATACGCCACTCAATACGTACCGATAAAACCAGAATGTAAGGAATAATAATATCGGTAAAATATTTTATCTTTGGACACAGTTTTTGTATTTTATGAGCTTTAATGCGCATATTATTAGTGACGAGTAGAAATCGCTTTGGCGCTCCAAAGCGTCGCCAAATGGTTGCTGTCAACCAGCCAGCCACCATCATCATCACCACCACCACCACCACCACCACCACCGTTATGCTTGTTCTCATTTCACTCCCTTGAGTGAGTAAGAGACCGAAAGTGTGTGTGTGTGAGAGAGAGGATGTGTGAAACGTGCGAGACATACATTTCACGATATTAATTCACCGTTGTGTGTTAGCAGCGTGTCAATGCAAAAAAGTGTAGTAAATTAATCATCGTATCTATCTACGGCTTACAATTCCAAACGAAAACTTCCGTCAATTAATAATTCGACCGAATGCTATTAGTATTTTATTGTTTTTTCGTTATTACTAATGAATATTCACATACCGCACATCGTTTAACATCTCTCTTTCATCCGGCTCACGGATTTGAAATATCTACATAGCACGATAAATACACACTGAGAGTGACATATCACGCTGCATGTTTTACACGCCCTCCCCGTGCCAACGTTTTTCATTCAACAACAATTAGCTACGTAAATGCTATGACGATGCAAAGATACATGCTTGCACCTTACTATAAATGAAAAAGCGAACGCTTATAAGATCTACTAATTCAATCGTAATTTGCAAAATCCGAATCCAACGAGAATAAATCATTTTAATCTCACACTCCAGAAATTAGGTCACTTGAAATCATGCTTCATTTACGTATGGTAAAAATGTTCACTGCTATGTTTTATCTACATTTCAATGAACGTAGGGAGAGAGACAGAGAGAGAATTAGTGAAAAAGAAATGCGAATTATAAATGAATTGAACGAACTTTGTTGCAGTTATATGTTTCGAGATTTGCATATTTATTCGGTTTATTTTATCACTGATAGAAAATGGTTCCACATAAAAAATGATACTCATTTCGACATTTCGACGATCACAAAATTTATTTGGAATTGTCAAATCTCTTCATATTTTTGTTGTTGTTATGGCTAGAACAAAGTTGCTTGCATGCCGCAAAGCATATTTTAAGTGGATATTCATAAATAAATAGTAACATTATGCGATTTTTAGATATTATATGCACACGTTTTACAGTAGGTGAAGTACAGTAGATAATAATAAATGTTTAATGAAGTAATGATGAAATAAAATGACAAGATTTCTATCTAAAATTTTTCCATTTTTAAAAAAATCCTGTTGCGAAAAAAACAAATTTGAAAAAGCGTTGAAAAAGACACATTTCGTTCTTTAAAACATGCTCTGTTTAAAAGACAATGTGAAACAGTACAATAAACAGGTATAACAAGTGCCACTTAAAATCAAACTATAAAAAAATTGAGTTTTGAACAGGTTTTGTGGTAAATGTTGTCGTTTTCGATATGTCTGTTCCCTTTTATTCTGCCTTTTTTCTTCTTCGTTGAATTGTAAATTGAAATTTAACCAGTCAAGTGGGAAAAGCTCAAACAAACATTAAATTTGAATTTACATAAAAACTTGCAATTTTTTTCTCGGTGTTTCCCTGTATCACTATCTCAAACAAAAACTTTTTATGTAAAGAAATTTGCCATTGAGCTGCATAAAAGTTACAAGAAGAAAAACGTACTTATTTCCATACAGTGTCTGTATTACAGACGGTCTGAAAAGTGCCTAGCTTTCAAATATGACGACTGGAGTTTTTTTTTGTTCAACGGTGTATTTTGCACGGGTTTTCAGCTTAAAAATGTATGAATTGCAAGAAAATAGAGATGTTGGTATGCCTGTTACAATCGTTTGAATTGTTGTGCACATAACATTGTTGCTCCATACATATAGCATTCCGGATGGTTAAGATTAGCTTACTGAGATAGGTATTTTGCGGACGTTTGTTTCGATGTTAAGAATATCGAGTAATGAGAGACGAAAAACTTTTGCGCTTCATTTTTTTTCCGTGATGGAAAGACGAAAGCATTCCTTTTGTATGCCATTCGTACTTAAAGTGGTGCATTTGCAGAGAATGAACGGGCACGAATAAAATGTTCTGAAACTCCTTAATAAAGTGAATGAATAAAAGGTCAATGTGACCTCGACACAGCAGGTACTTTTGCTTGAGAGCATGTTTTCTTGGGAAAATGCTGCAACCACATTCGACAGAACTGCAAGTAACTAGATAAACCACTTGAAATTGCATTCATAAAGAGTAATGCTTCTTCGGGCAACAGGAGTGTGTTCGCCGCTCTGCACACATATAACTACAAACAATAAACGGAAGTTACAAACGAACTAAATGTTAAAGTAAATGAAACGGTGGCATATAACATACACACAATAATAGTCTATGTGTGTATAGTGTACGAAATCTTCCGATCTTTTGTTTGCATCCGTTTTTCTTATTTAATTTATTTTCGTCTGCTTAATGCAATCATCCAATCCACTGGAGAAACAGGAATTTAATGTCTGTGTCCTGTCACCACTTACCTCTATCTCTCTCTTTCTCTCTCTCTTCCATACACACAAACATAATATACGAGCAAGTGAACAGCATACAAACAGAGGTGAATGAAAGATTCAACTCTCGCATTTCTCTCGTTTTTCTTCTCTCTGTTTCTCTTTTAAGAATTTACAAACGATGGACGATGCAGTTACAAAGTTAAAATGCGACTCACTGCCCAAGTTAAGTGTGCACGTATCTTTTTCGACAACGGCGACTATGTATTGATGTTGTTGTTCAATACTTTCCTTTGACGAACATGAATTCAAACTGAGAGATTTTGAAGAAGAAAAAAGAGGCAACGAATTGACACTTTTATTGTCTGCAATTGAAACATGACACAACACTCGATGCAATAACATTGACCACTTTCTGGCACAGAAAATTTCTCAAATGCAAGGAAATCGCCTCAAAGAAATTGATTTCGTATACATCTTTTTGGATATCTCAACAAAAGTCGTCTCACATCGATACAAATTTCTACTCAATACACTTATGATGAACCAACATAAAACAATGGCACTGTAAATTTTAATCAATTTTTCACGACAATTTTTTGAAAAAAAAAAAAAAAAAAAAAATGAATGTGTACAGTTATATTCATGGTGAATGACCACGGCATTGTTCAGTTGGTGCATATACTGTACAATACAGTTTTTTCTATTGTTCTCTTCGCAACATTTGTGGTAAAAACATATAAATATATAATTTTTGGCCAAATAAATAATGTCGCTTAATATCTCACTAATTGAGCTTGCTCTCCCGCTCACTCATAAAATATTTATCGTTAAACATATGCAAATAAAATAAATGTTCCTCAGAAAAATTGCGCTAAAACGATTTACATTTACACCAAGGTAAACAAGCTGAACATTTGGTAAAAGCTCGCATGATTTTTTTTTTCGGCTTTCGATTGACAAAAATTTGAGCATGAAAGCACGAATATGAGATAGAGAAAAACCAAGTGAATGAGCGAGACAAACAAAAGAAGAGAGAGAGAGAGTGAGTAAATATTGAATGCGTCGAGGCAAGCGGAATAATATGGACGGAAAACGGAAAAAAAATTATTGTACAATGCAATTAGTGTTTAAAATTTAAAATCATAATTCATTACGGGCGCACATTCTCCGTTCCAATGTGTGTTCGTGAACTATGTAAATTACATGCATATGGTTTATTTTTATACGTAATTCGAATGGCAACACAACCCCAACTAACATATATTACCTGCGGTTAATTTACTACACAAAATAATGTGTTATTTTTGCTTGGTTGCGTTGTTTGGGCCGGAGCGGTTCCTGCATCCATATATATTCGTTTGTTTTGTTCTTTTTTTTTCGCTCGGTCGCTTCATTATAAACGGTCATAATTCTTGTCACTTGGCTTAAATAAAAAGTTATATTTGAAATATCAAAAATCATTTAACATGTGTGGAGAATGGTGTGCAATTCACACTTTTCTCTCTACCCCCATCGCCAGAAAAAAGGTCAAATTAAAATCATTACAATAAATACGCGTTGCACCGAAACATCATTTCGCATCATTTATTGTATTTTCGCACAGTATGGCAGTAAATTTGTGTCAAAATTGAACATGCAACAAACTAACTTTAAATTCAAAATCTATACAAAAAAATACACAGCGTGTGGAGATTGAAGCCTAAATTATTCATTTCCTGATTAAATTTTCCGTGAAAAGTAGTCGCTGGAGTTGAAACTCAATAAATTTTATTACTGTTCAGATTTTAGCGGATTGACGATTTCGACGAGTTTTTTTTCACTCACCATGCGCGTATTTACCTAAACAAACACCTGATACCTACCTTTTTATTATATCAAATTCAGTTTGAGTTTTTTTTTCTATGGCACATATAAAAGTTGCAGACATTGAAAAATGAATTTGAAAACGAAACCAATCTACAGCATAGTATCAAACACACCAAAACCAATTTAAAATTTGTATGTTGCAGAGTTTTGTTGCTGTTGTTGTTACTATTTCCTCTATTTCTCCCCGTTATTTGACTGTCGTTTTTTTTGCCGGAATGAACACTCTTCCTGTTGAGTGCGTTTCGCGCGCGTGTGTGTCGATGTCTATTTGGTTAAATTTAAGGTAAAATACGTGTGGCAGAAGGTTCTTCATCTATTTAACTTACTCTTCATATTATGTTGCAGACGGAACCATATGTGATTTGTTGCCACTGATTCTACTATTGATGCTGCTTTGCACGTTCATTTTTTGAATATACACGGGAAATGGTATCGTTTGCCACTGTCGGTTGTATGTTACCGATTTTTTTTTTCAATCGTTTCTTTTACGCCAGTCCATTTGACTCCGAGAGACGAGACGCTGGAATACCATTTCACTTTTCTTACGTGAAAACACATGTCTATATTAGGAGACAATGTGTTTAAGCTCTTGCTCTATATGGCAGTGGTGTTCACATGTGTATACATCGATTTTCACCGAGATTGTCACGGGCGCACATCAGATAAAGTATAAAATGAATATTTAAACTCTATCGATTCCACCTTTATTGCATTCTGTTGCTAATAACATTTATTCTGAGCACGTAAAGAACAACATATTCGAATTCCGATTTGCCCTCCAACTCTTTCAATTCTCATTCACATTTTTAACGTGTATATGATTTTTTACGCCCTTCTGTTTCGCATCGCTCTCGTGTGTTTATGTATGATGATGGTGATGGTTACTCGGTTCTTCTTTGCGTGTTGTTGCCGATTTTTTTCCCGTTGGAACAGTTCGTTTGTTGTCAATTCGACAACAATTCAGTCTGGTGTTCTCAGATTGCATCCCGTTTAGAAGGATGCTACTCTAGCTAAATCGAAATAGAGAAATATAAAAAAATAGGTAGAACACGAAAACGGAACTCAAGTGAATAGGAATAGGACGCGTAACTTGACTGTGCCATGTTTTACAATACGACAACGGGATGTTTAACAGCGCATCTGTGTCTTCGACGATCTCTTTTATATACACATAAACATAAACTGTTTTTTTTTTTGCGTGGCCAATATACCTTTTGTGCACGTCACGTGTGTGAAAGCCAGAATGGTGTTTCGATAAGCAGAAAAGTCGTGAGCACACAACAGAGCCCGAAGTGAAACGGTAAATAAATTCAACTCCATCTATAAAAATGTGTATTTTGTTCTCTGAAATGGACAAACGGTATTCGGCTTAACAGATATACACAAGGATTTTTGCCTCTGATTTTTATTATTCCGAATAACCACATTGTAAAAATCACCGCGTTTATATTTTCTCTCATTTTCTATACAGTTTTTTTGTTGTTGTTGTTGTTGCTGCTGCTGCTGTTTTCATCGTCTTTTTCTTTGGTTTGGTTTCGTTTGACTTTTGCCAGAATGAATCTGGCCGTTGATACCTTTTCTAACATCCCATGTGGCATACGAGCTCAATTTTCATTTTTTTTTCTCCCTTTTATTTATGGCCATTCGAAATAGGTATATCAAATATAACGCACGAAAAAATGATGAAAAAGAAATGAATCTCAAATACATACGTACGGTGTGTCTGTATATAGAAATGCGTCACCGTTATCTTTTTTATGCTGTAGATTCGGTATTTTTGGTTCATCGATGCTATTGCGTTGCTCATAAAGTGTATTTGGCTTGGATTTTTTTCTAATGTATTGAATTGCACCATAATCTATATTGTTTCTGATTGAGAGAATGATTCCCTTTATTTTTGCCAATATCGAATCGCTATGATTTCTTCCCCATTTATATAATGTGGCGTATTTTTTTTTTTATAAATATTGATAAAAGTGCGCGATGATTTTAGTTTTGTCATAAAACACAACTTTATTACTTTTCTCATTGCCATGTGTATCGAAAACTGTCGCGACATTTGCTGTGTGGTTCATACGAAGCGGGAAGTAAAAAAAAAGAATCCAAACGATCACACATCTCATTCCAGTTCATGGTTGCGGTTGAACATACTTTTGAAAGGTGATAACATGGGTCATTTTTCCACTTAATATCGATTCTTCTGCATACCAATAATAAATTTTTGTTTCGGGTATGTGTGTCTGTGTGCAGCTTGTTATGATTTTTCTCTCGGTTTCGCCATGAAATATGAACGCATTTTTTGGAATAAGATCTGCAATGACTGTAAAATTTAACAAGGTAAATTATCACAGTGCACAGTGTAATATATTTTTCATGGTAATTTATAATAGTGAAAACAGAAATAATATGGAGTAAAATGCAAGCGGCAGAAATTATTATTTACACCATTAACCGAAAGCGAACGAAAAAAGCAACAAAAAAAAACGCCATTAATATATGAAGTGTACTGGGATTTATGGAAGGCTCGATTGATAAAGGCAAACGAACAAATGAGCAAAAGAATATAGCTCAAAAATGTGGTGCGATAGTGCAAGAAATAGTGAATTGAAAATGGAAGAAAATTTATTTGAAAGAAGCGACGTGAAATTTAACACTGTATCTCCGTGTATTGGTTCATTTTTTTATGATCATACATTTCGTCGACCGCCAAATTTTCCATTATATTTGAACGATGATGTCCCAACTCTCACATAAAAATGACTTCACAGAGAAAAACCATTGAAATATTTCTATGTTGAAGGTAAATTACCTTCGGTTGAATGCACACGAACATAGTTCTGCACGTGCATAAAAAAGAATACAGCTTCAAGAAAATGGATCAAAACGCTTATTAATAACTACCACACAGTTCCAGTATATCATTACCTCCGCATACAAAGAGAGACAATCTCGCTTATAAACTCACTCTGAAAGCTCTAAATCATAAACGAATCATTTAATGTGTTTCGTATGTTTTCCATTGTAACGTAGAACGGTGCATGTAGTCCAATGTCTATTATTTATTCTAAATGAATTTGATTTCTTTTTATAAATTCCTTTGCCAGCATTTTTGCGTCGACTGAATAAAGAATTGCGCTCTTTGATTCAACGTTATCGTAGAGGCTCTGATAAAATTCGGTATTTTTTTCGTGCATACAAATAACACATAAGTATATTTAGCGATAAAATGAAACAGCGCACATTTTTACACAGAGAGAAATATTTGAGTAGGAAATATGATTTTTTGTTATTTGTTTTTAAAACGCATCCCACCAACTAAAAATCAACAAGAATGACAAAAACAGCGGAATAATACACAGCGTCATCGTCTACTTTGATTTCTTTGAAAAGACTTTATGGCAAGCTAATGCTTTTCAATTGCATTTCCCAGCAATAGACTGAGTTAAGTTAGTCGATAATTTGTAATTGTTGGTGAGTGATTCAGTCTAGGGGTCAATCACGCTTTCGAAAATGCCAACTATGAGCATTTATCGACATTGAAAAAAGGTTAGGACCACTTCAATTTTCCAAAAAGAAAAAACAACATAAATTCGTGGATATAGAGTGGTTCAATTTCGGCCTGGGGGATGTTTTGCTACGCCGCCGTAATGGCCTCCTTCAATTCATCTTTGTCGTTGAATTGTCGACCTTCTTTGTATACTTCTCGAACTAAAATCGACCAGAAATTCTCGATGATGTTCTGCCTTGCAAAGAAATTGTCAAAAAATTCGGTGGTTTGAAACTTGATTATGCTGGTAAAAATATGGTTTTCATACGGAATTGGTCCCATCACAAAATGCAATGAGTTAAAATCGTTTCAGAGCAGACACATTTTTTTCAAAATTCTGGGGGTGGACATGATTCATCTTATTCACTGTGATTCAGATGACATTTGAAATGTCTACCCCCTAGCATTTGCGTATCGATGGAGTCTTAAAGTGTCTAAAAAATTGTCCAAATTTTTCACGCACTATCAGGCTTAATCGGTCTCATATTCACATTCGACATTCGTCTGAATAGATTTACTAGTTAGTCACAAGTGAATCTTTCGGAAAAAACGTGTGGCTAAGGTTTAACTAATTCATGGATATATCATACTACAATATCGTCGATGTTCTTAATCCATTAAATCATCAATATCAACATCGATTGGTCGCAAAACACATGGAAAATGTGTATTCTGATTTTTTTTGAACATATTTGCGGCTGATTTATGTGAGGTGGATTCAAAATAGCATTCATTTTGCTTGCCAGTTGTAAATTCGCGCTTGTATTTAGTGGCTTGTTTTTTTTCTGCGAATACGTTGCCGATTATTCATTGATTGATTGATTCACTTGCGCAAATTTGTATTTGTAACGCTAAGTATTGAGAAAAAATTGTTCACGGCGATCGTTGTTTTCGTCGTCGTCGTTGGCGTACATTATAAAATCTCACGATTTATAGGGAATTGGTCCCATGAAAAAAAATCGCATAAATCTGTTTTGCTGTTGCAAGATTATGAATGAAAACAAAGACTATCAATTGCGTGCTCAAAACGTATAGTATTGTCATTGCTACTGTTTCCGCTGAAGAACGAATCACACAGGCAGAGTTAGATTGAGAACGTGTGCCTGCACATAAAAGCAGGCCAATCGGGCAGACATTTCCATTAACGAGCGGTTTTTGTGGCTCTATTCAAGCCTCTTTTGTTTTCTCGCTCTCTCTCTTAATTTGCAGCAATACTCAAAAGCAGAAGAATGAATATGACGAAGAAAAAAAAATCGACAAATAACGAAATCAGCGCACCAAAGAATGAACGAGAGCGGTGAAAAGGGAATCAACACACGCACACTTAAGTTAGCCCAAAAGCCATACCATTGTATTTCTTTTAAAACCATTTATAGAAGATTCAAGTATGCATTATTTATGTCTATTTCACCGGCATTGGTTTACACGATACGTTGTGGAAATCCTTTGACGACACCACACTGGAATGCTTTATGCCGTCCACATAGTCCCACTATCATTCACTCTCTGTCGTTTACATGCACGTAGCAATCGACGCATTTGGGAGTGCAGCTATAGCACCAAATGAAGAGAAAAAAAAACTGAATCGGTAACGTTCTCTAGCCAGCATACACACACACCAAAAAAAAAACAGAAAGAGGCAAAAAAGAACCACAATGAGCACAAAGTGTGAACCGACGACGAATGAAAAAACATAAATCTTCATGAAAATCCAAGTCGACTAACTTAATTTCTCTATTTCAAATGCGATTTGTGTACGCGCTCGTTGTCGAGGATATATGAATTTGTAAATTATATCGAATGTAAGTGCATTTTATCCAACGTTAGAATGTCTGTTATCGTATATTATACCGTTACATGCTCACGTACGCTGTGGTTGTCTTTAACTCCTTGACAATTCAGACAATTCATATCGTGCCACCATCGCCACAAACACACTCACCAACCAATACCGCGCGCGCACACCACAATCCAGAAAGACAGTTGGATTCATATGAACTGGTATATCCAGCCACCACTGCCATCGTGCAGCTCCAACTTCATATTCAAACATGATTGAATCGAGTGAAGGTAACTAACTTGAACAAACTTGATTCCAAATGTTCTTTTTCTTGCTTTAACCTCATTCATCTTTCGTCTCATTCTCGCTTCTGCTTCATTCATTTACTCATGCCTTGGATCTGGCTCCTGTTTGGAATATTGAATCCAACTGCTTGTAAAAATGCTATCAAGCCAACATCATGTGTGTGGGTGTACAATGTGCACACAACATCCAAAGGTACATTCTATCGTACTCTCTGTATATGCACAATATTACCACTGTTCGGCGTGTCGACGATGTGGTAAGTGCTGAGACAACTAATGTAAATTGTTACACACTCCACAAATTGTCTAATGCATTTGAAAATTTATCTGATTTTATAGGTGTGGAATTCACACGTTAAAATATATTACATGTTTCCCAGATGATCTCTCTCTTACTCTCTATCTCTCTCTTTTGCTAAGTTTCGTAATGTACGATGGATGTATGTGCCATTGTATCAGTTCAGCTATACTGGCGACGTTACATAATGCATACGGTTCTCGTTTTTTTTTCCTTTCTCATTTGCTTGCTTTAAATTAAATGCCACAGACAAAGATCCCCATAATATACAGTGTGCTTTTAAAACTTTACGTATGTTTGTTCAGTCGCCTGTCAATGAATTTGGTCATCTGTTTACTTTATCGCTTCATTCTCCTATTTACAAATAGTACTGCCCTATATTGCTACAAGAGTGTTGGAGATCGTACAAATATGCACACTAAGTTGAGTTATTGAACTGAAATTGGCATATTACATTTTCAGAGATATATCCACAGCGGGATCCAAATGTCAAAATCGAATCAAATAATACATACTATAATTTGATTGGGTTTGTTTGAACACTTGTAATTGATATTGTTTGTGCGTTCTATAAAACTGTGTGAGCAAAAAAAAAATCAAAAAAAAAGACTGCACATTTACTCCAAACATATTTGAATTTATATTGCAAAAAAAGCTGAACTTTTCAAATAGTGTACACTTGTTGGCGAGGAAAATCACATTCAAATAAAATGCCATTTGTAAATAAGCAAATTGACGCCAATCATCAGAATTGCATAGCCTCATTCAGAGAAATTCACTTGTGAATATTCACGCGTTTTGTTGTTTTTTTTTTTGTCATTTGACGGGCAACAAAAAAGATATTTAACGTGCATGCACCTTAATAAATTGGCATTTGTGAAGATCTAGTAAAATGTCACACATTAAATGAAGAGGCTAATTGTTTTGGCACCAAATTCAAATTCAGTTTATTACTCTCTATCTTTGAGTTGTTGCTACACATTCTCGTTATTTTATAATTTTTTTTTCTGATTTCTCTCGTAATTTTATCGCATTAGCTGTAAAAACATTAAATTAGTGTAAAAGCGAGGATATTGAGCACATTTTCATACATCCAAATTCCGAGCGGATTTTCTCAAATGAAATTAAAAAAAAAAAACAGTTACGTATCCTTAAGAGCCAAACCACGATTGCAACAACAACAAGAACGACGTCGACAACGACGGTGACGATGACGACACCGTGACCCTAACTCCCTCATATTAAAAAACCCCATTTGCAATTGTAGTGTCATTGAAAATTGAAATCGATAAAAAAGCGGAAAATCAATGAATCAACAATGCAATGCAGGTATCGAGAACAATGTGAAACAATTTTGTGAATAAAAGCTCATCATCAATCAAGTATGACACAATTTTCCAATTGAATTCGATTGATGACGCAGGCGAACGATGTGTCTGTTGTCAACGTTGTCGGTCTGAATCCAGCCAGTTTCTGACTGTCTTTTTTCATTATCACAAAGCATTGTACCATCGAAAGTAAGTGATGTTGAAAAGTTGTGCATGTTATGATGATGATAAGTATACATGAGAAATACGGCTATCAATGAAAAGACAATTTTGCGAACGTAGCATATTGAAAAATGACTTAAATGAAAAGCGGCTGTGTGCGATGTTCAGTGTGTCGACTGTTCAAGTCGACTGTGACTACTAGAAAATATCGTTGATTGAAATGACTCTTTTTTCATCTCTTGCTCTCGATATCAACGGCACACGTTTCACATGTATTAGTTACGAAACGAATACATACAATCAACCCGAAATACACACCAACACACGCACACAACAATTCTCTCTTCCATTGATATGGAAAAGATTTTCAAGCATTTTCCAAAAAGATACTAACAACAGGCGAAAAATGTTCGCTTACGTTCGGAAAAGGTGGGAATTATGTTTATATTTAACGAAGGCAATGTGTGTGCCTTCGGTAGGGGAAAATCGTTATGTACGAAAAACATTTCCCCGAAAAACGAACAACATTTCGCATGCCGCTTGACATCATTGGTATTGGCGCTCTATCGCATTGCGTATCAAATTCAATGCGGTAACGTTCAATGCGGTAACGCGCGTAGATTGCGCGTCGCCCGTTACTGCGGCTGCACCCGTTTACACTTTGTCAGAGTATTTCATTTTTCAGTAGATCGAACATGAGCTCTATAAATTTTCTATTTCATTTACTTTTCAAAATCAGTATTTCAGTCATCTAGCTTACTCGTAAATAAATATCGTTACAAGCAAATTTTACTTGTGATTTCCGATCGAAATGGTTATTTTGAATATATTAAATCAGTTTTCCCCAATAATTCATTGTTATTTTCCCTTCGTTGTTATATGACAGTTTTTTATCGTTGAAAAGGTGTTTCATTGTGTTAAGGAGAGTTTTCTCAGTTTCTGTATACAAATTAGGAAATGAAATATTTTGCAACAACAATGGCCTTTGTTTTCAGCTGACTTTTTCACTGTCTTAACGCGTGATGTTTTTTTTGTAGTTCCGTTCAACACGAATTTGGGACCCGATGTGTATCGATAACACAGAAGGTGGTTGTTAGTAGGTGGAGCGTGAGAAAAACGTCGTGTTTCTCTTCGTCTTTTTTTTTTGCACGTGATTTTCCCTCTAGATAACCACCAATGCGATCTAGAGACGTACATGTACGTGTAACAGCAGACGAATTTGCTAGTGTGTTTAAAGCCGCAAGGATTTTAATTAGTTTTCATACAAAATGGAATAAAAAAAAATCCAGAAAAATTAAGAGCGTGTGGTTTTTGATAATCACTTAAACTTTCGAAATGAAAAATGAAAAAAAAAGGTAGTTCTTCGTATAATTCCAAAATTGTAATGCATTTTCTTTAGATTCATATAAATTGTTATTAGATTCTGTGAAAAAGTTGGTCTACACGTTTCTTTCTTCCGCTGATTTTTTTTTTTGGGGGGTGAGTAGACTTTTCATCGAACTTGCTGTTGTTGTTTCGTACCGTCTGTGATTTCATCTCAATTTTTATTTGCATACAATACACGTATTATTGGGCTCTATTCACGTTTTCTGTACTTGTGTGTGTGTCTCTTTTTAAGATTTTACTTCATTCTCAATCGATGAGATGGTACGAAAAATTGAAAATGAGATTTCTTTTCAATGCTGTTGTTGTTAATTTTTCAAACAAAACCACAATGACCTTAGAAGAAAAATGGTGCGCTACGTACAGATAGAAGTAGCACCATGAACGACACAAAAACGGTATAGAAAAATGTATGCACAAAACTGAGAGGTGGAAATTAGATGTCATTCGAGGTGTCATTCGCCAAACATGTTCTTATTTAAAGCTGTGCTCACGTCTGTGATCAACAAAGCAAGATAGATTGAAAATATAAACGGCTCAAACAGCAGGGAAAAAAAGTTATCGAAAAAAAAACCGGCCGTAAAAAAAGATGAAAAAAATCGTTTGAAGAAATACAACAACAATCGGAGGAAAAGCATAACAAGCGGTAAATGGACTCCGGCTGCAAATAATATTGGTATTGAGTAAAAATACATTGAGATGATTGTTATTGCACGCGCATAGATGACAACAACAATACCCATTATAAGAGAATAGCTTCACTCTATATCGCCATTAACACCGACAGCATTAAGATGAGTGTTTAGTGTAAATAGAAATATTAACCGTGGGCGATTTTAATCATTGGAATCTCTCTCGATTTTTTTTTTAATATTCCGCAATCCGTAGAGAGGCAGAGGAAGAATGAGTGTGAAAAAAAACACACGCTGACGGAGGTAAAGTGCACAAATATAGAAAAATCATGTTCGAATGAGAATGAATGAGTGGCCAAACAATTGCTGAACAATACGTAGATCATGTTCAAACTATACTTCATTTCTCTGCTTGCACACGCCATTCAATTTCGAGTGTATATTTTAGCAGTCAGTTTACCGCTCTGTTGATGACTCAAGTATATTAAATATGTTTCCCTCTGAAAGGACGATGCCATTTCTTGAATGGTTTTGTCATTTCGTTTGCTGCACCTCTAGTCTCTATTGTTTGTGTATTTAACGATGATAGCCGAAATGAAAAATATTAAAAGCGAAAAATACCAGAAAAAACCATTGATATATATATTAATTAACAGTTTTTATTTACTGACAGCATAAGAATAGTTCTCATTTAGAAAAAAATTTGTTCATGGTCATAGCTTCTGAAGTTGGCAATCCAAGAGAGAAGGTTAGTTTGAAATTTTCCGAAAATTGAATGAAGAGTGGTGATTTCTGGTCGAAGAAATTTTTTTGGAGACTTCACTACCAATTTTTTTATTTTTTTTTGAAAATTTTAAGCAGCAGAATTCAAAATCTGTCCTAGATGGAGTGGGGGTTAATGTGATCCCTTAGACTTCTCGTCAGAAGGCATGTTACAGTTAAGTATATTTAACAATACTTGAAGAATCGAAAAAACAGTTAAATGAAAAAAATCATTAGAGGCTCAGCATGTGATGATTACAAAAAAATATGGACAAAAATGACAATTTTTTTCTTCCTAAATCTAAATTCGTAATCTCACCCACATACAGAAAAAAAAAGTAAATGTTTTCCACAGCATTGCCGTCGGATTTTTAATATCACGAAATTGTGACGTTGATTCGTTAAAATATGCTGTAATAGAAAAATTATGATTAGTAAAATGTAAAATTTCAAGTGGTAAAAAAAGAAAGGCTGTTCTGCTTATTCCCCAATTCGCCAATAATATTCTAGCAACAAAAAAATGAACCACATGACAACCGAACTTCAATTTAGACGCAACAAAAAAAACTTTCATACTCTTCAAGCGCCAATATTAGCGGCTATAGCATATGACCACACGCACAGAAGAAGAAAAAAAAACTGTATCGTTATAAGAATTATACATTTAGCGTTCACCATTATTTACCCCGAAATATTCTAATATAACACGTTTTGTGTAAATAAAAACCGAGCGCCCGAATTTGTGCGAATAAGAGCGCAAAAGAAAGAAAAGTGAAAAGAATAAAAAAGTCAAATATTTTCCATTAAAGCAATTTGCCCAACTCCAACAAGCATTAATGTGTTGATTATTGTTACTATATGCGCGTATTATTTCACTTTAGCCGCATACTGTGAGTGGATTGTCATCATTATTACCACAATGCCAGCGTCATCATCGTTTCTATATCGCGGACAAATACATTCACTCACTCATTCTATATATTGAACGATATAGATGTAATTTTTGTTTCTTTCGCTCGCATAAAAACACACTTTGAATATATGTACGGTGTACGCAGTGTGCGTATGAAAAACTGTGGCAAAGTAATGTGATAAATAAAAAACAACCACCGCCATCATCACCACTAACAACAAAAATAACCATCGAACAAAACAGTAGCATATTGAAGGTATACAATAAAAACCACGCCGACAACAACGACGATGACGACGATGACTATGATGACGATGATGATGAAAATAGAATTCAATTGCCATTCGCCACATAAATGGATTTAGACTCATAATGCTTATGAGTTTGTGATGTTTGAATGACAATAGCAAATATCGCGAGGTGCTATCAAACATTAGGTGGCAAAAGCCAAAAACCACGCATTCAATGTCAACAAGTGTATTTTTATCCTTTTCATCAACAATAACGTCAAAGTAATTTCATAAAATTTCACATAGATTCAATGAAGAAATCTTATTATACTTTCTTGAATGTGTCTTCAACATTTCGGTTTTTTGTTACGGCAACTTATGGAAACCAAATAGCATAAAGACATTTTGTTTACCGCCCAAAATTGGCGTCGATTTTCGGAAACTTGCGCACACCTGAGCTGCACACCTTGAACATTTTTGTTGTGTTCTAATATGTATTAATACATTTCATATGTACAAATAAAATGTGCAGACTTTTTGGTGGAGAGAGTTTGCTCCACCCACAATCGTACAGGTAACCAGTTTTCTTTAAAGCCAATAAAAATTGGCCTCGATTCACCAGGATTTTTTTTTATCGAAATATCAACGCAACAAAATCGAGTCATCGAGATGTGCAAGAAATGAAAAAGAAAAATCGAAAATTGCGGTCTCCGAAAAAGAAACAGAAAAATGAAAAGCTCACTTTTTGTGGAATGTTACAAAGATGTTGGCAAGACACTTATCGCATTGAGAACTCGATTAAAATCTTTCGATTCTAATGTCTACACATTTGAAACGCTGTTTTTCTTTTCATTTATTATTATGCTTCCGTATACAAATGACGAGCATTTTGGTTAATTAATGAGACAAAAGTAGTTGTTGAAGCAAATATAAAAGGAAAAAAACGTGTTACATTTACATGACATGATCAAATGATTTTTCGAATTTGTAGACATAACACCTATGTGGTATACGTGACAAACGGAATTCGTCACTTTGTGGTTAGCACCAATCACACGTTTGCGTCGCATGTTTCAGACAGACTTTGCATGAATACGATATAGATTGGTATAATATTAATTCTGCACAATTTGATCTGAGAACAATCTCTGGTAAATTACTTTTACTTTTATACTCTTGATGCCGGTGCATGTTCGGCAAGGCGACAAATTGAAAACCACAAAATAAAAACCAAAATGAAATGCGAAAATTGTACCGAACGTTGTTTTCATTTCACAAAATGAAAATCAACCAGTTCAGAAGATTAACGCGATTTAATGAACAAAATCACATCATTGCTTTGAGTTTCGGCACATCGTCATTAAAAATTTAATTAGCTACATGCGTCTTGCATCTAATCGCCTTTTATATATATAAATCGTCGTGCACATGCATTTCTGCATTACAAAATATACATGAATTAATGATATTCTTAATTGTGCACACAAGTTGCGTTGCGAGTGCATTTTCATGCAAAGAAAAAAAAATTCGCTCAAAGTGCGAAGTTGAAACACTTATTCAACATTGCCGTGCTCTGTACAAAAATGGATAAAATGACATTTTCGGTTTAAATGCATTTTGTTTTCGTCCAAATGCCTTTAAACCCCACTTTATTTTGCATAAAAAAATAAAAATGAAATGAGTATATAAGTGATTTATGGAGATTAAACGGAAAATAATAAATAAAGTGCCTTTTTAAAAAAAAATCGTCGACAAATAGCAATATTGAAAACTAAAACTAGAGCACACACACACACGAATCATAAACAAACGGAAATTGGACGATGAAGTAAGACAGGACATTGCTGTGAACGCTCTCCTTAATTCTTTTCGAGTAGAAATTCCCAAGACGCATCAGCTCTGTGTAAATATCAACACAAAGGTCGCATCACAATGACAATGCCAATAGCGATTACGTTAGTATATGCGTAGGCGAAAATCGTACCCGTACATGTATTACACAGACTAAAAACTCATACTATATCTTTTGCACAGGCACACACGTTTCTCAAATATGGTAACATAAAAAAAACGTGAAGGAATAAGTTCATGACGTGTATGTACGTACAAGAAACGCACCATCTCTATTAATATGCATAACCGATGAGAAATAATGTGATGAAATTGGAAGGAAAATGCTTAAGACGATAGACGATTATGCTTTGTGGAACTCTCTCTATCTCCCTCTCGTTCGTTTGCAGAGTTATGAGCAAAGGTATTTTTTTTCATTATGGCGACATTTTGTTATTATTTTGGTTCCTTTCATGTCTCTCCATGAGAATATATTATTAGCTCTTACGGACAAAGTTATTTGTGGAATGTACTTATGGATATTTACAATTCTCCACTTTATTAGAGCGAGAAATAGCGAAATAAGCAGCAAAATAACAAATATCAATATTATAAACAATATATCAATGTTATTATTTATAACACAAATTTAAATGAACAAATTTTTAAAATGAGTTAATGACTGGCAGATATATTCAAATTATTATAATAAAAATAACATTAAATTTATTAAGATCCATTTTTGGAAACATCTGTATAACGACACACATACTTTGCACATCCATTGAATCTATGTATTGAACAATGGAATGAAGTCCATTCGACAACTCATTCACACATATACTTATATGCTTAGATAGAACCTCTTTCACTTACGTTTTAATATTTAAAATCGAATTTCAAAATTTCGTTTTAAAACTTTTCGCAGCTGTTTCATTCAGTGCTATAATCAATATATGGAGTATCTAATCTCAATTCCAAGTGTGCAAAAATTATCCTTAAAAACCAATCGACAAAAGTCCGCGTTTTCCTCCCCAATCGAACATCTACAGGGAATCTAATTGAAATGCAGTTCAAACTATTTTCGGTAAATATTGCTATTGTATGGAGAGGTAGAGCCACACATGTTTAATTGAAATCTCAAGTGTTCAGGGTGCAAACCGATCTTTCTTCCCTTTCTCACCGACAACCAATTGTGAGCAAAAATGTCTCATACATTGTCTGCTTAAGCGCACTTTTTGCTTACATTTCAATGTATTTGCTTTCAACCAATATTTCGGATATGTGCGCTGTTCGTTTTCTGTAGATAGTATAAGATGTAATTCATTTCCAAAGCGCAGTAGTTACAGCAGTAGACTTTATATAAATATATTATGGTATTCGAGGTAAGAGAGTTTCGAATCGAATTTTTGATGTTCATTTATGTAATTATTCATATTAATATGCACATGAGTAGCCGAGAAAAAAAAAACTGTGAAAATCCAAGCCGTTTTTATTGACAATAGAAATCTTGGTAATCGATTTTCCTCCCGCTCCCACATCTTGTTCTTCTTCACTAAAATGTTCTACATGGTACTAAAATACGACGCTTGTTTTGTACGTGCCATGAGTTCAATAGATATTTAAAAAGTGGAAAATCAGTGAGCAGCAGCCGCAGTAACAAGGGCACGGTTCACCGATATATCCAATAAATATGCCTGAGGGTGAACACAAGGTAGAGGCAAATTTAGATTGGATTTAGATCTTTGTTTGAAAAAAGTTGGCAATGAGAGGTTGGATTAAATTTTCATGCATAAATAAATGTTATTATGTGTTCTTTGGGAATACTATCTCTCTCTCTCTCGCTCTCTTCAACTTTACCGTTACGATTGTTTGGCACTTAATGTGGAAACACGCACATACACAAGAAGAAGAAGCAAAAAAATGCCAGGGCATGGTGATTCAATACAGCGATGATGCCTCTTTGTCCATATTACATAATCTTTTACATCAAATGTATCAATATTTAATCCGCCTGGATTATACTCAATTATTGGCGATGTATGAGAACCTAAAATAAGATGCATGTTTGACTTTCGTGAAAGTATTCATTTTTTCGAATAGGAGCGCTTTTTTTTTGGTGCAATGGCGCGTCATTTTATTTTCATCAATTTTGCTAAATTATTTAGCACAGGTATTAGTTTGACATCAATCAAAATAAGTAACGAAAAACGGCAAATCAATAAAAATTCTATTTTTATTTGTGCGACGTCGAAGTTTTCGAATAACAAAGGAGAAAATTGAAACGATTTTTATTGCCTTTGACAGACAATACAGTCATTAATATTTGATTAATGATCTGTCGGCGTACCTCTTACCATTCCATCGAGTAAACTTTATTCAATCATCTGTCATCGATGATATTTGGAAGAGAGATTGAGATGCTAAAATCCCTTTCGAAAATCTGTCTTCGAGCAGATTTTCCACATGCCGTTTACAATTTACTGTGAAATCTCTGAGCGGTGTGCAAAACGCAACGGAAAAACTTTTAATCTACACCATTCACCGACACATCCGTCTGTCCTATGTAAAAGTTGTTTATTCGTAAAATTAATGAATTTGAGCACATTCACTGTATTCCTAGCTGTATTCACTATTATGTGAGCGCAACATAGCGCGCAGACTGAATACGTCGACTTGTCGCAAGGTATGTAATTTTTTTTTTTTTTTGCTCAATTTCTCTCGCTCACTCTTTATTCTTCGTCATTTGTCAAGTATCGTACAGAAGTGTTTTCAATGTGAGCTTCAAATAGATTTGATAAATATAGATGAACCTAATCTCGATTCAATTTCCTTCTTTATCTTCTCATTCGAACGTTTTGTCTGTGTATGTGTGTGTTTTTTTTATTCTACTGTTATTTTGTTGTTCTCACGCCAGAATCATCTATCTTCATTTCATCATGAAAAGCCATCGTATTCTTTATCAATGGTTCTTTTATTTGCGATGTAGCGGATCAGTTCTAATTGAATTACCTTTGAAACGGCGGCGAATCGTACGAATTGAGCTGTGTGCTGAAGAGTTTGGTGTATGTATCTAGCTTCAACTTCATTAGATATGCATCAATAAGACACGTCACATTCGCTTATAAATGCCATTTAGATTTGAATATGAAGATATCGAGATATTGGTATCCATTTTTCGTGTGACTTTTTTTTTCGTCTCCCCCATTGAATTTGTCGCGTTTTCAAACACCTTTCAATTTTATTGGTAAATTGCGCTTCATTTAAAGTTTTATTTCACAAAATTAGATTTTAAGTATTATTGACGGTTTGATTCTATTTTATCCACCTTATAGACAAATTATATCGATATGTGTTCAGAGTATAAATAATGTGTTGTCGTGGAATTGGAACAAACATCATTATTTTCGCATGACATACGAACATCTGTCTTTTTGCGTCGCACATACCCGATTTTGTGTATTACTTGGCGAAAATAAAATTGAAAAATGCAGAAAAATAAACGAAAATGGCAAAAAAAAAAGATGGAAAAAAAATTGAAAGGATGAATGTTCGGTATTGCATACGGTTTGTGTCAGATTTTTATCTTTTTTCGCGGTGCATCATCGAACGATTCCAGCAGAATAATTTATTTTCGTACGTTTGGCTTCTACTTCACCTCTGAGAAAACGTTGCCACAACGAAGATATGAATGCACGTTACGGCAGAGTCGGTTATACCTTACTTTCATGTTTGCCTTTCATCGAATTCATTGAATGTGTATGCAAAGAATCATGCATACGTTTCATGTGAATATTGCTGCTAATATTGCTGCTTGAATACCAATATCAAGTCGAAGTTGTTCGGCACAAGGGAACAAAATTCTGATGAAAAAACATTCACATAGAGAGAAAGAAAAACAACAGGAAAACCGACTGGGTCGATTTTCAAGACTCCAGTTGAAGTGAAAGGTGCTTGATAGTTGCAAAAATGTCAAATGAACATTTTCGATTTTATGGGGGATAGGCTTTCGCCAAAGTATGGGCAGTTAATCGTAGATCATGCTGTCAGACATTGAAAGAGATTTAAGTGTATTTCAAATTGTCGCATTCGTATTGTCGACAATTCTTTTCCATGCACTTTTTATTGGCCTTTGCACTTTCAATTTGATTTAATTCTGCGTGTTTCTTTTTTTTTCCATGGGGCATCCCTTTTATGAATGTATAATTGGTTGAGGTGCAGAGTGCTTGTGAAAAAAAAATGAATGGGAATAAATTGAGTTGATGCAAACAACAAAATATCAACACCAAGAGGAACAAAGAAGAAAAAATTCTGGGCAGAAAGCAAAGCAAATGCACAAGGAATGAATATCGCATCTGGTACATGCATAAATTATGCCACATTTGTTTTACTCGTTCTCTGTAACTGAGAGCGTAGTCGACGCGCCACATAAATGCTACAATATCAACAGCAAAAAATGTGTGTTGTTTGTTTGCGTTGTTGCTGCTGTTGTTGTTGGTTTTGTAAATTTATATTGGCGAATTTTTTCGATTTCTTTCTCTACGTTGGATATTTTTAAGACCAGAGAATTTTATTTGCTCATTTATTTTCTGGCGGTTGAGCTTGTGCACTCTCTTTCTACCAATTTGTCGGTTGTTTTACCTATGTCTATTTAGATTGCTTGGAGATTCATTCAATAGCTCTATCGAGGTACAACCGATTTTGGTCTGGCGCGCGCGACACCAAGAGGAAGAGATGAGAGTAAACGCACCAAAGCGTTCATGTATGAAGAATAACGTTGAATATTTTGCACACCGTTGTGTTGTCTCCTGTCGGTTTTTTTTTTGTTTTCATATTTATTTGTTGTTGCTTTTTTTATAATCGTTACCTTTTGTCTATGGTTTATTCATTCGGGATCAGTGGCAATAAGTGGAGTCATAAACGAAACCATACCCAAATTATGTGCTGTTCTCTCTTACTGTTTACAGTGTAAACAACAACGACATCATAATGATATTCCGTGTATTTTTTATGCCCCATTGAGAGAGCTCTTTCTTTGCCGCTCGTAATATATTCATTTCAGTTTTTTTTTTCATGTTCTCAACTGTTGTGATTTACGAACGCATAAAGTCCATTTGTCGACTTTTTAAAAGTGTTCACGAAATTGATTGCACTTTAAGTTCCTGCTTACATTTTCTAGAGTATTGTATGATTCAGTGATGCTTTATTTTTCATGTATTCTTTTCTTTGGTCGGATTATTTTAATTAATACCCTCATCGTTTGGACAATCCAAATCATATTTCAACAGATTCTGAGACAACAGCAATTCTAGATAAAAATTATACATTTGTACGTGCCACTCGATCAAGGGGGTAATCTCAACAGAGTATGCTGGTTATTGTAGATGACCAACGCCAATGGTGAGGGGTTGGTTGTTTTGAAGAGAACGGAAAATATTCAAAATACTATCTTAATTAAGAACTACTGGAAATTATCTCTACACAGCAATGTGTGGAATAGTCATTGATTTAAAAGTTATGGCATTGGAATTTCAATATTACAGAATTACCGAAAAAAGTCAGAAGTCCAATTTTACTTGACACTGTCAATCGTAAACGAAGTCTAAAAATCTTGGCCCGATTCTAAAGACCTTTATCTGGTAGTCAAATACCTAATGAATGTATTTCGGAGCACAAATCGAAAGAGAAAAACAATTTAAATATAAACACAAAGAGATAGATGTTTTGATTTTGTATCTATTACGCATGGAAATAAAATTTAAAGATAAATTCTTGAATAAAAAAATGAATTTAGATTTGGAATCGTACGCACATTAAATACATAAAAAGTGCATTTAAGGACTTTAATTATGCACATAAATGGCATTTTTTTTTGTTTGTGTGACAAGTACGTTACGTTACGTGGTTCACACAAATTTTACAATGGTTTCTATTATATTGAGCCTAAAACATACACATCAAATGTACAATCGTGCGATACGTAACGCATGATTTAAAATGATTAAGAATGCGCCTCTGTCAGATGGTGTACTTGAATTGGCGATTTTCCAAAAACTTTCAAAATTTTACAACATTGTAAGATTGAGAGATGAACAAGTGTAAATTAAAAAAATCTTGGATGAATTCAAAATTTGTTGAAATTTCTTTTCAAAATGTCTAAAATTTCACATTTTCTTAACTATTTTGGATTTGATAACGATTGTAACGAAACACAATGAAATGTTGATATTAAAATATCAGTTTTAGAATAAAGATACGAAAAGTCAACGATTTCTCTCTCGTCTGTATCATCGTTATATCGATACACACTGTACTAAATTCCTGAAACAAATCTCAAATGGCTGATATGAAAAATAAATCAAGAAGATTTGAGTTAATTAAAAGTTGTTTAACTTTTGTTAAAATATTCGAGTGACACATTCATATACATGTATATATTACATGTGATGAGTGTATGTCTGGATTTAGTTGTGCAAAATGTTATGTTTTAAAAAGGCGAAAATGTTTTGAAAGTTTTTCCAGTTGTCATGCAAAACAATTTGACTATACGTCCTTTTGTTTTGTTTCGAACGCCATTTGAACAAATACTGTGTCGAAAATTACAAATTGAAGACTATATGAATGAAGAAACTTGGTACGCGCAACAGTTAAATCACTGAAATACAAAATCAAACTCAGTATAATTTAAAGACAACAAGCATATCCGAAAAGTTGTGTGCATCAAAGTCCAGAAATGAATACGCACACACAAAGATCTATGGTGTAGACACATCATTTTGAATATATATATATATTTATGTGGGCATGTGTTTAGTGAGGTGAAAATCGTTGCTTAGAAATTTAGACATCAAAAATGTTCAACAGATGTATAGCAAATTTTGTAATTTATGTGTTTTAACGTTTTCACAACTCTTTTTCATTTCATGCGGCCGTATGTGTGGATTCAAATGTGCTGTTCGGCATTTTCCCCACTTTGATGTTCTACCGTTATTCAGTTCGGTTGATTCATTCTTTAATTATTCGGTATGTATGGCCCCGAGACGATGAACAAGGAAATGGCACACACAATTTTGACAATTTCTCAAACAAAAACCTCTACAGATACAAAAACACAATAGCAACTGCTGTAGTAGAATTCGTGGTGAATGCCACACCGGAATGATGAAACACAAATTGATATAAATGTTAATGCTAAATTTTCAGCGTTGTCTGGTTGCAAGTATGGTGACAGGTGACACGATGAGAGATGATAGAACACAGTTTCATGTATTCTACATTATTATAAATGCCTGTGTATATGCGCGCGCTCGCTCGCTTGTATGTGCAGATATAGTGGCGGCTTACCAATGATGGCGATAACTGCCACACGGCGTAAAGCATATTTCGCGTATCCGTTCACACTTTGTACTAGCGACAGAATATTATTCAATCATTTTTCACAGTCTTTTATTTTTGCCTGAAATCGTGTATATATTACATTCGGACAAGTTAAACGCATTGCATCGCGAGCAATGGGTGTTTGTAGCATCGTCGGTTTTTTTTTATAAAATTCATGTTTATTACTGCACACGACACTTCACTCGTTGCTACGATAAATTGGCGATCCGTTGCCAAAAAAGGCACACACTTCTTTTTTTGTCAATGCACGAGCAACAGTAGCAGTTGTAGCAGTAGATTCTTTTTATAACAGCGTTTGCTGTTTACTAAATTGTGACATGATGTGATATGACATTCGGTGAATTTTATGCTGTTAATTGGAACTATATATTTCTGGAATGCAGAAAATGCGACCGGCGTGAAAATTACATTGCGTCACCGCTTAATTGTTGCGCGAACCGTTTTTCTTCTATTTTTTTTTTTACTTGCATGCATTTGCATTCAGAAAAAATGTAATGATAGTATTTGGTTGCGGTCGGAAATGTGCCTGACAACAACGGCGGTGAGGTAATAATATCTTAATTAAGTGTTGGAAAAGTTGTTATGCAAAATGCAGGGAGCGAGATAGAGAATAAGAAAATAAGTTGAAGGACAACATCACACTATGATGCTACGTATCTATTTGCAGCGCAAATCAAAATTTGCTGAGTTTTCCTAGTTAAAGTAGGAAATTTCATATTTTTTGGTGAACATTTTGGATAGCGTTACAATCATCATCCGAGTGGGAGTCAACATGCCTTTAGGAGAAATATGAACGTACGTGACCTACACGTAGTTGATAATTTATATGTGTTGTGAAAATGTGAATGCGGAAGTAGATTTTAAAACGCAATAAGGCATTGCGAAAGAAGCAAAACGACCATTCGTAACATCAACAATTGTGGCTAATTCAAAGCTATCATATAATTTTGTACATGAACAATCGGCGTATGCAAAAACAAATTACACAAAGCGACAAAAATCTGTTTTCAGACTCTCTCACACACACACTAGGGCCGGAGAGATATATTGTGCCATGGCAGTCACACACCGGCATGATATGCATCGTGCATTTTTCATTCATTCTATTTTTATTGCAAAATGATTGAAACAAAGTCGGAAATACAACAATCAAAATGAGCGGAGATTCGGTATAAGATTTATCCTTGTTGTAAAATAAAGGAACATTTTTTATATGCAGAGAATTAATTTATAAAAATGAGTGCTATTGTTCAAAATGTTGAATCAAGGTGTGTCAAATTTTGGATTTCTTCGGATGTGCACTTTTGCAAAATATCGTTTGTATGTTTCCTAATGACTTATAATTTCCTCTGCTTCATATCTGTCGAAAGATGCAGCCACGACATGTATAAATAGAAAAATAAAAGCAACATTAACGGGCTCCTGTTTTATTCGACTAAAGTCAACATAAAAAAAATGATGACTATACCGTGTATCACTTTGTTCTTGTGTTTTTCTTTTAATTTATCTATGTGTGTTGTGAATATGAACCGATGCGGTGAAAGACTTCTCACATTTTGTTCTCAATAATGCTGCAACACGAATACTTACCGCAAGTAACTAAGTAGTAGTACGATGCGTTTTTAAGAAAATATTTTGGCTACAAATAACATCCAGTTTTATTCCCATGGATACAATTGCATGTTGCAGTTATAATTGAAACAAAATAAAAGCTGGTTTTTCTTTCATCACAACGATGCATGTGTTCTTGCAATGTGACGTTTTCACTTTGCAAAGCATATTCATTTGAACTCTACGGCCAAATTAGAAATAACGAATCGCTTTGCGAACGTACGCAATTGGGAGGACTTAAGGCAGCAGCATCATCTGATGCTTCTTCGTTCTTTATGATAATTTATCTCTTTCTCGTCTGCCATTCGTTTAACAGAATAATCTACTGTAAAATATATTTCCCGTCGTTCACAATTTCACGAAATGTCTGCATTGTACTTTCTTTGCCATTTAGATCATTTGAGCGGGCATCAGTAACTCGCTTGTGTCGTTCTTTCTCTTTCCCTCTCTTATCCACTTGGCTTGCATTCCTTCTTGTTTATTGTTATTTTGCTATTGCTAAAACTATTGATTCTTGTTGTTGGTTTGTTTTTCTCTCTCTCTCTCTCTCTCACTCACTCATACACACTTACTCACTCTCTGCGCTTCATTGGATTGTAAATTCCTGGCCATTTGGTTTATGACTCACTAAAGTTCAACTTAAATATATACCGATCGGATGACCATTTCCAATTTTAAATTTCGACTATAAATTTTCATTTCGATGAAAATTCGTCTTTAATCTTCCGTCTATGTGAATGTTGTCTTTGCTGTGGACAAAACAATACGATACAACAACAACAATGACGACGACAACAAGAGAAAAAAGTGTGCCGAGAATTGCTTCCACATAACTGAAACTCCATTCACATGCACCCATATTCAAGCTAAGAAAATATGGTACTTTTTTCAATCAAAACATATGGAACTCACCAAACGCTATGGTCTTTGTTTTACTCACACACAGTTAGAACCACCTATAAATCTTTCATTTATTTTATCGTTGGCTATCATTTTTTTCCATTCAATTATTCGTTTCGTTTGCTTAATCGACGGTAAAGCCTCGTACAACGATGCGTTTGAGTTTAAATTTAATTTATTTTATTGAATCTGTGGCGATATAAATAAAAATTAGATCACATTTTCATCGATGGCAACCAAGACGATTGACGAAGAGAGAGAGAGAGAGAGAGAGAGAGAGAGAGAGAGAGAGAGAGAGA
>NW_022197640.1:4391387-4474440 GCF_009176525.2 Contarinia nasturtii
GAGAGAGAGAGAGAGAGAGAGAGAGAGAGAGAGAGAGAGAGAGAGAGGGAGGGAGAAAAAACGGCAACAAATTAACGACAAAACAAAAGTAAAACCGAATTATTCTTGCGTAAATCATGGTTCGATACGATTATTCTGTGCGATGAAATCGAAAGGGTTGAAAAAATAAATTTGATGTAATTTTTTCGCTGTTTGAATACACCTGTCGCAATATATTTAAACCCTTCAAGTGTGCTTGATTTTTCGGAGACCGTGTTTCGAACTGAAAATCGGTGAAATCTGGCAGAAATGAAAAGCAAAGATAAAACACAACTATTTTTGACACATTCATTACAATGGCAATGAAAAGGAAAAGTGGAGAATGAAAACGAAACAATACGTACCCCAAAATGTAATGTATGGTTTTTACGCTTCAATATTCCTTAAATGATTTTTATTTGAACGTGTAGCATTCTGGAATTCGTGATTCGCCAGTTTTTCTATTAGTTCAAACGAAAGAGTTGAATAGAAGCATAAAATGCACATCAATTATGTAACTAGAGATTCAGCACTACTGAACAATGAGCGACGAATAAATGAGTGTAGCATATACAATTTTTTTTAGATAGACAAAAAGATATATTTGTGACGAACATGGAGAAAGAGGTGGTTGTGTCCCAACGTTACACGAACAACGATATAAAATTAGAAAGAAAAAAAAGAATGAAATGGAACGTGAAAACACTGATGATGGCAAAAAAGTTTTTTGTTCCATAAATCAGCAATAATTATGTATATACATTTTTTTGACAAAGAAAAATATATCATTCAGCCGAATCAGAAAAAAAAGAAGAAGGAAGAATAGGGTGAAAACGAGTAAGCGACGATGAAAACGGTGTTCTTATATCTTGTTTCTCAGAAAAGTGAGAAGTTTTCAATTTAATCTGGTTTCCAAACCGTAACCATTCACAATTCCCTTTCATTCATTCACACTGTGGCTCACTTGTTCGTTTCGTATCAGAGATCATATAACTGACTATGTTTTATTGCACACAGAAAATCATGTTAGTAAAATTAAAAAAAAGATTGAAATTTAGTGACACTTGCATGAGATAGCTAGTTGGTCTATCACGAGACATGTTTGTAATTTCATAATTTGCTAACACAATAAAACAATTTGACTAATGGTGTTTTGTGTGTGCGGGTGCGCATGCATTTTTTTGGTGTATGTGTGTGTTTGGTGTCACTTTGCATTGTCCTGTCTTGGTGAACATTTTGAGAAGTACATTTAATCTGATTAAATCATGAGGTAAGTAGCGCTCGGGAAATTGTTGTGTACTGGTTGAGTGTCGCGCAAATTATGCTGAGCTCGACAAATCTGATCTTATCTGGAACGTGTTTATGTTTCCCACTTTTTTCTTTCTTTTTATATTAATGTGTTGCTTCCTTGGCGTACAAAAAAAATAATCTTATAGTTATTTCAATTCAGGATGGAGAGGTGAAGGTATAAATTGCTGAGTGCTTTTACCAGTTCCGGAAAACTTTTTTAATTAGCCATTTCCTATTCTATTTTTTCTCTCTTGTTCCAATCGAGATCGAGAGAGAGAGAGAGAGAGAGAGAGAGAGGAGGTGTACTTACCTCGTCTTTAATAAATTCAAGTTAGTGGTCATTACGTGTTTTGTAGTTTAAAAACTAGAGTCGTGTCTCATTATTTATCAAATTGAAGTGAAGCCAAACCGTTGAAAATTTATCACATAGCATCATTTTAATGAGCTAAACGAAAATCGGTTCTCGATATGCGTGCAAATATCGAAAGCGGATGAAAGAAATATATCCATCGTATATAATTTTTTTTTTTTCGTTTGGCTCATTTTTCTCCTTATTATTTGTTTCCGTTGCGGTTTTAAGGTTTGTTATATTACACAAATGTTACACGAGCAAACATAAAGATCCATGGCGAAAAATTGCCCATAAATTTAACTTTTTTTGAGTAAATTACAAAAATGTAATAAGAGCTCATAATAAAGAGCTGCTTATTCCCTCGAATGGCGCATTTTTATTCTCTCTGCTTCTCTCGTTTCCCCACTTGCTTGCCTCCTTTTTTCGTGTATCTTTTTTACTCGTTTACGTGCAACTGAGCTTCGATTTATAAGTAGTTGTACCTTATAATGCGGAACTGCAAAACACTCTTCGCTCTGTATCCCCCGTTCTATCATTTAGGTGTACAGTGTACACTGCATAGTATGGCGTATACGAAAATCAAACAGCGTATCTTGTCTTAACTTTTTTCTCAATATTTTTATTTATTTATTTTCTATTTGTTGTTGGCGATGCTGCGGATTCTTTTTTTTTTTGCACATACACATACATATATTTTAACTAGAGAAAATGACATCGATAAAAAGTTTTTCGCTAAAAGTGCTCCTGAAGAAAGATGATCGAAACGAATTTACCCAAGATATGGATATTGCTGCGAAGGTCTGTTGGATTAAAGTGTAATACAAACTGTCAATTAAAGTATGAAATACAGCACGAAAATATGATACGCGTATTTACAGCATACTTGGAATCGCTTAAAGTCAGTTATCCATAGCCAAGTGCGAACAAGCTCTTGAACAATGAGGCGCCCAACGATTCGTGCTACCGCTTTTCTCTCTCTCTCTCTCTCTCTCTCTATCTCTCTCTGCCGTATGGAACCGAATGTAAGACCATAATAGAGGAAATCGACCGGCGACAGCCGTGTGTTGAACACACTTTTTCGTGCATGGAATGCGAATCAAAATCAAAATCTGGTCACACACCAGATAAATATATCTGTTCACTCAACATTTTCTACTTCACACACTTACATTTATTGCCTATTGAATCCAACATTTGCAAAGGATGAACAAGATTTTTTTTATTTTCAAAATTCACCGTTGCGAAATGTGAACATCGTTATATGAAAATGGCATTTGGCAGAAACTATTTAATTGTCAGAAGGAACACTCGTTGATTTTATAGTTTTTTATAATTATATTTGTAAGAGAAATTCGTATTTATCTATTGAATAGACGTAGTATTTGAAGATTCCGGATAGGATTTTTTTTAGTCAACGAAACGAATGACTATTATCGTTACTTTTAATAAACGATACAAAATTATACGATAAAAATAGCAAATGGAAGTTGTTACGTTTCCTATGTACTAACAATAAAAGCACTTTGAAATTTAATCAATCGATTAGCATTTGAAAATATACCTTCTGATGTGAGCAGCTGAATTTTACATTGTCGTACAATATGTCAGATAGTGTAATGATTGGATTGGCATCCGTTTACATCAGACATATACATATACGCGCCACGCATATCTTGTCGTCGTGAATCGATTCCTTTTCAATTCGATGCTGTTATCCACGTATTTACAAACAATCAACAAGAATCCGATCAGCTAACGTGTTCCTTCCGGCATACACACACGTTATACGAATCGCAAAAAAACACATTACACAGTGGAAATAACAACATAAAATCACAATAACATTCAAAATAGACGCTATTTTGTTTGTTTCGTTATTGAATGAAAGACAATAAAAATCGCTTATGGCAGACAAATGCCACATCGTTTTACATACAAACAAGAATTTAAAATCAAGGACAATGTTTCCAATTTGTTTTGAACACTTTAAATTCTCGAATTTATTGCAAAATATAAACATTTTTTTTTGTTTAATTTTTTCTATTTATTTTCTTCTTCTTTCTATTCAATTTGAACACTTTTTTTGTGCATTGTCTGAGTATTTTTTTTTTTTTTATTTCAAAATTCTTATGAATTTTAAAAGAACAATAAATTTATTCAACATAAAATTTGTATTGAAAAATAACTAAAATAAATAGCAAAAACATTACAATTTAGTACTTTGGTTCATACTTTGAAATATGAGCGTTGATGAACTCCATGTAGTGTGCTACATTTGTGAATGTGGTGTACTTATCGTTGTCACAACTGCCAGCTTTATTACCACCCGTACTGACAATACCGCGCAATGTGTACGTAGTCTTTTGGCGCACAGTCTGAGGGAAAACGAGACCACCACCTGAAAATTGAATGTTTCAAACGAACGTAATTAACTTAGCTGATTGAAATTTCAAAATAAACAAAAAAAAATCTAACCTGAATCGCCTTGACACACGCTCACCCCAGTCAAATGACCTGTTAAATAAAAAAATAAACATAATCGTTTAATATAAATGAAACAGCAGCTCGAAATGATAAGCAAGAATAAAAATAAGAAAGAAATCGGTAAACTATTCCTAACATTACCCGCGCAAAATTTATCACTCGTAATAAAGTTGGCAAATTCAGGTGATGACTTGTCTTTACATTCCTCTCGGCTAACAACTGGCAATTCAATTTTTTTTAGAACTGGGCTCGGTTGTCCATTTGACGCTTCCAGTCCCCAACCAGCAGTGAAACCTGGTGCATAAATAAACAAAAATAAAAATAAATGTACTGCATAAAATCTTGCAGGAAATAGCATACCTCTCCAGCCGGGTTCCACGTTCTTATCGGCATATTGTAGATTTTGTGGCAAGCATATTGGCACAATAAATGAATGGAATTCAATATGCTTATCAACTACCAATAACGCAATATCATTAGCATAAGAACCAGCTAGATCATTATAGCCATCAATGTAAAAAATGTGCTCAATAACAAAGAATTGCGGTTTATGATCTTCACGGACGGAAAAGTCTCGTAATGTTTTTCCAACGGCCACCAGAAATGCGTCCGCTCGAAATGGTCTGTCTTCACTTGCATCCCAAAAACAATGCTGCAATAATTTTAAAATGAACTTTGATTGGATTTTGTTCACATTTAAATTATTTAATAAAATACTATATAATTTTGTTTTCCACTCCGATTTTATACAGCGCATTTAATTTGACATGATTGTTCGCTGTAAAAAATTGTTTGGCACTCTTATCTGCACAATTTTTATCAGCGAAAAAAAAACGATGCACTTATTATTACAATTGCGCGAAAAGAATTAAAATTGAAAAAATATTTTGAATTTCATTCGACTCGGTGTAAACAACAACAAAAGGGATCAAATAGCAGTCGAATAAAATTGAAAGTTTAATTTTTCGTTTGATATCTGGATTTTGACTAGGTCAATTGGAATTGTTATTTACCATTGCCGAAATAATGACTTTCGAAGTGATAATTGTTCCACCACATATCTGTGAATATTTGCCATCATAACTGTTCTTCCGGTAAATGCCAGCATGCCATGGAATTCGTGAAATAGTTGTTACACTACCTCCGACTATATATGCAGTGCCTTCATTAATTTCTCCGCAAATCTGTGTACATCGCTGCGGTGTTGGTGACCAGCGTCCATCTTCTCGGCAAGTCAATGTTTGCTGCGGTCCGATTTTTTCATAACCACGTTGACAACTCACATATGCAAGGGTTCCAGGTTCGACTGGTCGAACACATGACGTCGACTTTTGTGTGTTGTTCACAATTGAAAAGCAATTTGCCGATATTGTAACACCTTGAATTTCAGACGCACTACATCTCGGTTTGCATTGTGGTTTTTGTGATTGCCAACGACCTCCGATGCATATGTTTGTTCCGTTTCCAATCAATTCATGATTTTCAATGCATTTATAATTTATACTGACAAAATTTTCCACAATTTCACCATACAAAACTTTCTTTGTCGTATCATATTGATAATATGCGTCGCCATTCACTGGAATATTATCAGCACGACACGAGTCAATGTTTGACGTTGGTGCAAATGTGGTCGACATTTGAAATGTATTTACTGGCCTTTGCGATGTATTCACCTGAACAACCGGAGGTCGGATTGATAGACTCTCATTTTTCCTTTTACCGCACAATGCCCAGTTTTCGTCACTACCATCCAGGATACAATCGATGCGATTATCGCACTTTTTCTTGCCACTAATGCATCCACCTACAGTGGTTTCGATAATAAATTATTAATGTTCATTGGAATAACATCGATATTTTTTTGTTATATTCTTACCGGTTCCACATCTAAATGCATACGATGGACAATGTGTGCTCGCACAATATCTAACTGATTCATCAGACGAATCGCTACATTCTGGAGCCCCGTCACACAAATATTCTACATTTATGCAATCTCCATTATCACATTGAAAACTATTTCTATTACATGAACCTTGTAATTGTTCCTGAGTTTTTGTTGGACATTTTTCCGTTGCTTCATCGGATCCATCTAAGCATTCAATCTTTCGATTGCATTCAGCATTACCAGCAACACAAGCTCCATAGTTACATCGGAACGCATATCTTGGACACGTTGTGGCAATACAATTGTCGGTTGTTTCATCGCTCCCGTCACTAATTTATTAAATAAACCAAATGGACATTATTTTCGTATTTACAAATGAGAAGTTTTTTTTTTATCAAATAAAGAAAATTCCGATAACAAACCTGCAATTTGCTATGCCGTCGCATACTTCCGACGAATCAATACACTGTCCATTGTCGCATTTCCATTCGAATGCGGTGCACTGTATCGTTCGTGGAACGAAACTATTACGATTTGCAACTCTTGCGGCTGTAAATAAAGGGGCAGAAAAAGAAATTAATATGGATGAGTTACAAACCAATGATCATTTTAACAGAGAAAATAACATGTTTTGCGGCTACATCTCAGGTCTATATCAAGTACAAGTCAATAGTTTAAATATATTTTATTAAGAAGACGAAATTGAGACGGTGAAGTGATTGTCAATATTGCTGACCTTTGGTTTTTTTTAGAAAACAAACACGTCACTACTATAGCTCTTATCATTTTTGTGATTATTATTCGAAATGAAAGAAAACACATGTCATCATGCACGAAATAAACATTTGAATGCGTTTGAATCGACATGAGTGAAACAAATGAGAAAAAAAGCAATAATTAACCAAAATGTTCCCAATAAACACTTGTCGATAAATTAAAAACAAAACTATAATAAACAAAATCCAAAATCCACTTACATTGAGCGACGGCCAAAATGCTCAGTGAGAAAATTAACGAATTAAATAAATACATGCTAAATTCTTTACACAAAAACAAATGACATGTCTAACTTTCAAAAATTTCACTTTGCAATTATTGATTTGCCGCCAATCAATTGTGCGCTTAATTCTGCTTCACCACAGCGCACAGAATGTAAAACAAATTCCAATGACAATCATCACACTATTTTTCTATGCTCGCTCGAAGACACTAATCTATCAGTTCGAATCATTTGTGATAAACAAAACAAAAAATTATAACAAAATCAAATAGAGACAAAGAGAAAAAAAAGATGAAATAGAAATCTCTATCAGTTTTCACTGTGAAACAACACACTCCGTTCCGATACAAACAACAATAACATGTCGAAGCATTTTGTTTTTGTAACTACAAGCGTACTTTTAATTGTGTATATAATATTAATGGGATTTCCAATTTGTATCGTGGCATTGATTTCAATTCAGTGTCACTAAATTTCATGCCAATACACGATTGAATTCCCAGATGTATTCATAACACGAAACGAAGAAAAAAAAATATTGTCACGAATGTGCGGCAAACACAAGCCCATGCATGTGTATGAGTGTGTATGCGTCACAGATATTTACACAGATTATCAAAGCGTTGCTACATAATTACACTCATGAAACCCAACAAGATTTGAATACGTTTGTTGTCATCATCACCATAGCCATTGCGATAACAGAATCGTCTCAAAACAGTAAACGCTACGCAACACTGACGTTTTGTTTACAGCTAATCAATATGTAAATGAAAAACAGAAGAAGAAGAAGAATGCATGAATGAATGGGACAGAAAATAACTGGTATTATGACGACATTCAATCTGTAGACATATGCACCTCGTGCTAACGACTCATTGTGGTTTGATTTGACATTTTTTAAAAAGTCATCGGTTATCACCGATTCCAACAGATAAATGAAAATTATATTCGAATTTCGGTTCGATTATTATTAATATTTCGAAGTTTTTTTGCCACACAAAAAAGTATTCCATGAAAATATAGCGGTTTTTTTTTAGAAAACGTGTTCTGGCTGTTACAAAAAATTAGATTGCTGACTATGAAATGTTTTTTTTGTGTGGTTTATGTTAATGTTCCATCTGCAAAGGCGAACAACATGTACGAATTTCAACTCAAAACTATAGATTTTGTGTAATTTCTTTTCACAGAATATGATTAAATTATGTATACGATGCGATTCAATGGCCAAATTATTCATTACAGCACACCAAAGGAAATTCCATCGAAAATTTGTATTATACATTTTGCATGGAGTTTTTTTCTTCTCAGTAGTATCGCCCAAGCCAAATTATTAATAAAATCATCGACGTGAAATCATAACCAATTAATTACAGCGGGATTTTGTTCTGGAGATTGCTGATCGGTTCTCATTTGTTTGGCTTTAATTTGTGTGAAATCAAAGAATACAAAAAAAAACATACAGCGAACAAGCGGCATCAATACAAAATGAATCGAAATCAGGCATTTGCATTTGTAAACTTTGTAAAAAGCCTCTTAATATTCATTCGTCGAATAATTTCATTTGTATCTCATCTTCATCACAAAAATTCACAGTGCTGCGCTGCCATTTTTTTATCATTTGAAATTCTCATTTTTAAAAAAAATTGCTGTTGAAAATTATTCAAGAAAAAAAGGAGAGAGAGAGAGAGAGAGAGAGAAAGAAATAAAAGGAGTGAGTGTGTGTGAAAGAAATAATTTGATGCATTTGTCGACTAACGAATGGTCGAGAGAAGAATAATAATTTATGGTGCAGCCAGCAAGGCAGCCAACCTCAATTATAAATTTTCTTTAATAATATTCCTTTTAATTAGTTTTGGACAAGTAAGGTCACGCTGATTGCCCCGTTTCCCTCACTTCACACATCGATGTGGCGTGTATTGATTCAGCGCAAGTACAATTTTCTTCGTGTGTTGCTATCTCCAGGATATGCTTATTTTTTTCTTCGCATATAGTCCACCCTTTCGATTGCATAATTAAAGTCTTGGATATATTTTTTTTAACTTTGCTTCTATCTGCTTGCGTTTTCTTTTCTTGTACACTTGAAATAAATCGATCAAGATTAAAAGCGTACAATGTGAAAGATTTCAAAACTTTTAATTGCTTTACTGTGTTAGAATATGAATAAAAAATGGTACTATTCTCTTTTTTTTCTATGAATTCCTGATTTAATTGTAATTCAATGCGTTTGAATCAATCAACGCACGTCCATCATGGATAAGTGTAATGTCCAAAGAATTAAAAAAAAAACAACAACAACATATAATTAAAAGTAGAACAGTCAGTTGTTCATCGTTATATGAATGGGATTATGATCACCTTTTAATTCATCGTCGTTTAATGAATTCATTATGAGATTTCGTCATTTGTTTGGTGAATTGTTTGTAAATTTGACTGTTTTCTTGTTCTTTTAAAAACCGAAAAATCCTATGCAAACTCCTCCCTTGGCATAAAGAAAGCGTAACAAATTATCATCTTCACGTAAGTGAAACGATGTTCCAATTACGGCTATCATACCATCATCATCACCGCCGCAGCCAACACACCAACTTTTATCCATCAAATAATTACTACTTTGTTAAACAGCAAAAATGTGAAAACATTTGCAACAAGAGGCGCAATTTTTCTCTATCCCTACCGTGAACGAGAAAGAGATTTCCACCAAAAAAATTTTGAAAGCAAACACCGACCATAAGATAAAACGATAAGAGCAGAAGACACACACATACACAATCAAATACGTACCTTGGGTTGATTTTGCTTGTGCTAACGCAGCCTGATGTTTGTCTAAATCATATTAATTTTTTATGTCCGCACGTAATTCGACGAAGCATCATGTTTTTAAAATGATGATTATGTTATTAGACCGACGAATTGCGTGGCGCCCGCCGACAACGACGGTGACGACGAAAGCGACGACAGCCGAAAAAAAAACACAAAATATAAACACCACGAGCACGACGAACAGTAATAAAACGTTTATAATTAATTTAAGGTGATTTTTTTCCTTTCTGTTTGTAGCTTAGATAATATGTTTGATTAGCAACTCGAATGCTAGCTTTGTGAGAAACGAGGGCGACTGAGTTTTCGTTTTGATATTCCTTTGTTGAAAGAAAACAGCACCAACCAGGAGTTAGAACAACAACAACAACAAAAACAACAACAACAGATTCATCAAATTGCACGAAATTTATTCATAAAATAATACATGGCCAAAGAGGAGAGAAGAGAGCAATATAAAATGTGAATAATTCGAATGAGTGCCGCTTTCTACGCTCTGTTTGTCTTTATTTCAATGTACAGCGCCGGATTTTCACGGAAATTGTTACTTTGGTTTATGGTTGAAGATCAAAGTGATTATATCTTATATCGCTTACAAATAGAATATTAGATCTCAGTGAAATCGTTTTTTTAATCAATTATTCAATGATTTTTACCGATTTACCAAAAACTCTCTCCCATTTTTGGCGCTCATCAAACCAAAAGGAAAGTTAATTTTTAAAGGCATACACTTCTTCTGGTTGATATCAATTACAATCATTTTTCTTTGATATTTTGAGTAATTCGGTTCACGGTAACACATCGTGTAGCTAATGCTTCATGTTAGACGAATATTTACACAATACGATTTCGAATACAATTTCGATGGAATTTAAAAATCACCTTCGATTTGACAAAACGCACAAAAAATTCAAGTAAAGATTATCCAATATTGGCTCATGATTTGGTGTATTTGTTTTGATTCTGGCCTCGTGAATGAATGATTGGTGTTATAAAAGTATGCTTTTACAAAATGTTGAGACTACCGCATTTACCCCCTATTTTCTTCTTCACTTCGACGAGAAAAAAAAATTTCCGTATTTTTATTTTATGTAAATGAACACTTAGCAAACAGTTCGAATGGAACGATATGTACGAAGACAACGATAAAACAAACGAAAGAATCAAAAGTAAAAGAACAAATATTTTAATTCGGTGTGTTTACAACTCCTTGAAGAGTTCACCTTTATTTAAATATTCGCTGTTCGTTTACTGTCTCTCATCGTGTTGTTGTCGACAACGTCTCTCTTTTTTCTCTCTTTCTCCATTTTCTTCATTTTCCTTTACATTTATTCACTCCATGTAGTCGTTGTTGTTTCGATCGACAGGAAAGAACGCCATAGAAAATTTTCCACACAGATTGAAAGTCAAACAAAGATGAAAAAAAGCATGCAGCAAAAAAAAACGTAAAATACTTTAACATTTATACAAAACGGAACATAGAAATGTCGGATTTTCATTCTTTCTCAACCTCTCCCTATTGCGGGGCTGGCATCTCTTTACCTCTGTCGTAGTATAGATAATTATGCTGGCAAAAACCAAGAGTTTTATGTGCGCACGGTAAAATCACTTGTGTATACATCGCCTTGAGTTTTGAGTTCGGCGATCAAACAATGATGCGAGATTTTGTGCAAGTATAATGAGAAAGAAAAAGATGGAGACACTATGATGGTAAGAAGTTTTATACGTTCAAAATTTGCATGTTGTGGATTGTGAACAATTTGAAATTGTCTTTCAATTTTCGTCGTTGGCTGAGCATACTTTCCAGTATTTTCGACATTTGTATTGTTGCATGGAGCACGAGTAAACGGCTACTCAAAACCACCGCATCGGTATTCATATATATTATTGAATTAGTGAAAGAGTGGAAAAAATGAACAAAAACACAAACACACACTTGAGCATTAAATCAAGAGAACGAGAGAGAATCAAACAGAAACGAGAAAAGGGCATTTGTAAACGCTGATTCAAGCCAAACGTTTCGTGAGTTTTGTGTTCAATTTGCATTTTAATTGCTTTCAGACGCGAAATATCGCATTCGATGCGAATGGAAAATGTGGTGCAGCACAACAATAAAAACCAGCAAAGAGATTATTGGAGAAAATGAAGCCAAATTCATTGTACCAGCTCTCTCATCTACGATGCAATTTCATTTTGATTTCTTAATGACTCGATTGTTTTCTATCGTGATGACAATCTCTAAGACATTTCATATACAATGAAACTATCTTACGCGGCCTCTTCGATTACCGGCATTAGATGGCTGGTTTCCATTTGTCATTCGTTTTATTGCAAGCGAATAAACACACACTGTAAAGTATGACGCGCGTCACCAATACATTCATGCTAGTAAATTCAACTATAGGTAAACTACCACCACATACAATGGTCAGAGTGACAGTTACATTATGTAGTCATTGTGTCAGTAGTCAGTGAATTCGATACATACGCAGCAGAGCATTTGAATAAACGTCATGGAGAAAAAACCAACTGTTAAATCGGATATTTTTACATGGCGAACTGAAGATTTACCAGAATACCGTAAACTTCTTGAACTGTCGCCAAATGGAATCTCAGGTCTGCATTTTTATTTACTCTTTTTTTTTCTTCATATAATCATTTCCCTTCTATTGGTATCGTTTTTTATTTCTAAAACAGATAAATTGGTATCCATCTTAGGCAATGGCGACGTTGATGTATCCGATATGCGAATGCAATGCGAATATTGTGACCAAACATTTACGCTCACCGATTTTGATGAACATACATGTGATTACAGTGATCGAGAAACGTTTGTGTTCGATGACCAAATGATGGAATTTTTATGGGAAACATCACTGTGTAAAATGTATACGGAGAATAATAAAATGATTCAGCAAATTTTGAATCAAAATGATAATGACACGGCGAATCGATCAAAGGATGCCAAACGATCAGTGGTTGAAGCGCACCACGTATGCGGCGTTTGTCATCGAATGTATGTCCATGCATCGGGTAAATAGATTCATCATTCATTGTTATTTCATTTCCGTTGAAATCGTTTTTTGCTTCACTCATCTAAGTATGTCTTTTTCATTTAAAAAATTTTTTGTTAAAGGTTTGTCGCGTCACATGGAAACGCAGCACATCAAATCCATTATGCCACACACCAGTTCCATTGATCAAGTGGATAATTGTGACGAAACATTGGCTGAAGTGATAAAATGTTTAATTTGTGGTCGAATTTTCAATTCAGTATCGATGTGTTTTGCACATTTGAAGTCGACACACACCGAATATGGTTTTGATGAAAGTGAACAATGTTTGGAAGCAAGTGATTCACAACACTTTGAAAAATTAAAATTGGTACAGGCGTATCAGTGTGAATTTTGTGACTATTTATTCGCCGATACAAATGGTTTACATCTACACGTCAAATCGGCACATGACATCAATACGGGCTATGAATGCAGGTGAAAAAAAATTCTGTCTTATATTTTTGTTTTATTTCTTTTAACTCATGTTCTCATTTATACTATGGAATGCAGCTTTTGTCAACTGGCCAGCCGGAATTTGAAATTTATCTTAAATCATCGAAGCAACGAGTGCCCATACGAAATATACGAAAATAATCCAAAAATCAATTGCAAAATTCAATTTGTATGCAGCGAATGTGATTTGACTTTTTGTGGATTGATAGAATTGTATGAACATCGGTAAGAAATTTCCATTGGCTACTTTGTTCGACACATTTTTCGATCAAATATCATTACCGAATTATATTTTAACAATTTTTGATTTTCTTCAAATCAACAACAACAGGCATTCGCAAAATCATTTTCAATCGTTGTACAATAAATTATCGAAACAAAATGAGTTTTTTTGTGAAAAATGTGGTCAAATCTGTGGCACAGACACGAAGGCATTAGAGACGCACATCGAAACGATTCACATGAAAAAGGGAAAACTACCAGTAACATCAACAGTTCGACCGTATTTATGCGAGGTTTGTGGTAAAGGCTACACTCAATCAAGTCACCTCTATCAGCATCTTCGCTTTCACAAAGGTAAATTCAATAGAATTTAAATCGTTGATACAAAGTGTATAACTTTTTGTGACATCTTTAGGTATAAAACCATTCGAATGCACAAAAGATGGTTGTAATCGTAAATTCACCATTCGTCCGGATTTGAACGACCATGTACGAAAGGTATGGAATTATGAAAATTTATACAAAATACAAATGGCATATATAAATACGAATGATATTTTCATATTTAAGGCACACACCGGAGAACGTCCGTACAAATGTTTGGATTGTCAGAAAACATTTTTGACTGGTTCGGTGTACTATCAACATCGGTTAATTCATCGTAATGAAAGACGGTATGGATGTAGTACGTGTGAGAAGCGTTTTCATCGATCGGATGCATTAAAAAATCATGAAAGGATTCATAGCGGTGAAAAACCATATGCGTGTGGTGCATGTGCAAAGACATTCCGTCAAAAAGGCGATCGTGACAAACATTTTCGTTCGCGTCATCAAAATGGGTAAATTTCATTTTCTCTTCTTACTCGATTCGAAGAATCAGACTTTTTTTTTCTCAACAATTTCAGTTTGATGAATGGTACGAATGGCAATCGTGAAGGAAGTTCGGGCAATTTTTTAATGGGTTTATAACAGATGTGACCATTCATCAAAGAAGTCAATGACGTCGATGTCCTGACCATATACAAGAATTGAATTCAAATTATTAAAATGATTTTATTGCCAGTTTTCATTCATTTCTTGACACTTTAATTTTATTCAGAAAAATGTGTTTGTTATTTAGTATTTGATTAATATAATAATTTATGAGACCCAGATATTAGAATATGGATTGTGCGCTAAAGCTAAAATTACGAAGAAAAGACATTTTATTGAATTGTTTCCCTTTTTCGTTGACGTAAACACAGTTGCATAGCAAATAAAAAATACGACAAGATGAATATTTTATGTTTTCCACATTGTCACTTTATTAGCAATGATGTCTGTGTTAATTAAATTGGTTCACTAGACAACAAATCCACTAGATAACCTCATTGAGTTGATAGACTGCGTTGTTGATATTTGTCGGTTACAACGAAATGACAAATGAATAGATATATCCCGGGAAAATGTATATCGTATTTAATGTGAACGTAAATAAATCAAGCAAAAATCTCTTGGCTGTGCGTCGGCTGTACACTACTGTTATGAGAATGTTAAAATAAAACCAAGAATAACACAGTGAATAAAAGTTTTTCTGATTGTTACTTGTTCGAATTAATTCCCACTGGAATTCAAATAAAATTACAATTCAATTAAATGCGTTCCCATCGAAAAGTTGTTGTCGACATACAATCACAGCAAAGCTATGCCAAGAAAGTATAAAAGAAACGGTGTCGATGTGATTTTGCATAGAGCATGGAATGAAATGCTAACTTATGGCAAATGACTGAGTGCAGCGGTTCATTAGACTGAATAATAACACAATAAAACCTTGAACATGAATAAAATACCTTTAAATGCAGACGCACATAACTTTTGGTGGAAATACCATTCGGAAATAATTTTACTCTCAATTGACTCTTTTTTTTCATAAGTCCCATTTATAATGCACAAATATCATATATTTTAGAGAAACACTTGTCTCTAAACCGAAACAAAAATATTTGTGAACACAGAAAATATTAGGTATGCATTATTAAATGCAGGTTTTTACTTATTTAATTTCTTTTATTAGTTCAATTGTGCAGATTTTGTCGACGCCGCAGATTTTCAACAGTAGTTACTTTCTTCAGTATGTCTCATACCTATATTATCAAATTGCAAGTAAAATGACCTTTAAATCGTATTTTTGTCATTCCAAGGATGTTTTATTATTATTAATTTGAGCATCCGCTCATAAAAAAGTCATCCGCTCAAAAATATTGGTTGTCACTTTGCGTTTATATGTATATATACAGGTGCGTACTTAACGAAATAAATATATCTAAGAATAGAAAAGGAAAACGAAATAATTCATTCAGTTCAACAACTGTGTACTACATGTCATTCATCGTAATAGATTTCTGAGAATCACTTATTTGTTGTGTGTTGCGATTGCGAATGTAGTTCATGCGATTCAGTTTTATGCCAAACGACAAAGAAATTCAAATTCCACGAAAATCTATTAAATTTAATCGTATGTTACGGATTTCAACACGCCATCAAAAAATGTTTTGTGTTTCATAAAATGTTTTGGGCCAATGTGAAGCCATAGTTCGACCAAATGAAAACCCGTTCACCAAATCAACAGAAACAACGAAGCGCATCATTCGTTTGAATATTCGTTACCACACGCATAAATTGTATTTTTACAGTTGGAAGACAGGAGCTGTATAGCTTTAAATATATATTTTCGAAAAATGGCTCGTTTCATCAACAACAATATAACTGAGGTAAATCTTGAATTACGTTTATTTGCTCATTTCCATTTGTTAGTGAGTCGAGCCATTTTTCACTCGAACCGAAAGACAGAAACATCACAAATTGAAAATAAAATAAACAAAAAAGGGAATATATTCATTTCGTTCTAATAATAGCGTACGTTGTATTCGAAATGTTTTATTTTGATTGTTGATAGTTTTGTATCCGAACGGTTTGAACGTACAGGTCGTACACATGATACATGTACAAAATTGTATAGAAATGAATCGAAGTAACGGTGGGCGGCTGCCACACCAATTTCAAATGTTCATAATTCAATGTATTTCCGAAACATTTTAAATGTCATATTGAATTACATTTAAAATTGATTGCAATAAAATATATATTGGATGACATGTGAACGTATGAATACTTGATTGTGTAAGCATTGCAACTCTCCGATCACCTGTGTCAACCTTGGATGTGGAGCCAAGCCAACAAGGACATTGAATGCCATTTCATTATAAATTAGCTAGAAATGGGTCGACAAATTCGAAATCAGTACATAACTTCTATCGCTCTTCATTCATCGTAAAACTAGTGCTCTCACAAACACTCTCATACATAGCAACATTAAATGTTAAAAAAAGGCGCCATTTCGCAAATGCTATACTATTGGTGTGTTTATCATTTCTCATTCCTTTTGTACAAAATTAAATATTCTATACATGTATGCAGTAGTTTGAGATGTGAGTTTTTCCCTTTCAATTTTCAGTTTTTAATAAATTATCTCAACAATACATATATATATTTTCGAACAACAAGACGTCTTTTATCTTCAACCATACCTGAAAGATTTTCGCATTGTTTTTATTTATGAATATTGGCGAAAAGCAATAAAACAAAAACATCAAATAGACACAATAGAAAAAGTGTAATATCATGTGTTTGCAAAAAAAGAAAAAGAAAATCTGATGCCAAAGAGAAAAAGCAAGAATATGGACAAGCGACGAGGGTAGCACAACAATGGCTGTGCCAAAAAATTCATAGTTTATGCATCGGCTTTTTGTTTGTGCTGCATAGCATGAGTGGCACAAACTCGTGTATAATTTAAACCATTTCAAAAATGTTGTCTCAGGCATTTTTGGTTTTAGAGCTGTGCAAATTCCGCGAGCCATATTTGCAAATGCACGCGCGAGAATGTGTCTGCACACAAAAAAATTGTGAGGGTAAACTTATTTAACTTACCATATTTAGTCCATTGGATTTTTAGACCATATTTCTTCTAGGTTGGTGCGATTGTGTCACATTGAAATAATTTCAGATAACAGATTTTTTTTTCAGTGTGAAAAAGGATTCGCATAGGTTACGTAGCCAAAGTTGGTATTGCATTGAAATTTAAATTTCATTGATTTCATTCTTTTGTGATTCCCCTAGGTGGCCAACGAATTAATGGTTGTTGCTCTGAGTGCTGATTGCATAGCTTAAAAACCTTACCACCATTGACTAACACCGTTGACTAACAACGATAACAAAATAAAAAGCAAGAAAAAAAACATTCATAAATTGTGAGTATCGTTGAACCAAAAAACACCTAACGCCGCCAGCTTCAGTCAATGAACATAAAGCTATTCTTTGTTGTTGTTTTTTTCTCGTTGTTTTTATTCGCTTTCTAACGAATCGAAAAGTGGCATAGAAAATTGGAAGAAAAATTCCGAGCAAATAGCCATCCATTAAGCACAACTATTGTTCTATATCTGTGTATGTTTTGCTTTTATCGCTTGTGCAACAATTTGGCTTTGTGTAATCTTGTCCTTGTATGCACTCCACATCTCTCAACTCACTCTCGGTTGTCTCAATTTCAATGAAGCTGCAGCTGGTAGTCGCCACAAGTGGAAAATATGCTTGAATGTTGCCTATTTTATGTTTTTACTCTTTTCTACCTCCCCCCTTCCTCCATATCTATTTCCTTCATAGTTCATAATTAATTTTCTTTTTGAATTGATTTTATCAGTGGCAGTGCTATCTATAGCGCAAATACAGCGCGTCTCCAATATATATAAACGCAATCGCGTGATATGATCAGAGAATGAAAGTGTTCGCAAGCAGACTCTAACAAACATATCTAAAAGTTTTGTCTACATGATAAATGCCGTGTTTAATCGTAAAATAAGCATCAGATGAAATGCTTCGTTTGCGCCATGTCGCCTATTGTCACTTTGTCTCAATTGCATTCGTTTATTTTCACTCTATTTTATGCTCATCTGTTTTGCTCTCAATCTCTCTCTCTCTTTTCTATTTAACTCTCAGTGTTTCAACTTTTTCACTTCAATCATGAGCGCGCACACGCACACGGTTCATTATTCTACACGCTCCATCTACGTCTTGCATGCAAGCAGCCGACGAAATGAGCCAATCTCCGACTATTTTTGCAATTCTAATTCTAATTCAACGATGACACAGGTGTTTCATGCATTATTTAATCACTACAAAGACACAAAGTTTCGTAACATTTTCATTATTATTTCGTTTCAACAGTTTTCGTCACACCAACACTACAACTATCTAGAATAATGTGCACATTGGTTGAGACGCTGTAATGTGTTGCATATGTGCGGTGGCACATTTTTTGTCAAACAACATTTTTTTTTTTTGCAAAATTGTTGGACGAGATAAAAGTCAAAATATGCATAAGATAGCGCTAATATGATGAAGATGTTATAAAACAACATTTTTGGTTAAAGTCTGAACAGTTCATTCTCATTGACTAAAAGCAAAGCGAAATTCTTGATACATTTAATAGTTCACCCGAAGTAGTTTATTTTAGTTATTTTTTGTTTTCGTTACGTAGAAAATGTGGCTGCGAAAAGAAAAAGCATTTGCTCATAAATAATGTTTAATTGGATTTTAACGCGAATAAATGCGGTTGAACAATAAACAGATACCGATGGCCGTCATTCACACCATCCTTTTTCACTCTCTACCCCTTCTCGGTCCAATTTTCTCTCTTCATCATTCATTCGATATATTTTGAGCTCGTTCAATAGCATCGAAAGTCAAGTATAGTACAATAATTCGCGTGTTAATTTAAGACGAAACAAAATGAATAAACATAAAAAAGAACGATCTCATCGTCTATTTTATGACGATACGTACCTTTACAATTTTAGCCAATTTTAACATTCACAAAATTACCGTGCTCGAGTAAATTTTATCTCCACACACGTTTAGTTGAAATTCGTGTACATGGAATGGTCCAAAACAATATTTCGAAATATTTTACCAGCATCTATTTTCCATATATTTTAATATTGAATTCAAAAACTGTAACTAAAACAATTCTTATGCATGTGATCGCATGCATGATGTTTAATTTATAATCAACATATGAAAAATAGAAATGGCGTTAAAAATAGCGAAGATGAAAATATCATAAAACCACCAGTGGTCGAATCTGGGGTCTAATAAATGCAATGGCGCAAACATGCATCCGAAATTGGTTTTCATGGTTTTATTTTCCTTTTTTGAATTTATATGGCACATTAAGTGTGCTAATGTCAGGTTCAGAATATATTTGACTTTGGTTCATCCGATTTGGTATCCACCGATTTTTTTACAATGCTTGAGCATTAAATGTGAAAGTGAAATTTTAAATGCAAGCGATCAAATTAGCAGAAAGAAAATGATCGCAATTAATTTTCCACATGTTTTTGATGTGCGTAGACATTTTTTTTTTGCTCTCGTTCGTATAATTTACGCCGAATTCCACATATTGAACTTCTGATCCGTAAGCGTATATAGGTATTTCAGTGTGAAAAGGCCATAAATCAAATGAAAGGAAATGGCCAAACGAAATTTGAAGTGAAACATAATATTTTGTTGAAGTCGAAAACCATTAAAAGCTATGAGCTAAAAGGTTTTGCGTCAATAAATAATACTCGCCGATTTTATTTATTTTATAAATAGACTAACTGGTGTGGTGTGTTTGGTTAGCGGTAGATCTGACTTTCACACATGCACTCTCTCTCTTGCTCTTGTTCTTCTTTCTTCGTTGAGTCTTTTTTTTACAATTGGATCAGACCGGCTTGGTTAACGCATTTTTCACCGAAGCATTATTCATATTGTTTTGAAAATCGGTGCGGCTAAAAACATCCGATTGAGCTATGTGCAAATCGGTCGTTTATTTTCCCAACACACTTGTTGTTGTTGCTCTTGTTTTAATACTAATAACAATTATTATTATTAGTAGGTGAAATTTTGCCGTTGCGTGCGGTATTTTTTGAATAATCGTACACAAAGAGGGCATGAGAGATGGAGAGAAAGTGAGCAAATGAGAGATAAAAGAGGACCGCCACGCAAGCGGTGTGTATGCATGAAAAATCGTATCTTTCAGCAAAAACATTCAAATTAGTTATCGAGAGTGAAGCGACCCATTAAACGGTTTGGTTCGAGCGCACATTCCCGGCCAAATTCACCCAACACACAAACTAAAGAGAACCCATTAGAAGCACGAATGAGCTCAGTGTGTTTACAAAACAAATTAAATATTAGATATGGCTTCAAATTTCAATTGGCTTTCTACTTTTTTTTTGATCTAATGGCACTTGTCTTCAGACGATTGGTCGAGCACACACAGAGAGAGAGGCGATCACAAGACGTTGTACAGTAACATAAACATATCACATATTTTTGCACATGTACAAAACGGTGCGTAAATCATGTGCGTTGTTGTTTCTGTGTAAAATTATTTTACGAAATTGATGTTAAGTCGATGTCACATTTTATATTTGTATCATAGCGTCGACATGACTTCGAACTCAATCTGACATGTGAAAATATCAAAACATCCGTGATGATGAACAAAATAGAATTCAATATACGTGCTTATTACGATTGCTCAATCATCGTGTTTATCGTCAAATATACATGCCAGCTCACAACAACAATTTTTTGGGATAGATTTTAAGAAGAAGAAAACAACAACAACAACCAGATAGACACAGATGAGATACATGCTAAACAAAGCCAACAAAACGACGTGGAAAAAAAGCTTGATGAATGTCCGTACGTGAAATTAACAATCACATAAATTTAGAATAAATCAAAATGTAACCGTTTAATACAATACAAATATATCCGAATCGTCAGCGTGTACGCAGAAGAAAAAGCATACACATTCACAAACCACACGAATATTTTCATGTTGGCTCTATTGAGCAATTCGAAAAATGTTTTCAAACTATTTGGCACACGCCAAACAATTTCATTAATGTATAATATATCATGTCGTTCGGTGTGTTGCGCCCGATGTTCGATGGCGATTTTCAACAAATTGGCCACTGGCGCATATAGATCGCCACGTCTGCTCTCGTGAAATGAATGCAGGTAACAAATTAATGAATGTTCGACTCGAAATTCTACATTAACATGCATCCATATCCACACCTACGAAACATTTCGCATGCCTGCACTGGCACAATGACGGGCATTTTGTCAAATTTATGTTGGTCGACATTTAGAATTTGACAGATTTTGATTGGTCTTTTTTTTTCACTTCACCATTTACTTTTTTTGGGGGACTTCAAACATTTGAGAGAGATATTTTTTTCGCAAAATATTCAAGAAGGTGTTTCTTTATAAATCATACAATTGCAAAATTCTCTTTGATTTCATTTAATTTTTTTTTGTTTTTCTCATCATTTTTTTTTTTTTTTGCTTCGTTATATGTTGATTGTCAACATTGTTGATTTGTAAGAATTTACAGTTCGCGCACACAAGATACAGCGGTTCAGGAACTAAAGGTATGTTAAATATGATATACGTCTGCGGTGCATTGCAGTTATTTTCAGACCCTCGCTTTTTTATATCGTTGGTGCTTGTTGGTGCTTGTGATAAAATATCTGAATTTTTTCTGTTCAATTGGCGGTTGGTGTTGTTTATTTGTATATTGTCAATTCGTACAACGGTTAGCTTGAAATTTTTTATGACTTCGGCAAATGGTGTATCTTTTGGTTGCTTTGTATCATTTTCAACTAGAGCACACAGAGAGAATATATTTCGTCATTCACATTGTTGACTTTGAATGTGAATCAAATGCCGAATGAATTTTAAATTGAAATGTACAACAACACAACCATTAAAACATGTCTTGTTTCCGTTTTATTTTCAAGTAAATCTCAGGTCTCATAAATCCCAACCCATTCAGTGTATTTGGTTTTCATTGTTGTTTTTTTTTTGTCGTTGTTGTTGTTATGCGCTCCTTCTGTCCACATGTTTCTATTTTTCATTCAATGAGAGTTTAAAATTAAATTAAATACAACGAATCCGAAGATATGCTCGTACGATGTACATGTACAATGATTTTGAAACACCAACTTATGTACGGACTCATTGGTGAGTTTGAAGAAACGTGTGAGAGAATAACTGTACCTCGAATCTCAATACCTAATATGTTGATGTGTGCGTGTGTCTCTGTGTAGTACATATACAGTGATAATAACAGCATCGCATCATCATAAGCAAAAAAAAAACTGTACAACAACATGAACACACACGACACAACATAACACGCGTATACAATTAGATAGAAGCCACAGTCTGCGTTTTTGCACGTGTTAAACATTAATCAATGTTTAAACAATACATACTTTCGGTTATAATGTAACGTGTGCGCATTGCTGATGTAAATGTGATAGTCTTATGAACAAGGGAGAAAGAGAGAGAAAAATTAGCGATTTATTCATACACAATGCATAATATTTTTTTTCGTCGAGTCTTTGTTTTTCCTATCTCGTTCGTCTGGTCACGGTACGAGATTTTCATACACACAAAAAAAATGCGATTATTTTAATCTTGTTTTTAATTCATCCGAGTGGATTTGGGTAATGCCAACTTTTCGTCGCTTCCATAATACCTGCAACAAATCCAATTTTTGAAAACTTTTTCAAAACTTTTTTTAAAAGTTTAATGCTCAATTTTTCACCTAGTACAATTGGAATGAGCCAATGCATTCAAACTGAAAAATTTAAACGAAGTCCCAGTACAAATCAAACTGTCGACCGAATTTATTACCGAAACAAACAAAAACTCAGAAAACTGAGACTGCACCACAAATCTATGTGTCAGATTGAAAACAAAAAAAAACACTAATCGATGCGAAAGGTGTAAAAACGAATTACTGGCCTAAAATGGTAAAAACAGAATTGGTGAATTTTGATGCGAAATGCAATTAAAACGACTGAAATACCATCCAAGTGAGTGACAGGCGTTTCTTGCAAATTGATGTTGTGAACAACGTACCGGTGAAATGGAATGCCGGTAGTACAGGGAACATGTTTTTTTATGCAAACCGGAAAAATACCTGTGTTTAATTGGAAAAATTCCAATGTTGTCTCTCTTTCACTGTGTCTCTGTTTGTCTCGTCCGGTTCATTCAATGTCACTTTACAAAACATTTTCCTATTTGCCAAGCATCGACAATTTTGTCCGATTATTTCCATTGAATGCATGACCAATTGCTGTTGAATATTTCAGGAGTACAATTGTTCAAGTGCCAAAAATCACGATATATCCCGACACACACCTTTGTCATTCGCACAATTTTCCATTACGCACATTGCATTCGGCTTGACACAAAACAACACTAAAACATGAAAGCCAAATATATACGTACCAAAAAAAGGGAAACACACCAAATCCTGCCAACCGACGGCAGTCACCATTCAAACCATGCATTTTGCTGCAGAATGAAACGTGTGTGTGCAATTTACGTATGTGTATTATTTTGGCTTTTGTTGATTGCTCATTCTCGCCGCACAAAAAATATAACTCTCTCGGGGATAGTTGAGAGCCACACAGACAAAAGTGGTGCAATTACTGTTTGTATCGTAAAAATATAAACAATCTACCGGAAATCTTCACAATGGTTAGTTGTTTGGTCAGGTAGTTTTTACCCATATAATGTCTCCAGGATGAATCCCATCGAAAAATATTTTGGTAGCATCTTCAGCTGTTATAGTACAAAGCGACACTTATCAAGTAAAGTAAAATATTTATTCGGAATTCTGGGCAAACAGCTTCGAAACCTATTAATTTTGATACTCAATTCAGACAAGGGGCAGATTTTTTTTAAAAATCAAATCATTATTTTGTTGTTTAATGATTGAGTCATTGATTTCATTCAAAATTAAATAAAAGTGAAAATGAATTGATCATTTGAAATGTGATAACGATTGAATTAGTTAAAAAATGTACACATTGAATAAATTCGAATTACCAATTTGTTGTCCCCGTCTCGGTCTCAAATGTGCTATATTGTTTATTTGATAAAATTTTTTATACATTGTATGAGATGAAAAGCATTGACAGACCGATTCGGTGTACTCAAATTCGATTAGACTGATTGTTTTATTTTGTGTCAAAATGATACAATTTGTATTGGTCCGCAGAGAAGAGAATGTCGAAAGAGCACTACTAAACTGTAGCAAAGTCATATGGCCTACCATTTCAATTCGCATGCACGTATAACTTTGGCCAGTATTTTTATTGCCTGGACATTTTTTTCGTTCTTCTTTGCTATTTTCAATATTAATGGGGGATAGCGTGCACCATACGACGGTATTTGTTTTGTTGGCGTGCGCGTGTCTGCCTTTTATAAATCCAATTTCGATATAAATGACGAAAAATACAAGGTACGCCTTGAGGTGCTGATTTTAATCGATGCCTACTTTTTATTAGGTCGGATAGTGAGAAATACTCATATGAGACACATAAAATACTAAATAATTCGACATGAATAGCCCATTAAGCTATATCTACAAACGATTATGTGCTTTGGTTTATCATACCAGTTATTGGTGTCGGTGGTTTTTTTTATTGGCTTTTGTTTTTTTTACGCATTCGATGATTCCAACAATAATTTCTATGTTAAGGTTTAAGTGACGGTGTTGAGTTCAATTCAAAATGGGGCCAACGAAAAACGTCTATTTTACTTTTCTGCATAACCAATTTCACTGTTACAATAGAACAATGTATCTGTTCAATTTAATTGAGTCTCAGTTATAAAATTGAAAGAACCACTTGTTACTTCGATTGTTCGTATGCTTGAAGCATTCCAGTTGATCGGTTTGTGAGAAAAGATTTGCTTTACGCAAAATAAATTGAACAACGCTTTGTATTATTGACTTTTAAATGAGGTGACTAGACATTTTAAGCTGGAAAACAAGGACATTTCAACGATGTTTCTAGTGTTCAGTAACTGAACTTCAGTTAAGACAATAATTTCAAAATAAAAGCAAAGACATGAGCAAAAAAGTATGTTAAGAATAGTTCAAGATATTTCGTTATTGAATTTATTCAAGTATTTTAGGTTTTGTTAAAACAATTTCAATTATTTTCAGCATCGGCTTCAATTCAGATCTTTCAAGTCAGCGGCCACCTTACTTTTTATTACTTGAGTTTTTAACTACATCTTAAAAAAAAAATGTTCATTCAGTCTCGCTTGATTTCTTATTAGTAATTATAGTTGACTGATGCAAAAACGAATAAAACTAATTTTAATGTACTTTGCGCATGGAATGCTACATAAATAATACGATTGAATAAAAAGAAAGCGTCATACTTGACGTGTAACGTGAATAAAGGAAAAACAACATCACTTGAATGTTTAGCAAGGCAAAAAAAATGTATTCTCTAGTTCAGAACGAGCAACACGAAAATGTAAGTAAAAACGAGCCAAAGGAAAGTCGTAAGAGATGTAAGCAGTAGTACATAAGCTTATGAGTAGCGAAAAGTATCCCCTGCATGTTTGTATGCTCTTGCTTGGCTTGTGCTTGCCTCGTGCAATGTGCGATTTTCCCCGAAAAAAAGGTATGAGAGAAAGAATAAGTAGAGAGAATAGTGGCGCCAGGATGCCGGTCGCTAGAATTTTCGCAATAGGATGCTGTTAAAGGAAACGCACCGTGGTAAATGATATACATACACAGAAACAATAATAAGTATGAAAGGAGCATATCTCCACGTATGTGATTTTAGCTGAGAGGCAGAGGCTCAACGTACACGCTCATGCCTGCTTGCTGGCATGCCTGCATCATCATCGACACTAAACACCAAGAAGCGCCAGTAAATTTGCAACCGTAGCCATCCATTTTGTGTTTTATTTATCGAAGTTGTCCTCATTTTCATGACGGCTTCCCTGTTCCCAATCAAACCATCGTTCGAGTCGTGTAATCAGTTCAGTACATAAATTCAATTTTAAGCAAGTAAAGAGCAATTATATCCATAAATATTTATCGAAAAAGATTTTTAATGGCATTCAATTGTAGATAGACATTTTACCGCACTCACGACGTCAATCAAATACATGTTCATTTAAATAATATGTACAGTTTGTGATTATGATTAAAATTTTGCCTTCGAACTTTTCGACCACTTGGAGTCTATCGATAAACAATTGAATGGTTTTCAATCATCAACAATATTGTCATGAAGAGAGATTATTTTTCTTCCGGTATCAATTTTTGATGGTAGAATACAAGGGCTCCAAAACAGAATAGATATACTGTTTATTGTGTTTTGGTAGACTCTAGACGAACATATTCGAAAATCTTTTTCTAGTTTTTCTGCCATTGAAAATGAAAAAAATCAACCAGCGAGTCACCCAAAATGCTCCATAAATGTTTAAAACACCATTTATGTTCACCCGACGAACTGAATGCATAAATCAAAGAATAAGTATTGTATTTGCATTATTGTCGCACCTTTTCGTTGTTTTTTTTTTATTGATTCTTTCACTTCTGTGCTTACCAAGCGTGATTTTCAATTGTGCACACGAGGTAAGTCATGTGCCTTTGCAAGTATTTGAAGCAACTGAAATATGCAACGATTTAAAAAAAAAAACACATTCGGTTGCATATGCGGCGCTCTTAAACATTCATGAAGATTAATGATCTTCGCCACAATGCAAACGACAATGAACGTGCTGTGAAGTAAAGACACATCGTTTGTTTTGTGTCAACACAATTTCGACAAAGTACAATAATAATGCTTTTGCATGTCACTGCCACTATTGTGTCAATACAACATTTTTCTTTCTAAAAAAAAAATCCGAAGAAATGTGGATTTGCACATTTTGAAAATGGAAAAGTTTGCAAGAGCCCATTTTGGTTCCAAATCGATACAGAGATTGGGGAAAGAAAAAAAAGAAGTTTTTAATGGAAAATAAAGTTTAAAGTGTTGCTGAAAGACAAATAATAATAGATGGAGTTAATAAATTTTTCTTTCAATAATTTCACACCTTTTTTTATGGAGCATTGATGATAAATTCAAAATGAAGTAAAAGAAGCTGCAGAAAGGTCCATGTTCTTTTTTCAATGAAAGAAATGAAGAAGCAGAAGAAAATAATGAAGATCCGGTGCACTAGTTTAGAAAAATAACATCAGAAGCACAGCGGATTGAATCTCATTTCAATTTTCATTGCATTTCATTAATGGAAATGCTCAACTGACACAATTTTCTTATCGAAACCAAAGGGTAGATCTTCTAAATGCATTTTGTATATTTGCGGTGTACGCAAATTTAGTTTGAATATTACGAAATAGCTATCCAAATTATTAACGGACGATATGTGTTTATGAAACATCTACTTTTGTCGATATGAAGCGGAGAATGGCCATAAAAATTGAATGCCGAAATGAACAATTATATTTTGACATCGGTTCCATAGTGATAATGGGTTTCCGATGCACATACACTGATTCTCTCTTTCACTCATTCTCTAAAAAATGAGAAAATTGGTTGTCCACAAGCGTAATCTGAAAATTGGTCAAATATTTATGAGCATAAACGACAGAAAAGCTTTTGCGCCCGGCTCTATCTGCTTTTTTTGTTTCAACAAATTATCAAACACATTTAGCAGGCTATTGTATTTTTGGTTGGTGCCATACCAGCCGAGTTCCGGCAACAGCAACGAGTCTGATATTTTTCCAAATAAATTTCACCTATATGGTTCTACTAAGGCACCAAAAATGATGCAAAATCGAATGTAGGAAATGCTCCAACATGAAACCAAGCGCTCTCACTTAAAATGCACACGCGATTTCGGATGCACGTCCAAAAATGTGGAAAATGTATGACAAGCCTCCCCCCATCCGAAAAAAAAAAACTTCAAAATGCCGGTAACTTTAATCTCTCACTCATGCTTTTATTCGCCATCCGCTTTCAGCGTGGTGCTTGTTAGTTTTGCTCTCTAGAATAAACAACAATGTGTGTGTGGGCGCCATTAGAATAGGGAAATAACCAAAGTGAAATTGTTTAGCGTAGCAGTTGATACGTGGGTGGTTTGTATATATGAATATTTGAATATGTTTGTATTAAGTATTATGTTGTTATTTGTAAAATGCCTTCGGAATAGTTTTAGAACAGCCAGTCGTAGCTGCATTACAAAAAATTCGATGATAGGCTTGCACACCAAAGCAACACATCATTTGGTATATCGATCGAAAACAAAACATATTACCATGAACGTAATTCAAATCTCATATAATATACCGTGTACTTTGTATAATTATCTTTTCCACATGATTTAACATTATCAATATAACTCACAATTCTTGCATTTTATTTCATTAAGCAAATCGTATCGACTTACTTTATGAAGTGGGAAATTTGAGATGGCTTTGAAAAGAACATTTAATTGAAAAAAACTAGCAAAATATGTCAAACATCAACATCATCAGATCAAGGTAGCACACAATGGAATTATCATCACACATCTTTTGATACCATTCTTATTTCATACTGAGAGGGATGATCGTCGCTGTAAGTCGTTTATTTGCGGCCGCGGCCCGCGGTGTGTATACGATTGTAAATTTCAAATTAACTTCGTTTGCAGTCAGTGGATGAGGAAATTGTTGTGCTCGAGTATCAAATAAAATTGGTATCAATAGATATATCAGATGATATTTCCAATGTACGGATTGTTGATGCATACCGCTCAACATTAAAACTAATTTTATTGAGCCAAACGATAAAAGTAAAACTTTTTGGATGCAGACAATAAGCACATGCACCGAGCATGTATTTTTTCAATGTATTATCACGCAATAGGAATGCTCACATATCTATTGAACAGTAGCACCCATTACCTTATATCAATATGCATTAAACAAATAACATATTGACTGAATATCATCGATACGCTCACACTCTCACTTTTTTCTCTCTTTCTCTCTCACTCACTTTTTGTATCGTCTCTCACTATCTTCCTATCATTCACATCATTCAATAGCATTGTCCGTGCGATCGTCCTGCTCACCAAATCAAATAGCATATTGGTATGAAGAAAAAAACCATTGCCACTAACCAATTGCTTTCGATCAAGCATACAATACACACAGGGAGCCAGTCATATTCGCTTTACAATATCGAATCGCCACAAAACAATTGCTTTCATAGAAAACTGCACTTTTGAATGCAACAAAACACATATCCGCTTGGATAGGTGAAACAGCATCAGTCGCGAATTTGCCAGTCGAAAATTATTCCGACCAAAAAATAAAATGGCAATTTTAAGAGCGATTTTCCGATTCACTCTTGGGTGAGTTTTTTTTATGCGCTCTCTATTTTGGGTTCGTGTATGAAAGAGTTGTTTTTATGCAATCATCCGCCAAAATGTTGGACACAAAAAAACTGTTTGCATTATGCTCTTTCAGTGCATCATCAGTGTTGCGGTGCAATTGTTCAGATTGACCAAATATTCGTGTATTGGAAGTTGCAAAAAAAAAATATAAATACAAAAATTTGGCAGCAGCATCGAATGCAATGGCAAAAAAGAGGAAAGTAAACTTTATCATATCATTTTTACTTCGGTTGGTTTTTTAGTCTGTCTCTTTTCGTTCCCTTCCGCAACAAATGAATAAATGGAGAATTACTTCAGATACGCAAACGTGCTCGTGCTCGCTCTCTCGTTTCACGTGTTTTTTTTACAGAGAAAGCTCATTTGCTCTATAAAAGCTATACACTGCTGTGCCTATCCATTATTGTTTTGCCTGCATATTGTGTGGAATTGCAGACGAACAACAAAAAATAACACATCCGATGCACACAGGCAGATGAAATAAATTATAAGCACGAAATTCATACAAGCAAAGCAATAACAACGACCATGCATATACACTACGTGGTGTTGTACTGACCGTTCCGTACTTTTCGTTCCAATAAAACATACCACTTGACACACAATAGCAATAAAATAATTTTTTGCACGTCCATTATTATTGTTGTTGGTATTTTCTCGAAAATGCTTTGTTATTTTTCAATCGACCGCGTCAATCACAAATTCTTTGTTCTTTACGGTAAAATCGAAAACATAGAAGGAGTGAGCGAGGGAAAAAAATTCAAACACTGAAAAAAATATGCATTGCAAAAAGTTATCGCTGACCGTCATTCCAAGTTCACCGGGTTAAACAATTTGAATTATTTACACACTTGATGAAATGAAGAGTTAAATATTTATTCATTAATTAGTTTGGTCAAATGTCTGTTTGAAGAAAAAGCCCGAAACCTTGATAATAAGATAGAAAACATCCGCATTTGATGTCTTGGTAAGACGGTTTCCCGCAAAAATGTTCCATATAAATGTATGCTCTTTGCATGAATACCTCGAATCAAATCATCGCTTACCGCAGTGTACCAATTGCAACCAATTCCAACTGTATGACATGGAATACTATGAGATACATTCGTGAATTGGCGGTTCTGTATGCATCAAATGAAATTTTATTGATTGATTTTTAAGTGTATTTATCGATGTGCATATGTTTATGGGGTGGCTCAAAATGTATTCATTCCTGTTTGCATGGGCAACTTTACATGCGTGTAATATAATTGTTGGTCAATTGCAAAAGGATATGCAATCGAAGATAGAGAGATGCAATGTCAGTAAAGTGGGTGTATGTGCTTTTATGTGTGCATTGTTATAGATTTTTGTGAAGGTACTCTCTCTTCATTAAAATTATTTCTATTTTGATGATTCCAATTCCAAAATATGTTGTTACTTTTTCTCTATTTTTTTGCCCCGGCCACTTATTGGAGCGTTATACTCTTGGTCCACTGTTGCATTCAAATATGCGCCTACATCGTTGAAATGATTACATCCATCGCTCTTCATGTTCTTTGTGTGTTGCATTCAATTTGAATTGTTCCTACTAAAAAATGCAATTGTGGCTATTTTTTCTATAGCCGCTGTGAGGTTCGTTTCAATTGTAATACCTCGAAGCATAATTTTTAACTGATCATATGCATAGCTTGCTGAATTCCACATTGCATTGCTAAAACGTTTTCGATAAAAAAATCCTTCTTTTTTGACTTAGAACTTAACAATGATTTCGCAAATCGTTTTAATTTTAAAATCATTCTGCATCTGCAACCATGGAAAAAATCATGTATACTATGAATGTGAACAACTTTTTTTTACAACCACAAAACTTGGTATTTTTACGTACAATTTGTACCCACATTAGTGTAAAGTTGGCTTCGTTATGTGCTAGTTTTTACTATTGTTTTTCTAATTTTCTAGTTCGGTGGATAGCCCCTTGGTCAAAATCGTGTATTCACTGAAAGAAAAAGCGAAAATTTCGGAAAATTATGAGAACATGTAACATTTTATTTTTTTATTCGTTAAATTATTTAAATAATTTGTATAAAAATACACCGTTTCGGTTTACTTAGTTTCATCCATTGATGATAATAAGAGGCCGAAAATTTCGTAAAGTCCGAATACTCAAAGTAACCGGCCCGCCTCCCGCCGACCAGAAATAACCACGTTGCGACCGCGCACACGCACATTTTATATACATAACACAGTGAAAATAATATCACTTTGATATTTACAATAAATAATAAATACTTTTTATACTTGATCACCTTCATCCATTAAGATAAATATTTCATATAAAAGTTTTCCAATTTCGTTTTTTGATAATCGTACTATTAGTATATGATTTATGTTACAGTATCATAGCATCAGACACCTTTCAATTCAATGCGTATTTTTATTCTTTCCAATAAATAACAGCAATTATCGAGTCGAAAACTCTTAATCGAAATCATCAGCAAGTTTCTTTCGATCGGAAACATATTCTTCGGCATCATTGCAATTGTTGTGTTTTTTTTCTTTATCTACTTAAAGTTATTGCAACTTAAATGTTGCGTGCAACCACTATTTTTTCGTCAAAGAAGTAATACAATAAAAATAGCGAAGAGAAAATTACAAAATAAATGAAAAAAAACCAGCAAGAAAAAGATTCAACAAGAAATGGGAAATAAATCTCAATTTATATATTATTGCCTTCAAACTTTTTTTTTATTTGTTTGTTCTATCGAAGTATTTTATGCAGTCTTCTTCGGCTATGTGTGTGTTTACTTTGCTTTCTCTTCCTCGTTCGATAAAGCACTGATAGGAACTCGAACTTAATTCGGAAAAATAGATGTAGCAAACAATTGTTTTTACGTTCCGTTTCAGTCTTTTCTTGTGTGTATTTGTTTGAGATGCAGTGCGCCTCTTTATTTTGATTCATTCGCATGGACTTGGCCAAAATTCAGTAACTAAAGGTACTAACAAGTTAAAAAGAAGTGTCGATGTCTGTAAGCCAAAACCAACAACGACATCAGAAAAGCAAGAAACAAACATAAAAACATCTTGCTCAATGTGCAATGATGAAATTGGTGGAAAATTTAAGACAAAACGGTTCCTGGCGGAAATCAATGCATTGTGTGTGCCGCGAGCGAAAAAAAATCACTCTTACAAATACACAAACATATAATATATCCGCATCCATCCTGTGACCTTTGATCTGAAAAAGAACTGAGAAGAGTATTCGCTGAAAAAGAATGTGGATGCCGATAACATTTTCTGTAAGCTGACAATTCAGTAATGCTGCCATACGAATTGTAAAGAATGAAAAAAAAACCTTTCAATTGGCACGTTGCAGAATCAGCAAGTGGTAATTTGCAATTGAATGTCAAATAACCAACAAATGCATGTACAAGACTTTCAATGTCATCATCAGCGCAAGGAAAATATTTATTTAAAAAGCTGAAATATTTCAAAATAATATTTGCGACAAAAGACCAAAATATTTATGGTGAAAATTCAAAAAAAAAACTCAACAAATTCAAATAATTTTTGATCTGTAAATAATCCTTAGTCAATTGTTTTTCAGAACGTAATTTTTCCAATTGATCGCGAGAAAAGATAAAAGGCCAAAAATTTCTGGCTTTAAAAACCATAACAAAGGAGTTTGTGAAGTCTATACAGTTATCCATTTCACTCACATTAAATGCACACTTTAGTTTGACAGAAGACTCACTTTTTCACCAAATCTGTCAAACAATTTACAAAAAACCACAAATCGTGTATTTATCGCGAAAAATACATTGCGTGAAATGTTTTTCATCATAGGAATACACCACAAATGAAATGTTACAATTTTCTTAAAAAGATTTTATAAGGTTTTTGTTGTCTGCATATTTGTACCTTGGCATACACGGTGCGTCCCCCATATGTGCTAAAGAATACGAATATGAAGTAGAGGAAAAATTCCAAGAGATATTCAAGTTCAAACCGCATATTGTTTGGGTTATATTGTTTGCGTATGGATTGTCGAATGTTCTGTCGACGAACGCTGTTCAACACGTATGGTTGGAAACCCCGTGCGAGCTGAACTGAACAAAAGAAAGTTTTCGTAATTGATTTTTATTGAAAAACTTTTTTGCCAAACTGTGAGGAAAAGGTGCAAGATGAATTGTTTATTAGCTTATTATTGCCACGTATGGGAATTTGATCACTTTATATCAAACCACTTTAATCGCAATCAATCTTTGCAATAGCGACACAAAACCACTTTCTGCCAATTTGTAATAGGACACAATCAACAATTTTATATTCAATTTTTGAAATCATTGGAAAAACGACACGATTTTCTGCTTCAAGGGACGAAAATCAACATGTTATGAAATTCATAGAACTTATCATTTTTAAAGTCTGTTTGCCATATGTTTGATGCAACGAAACTATAGACCGATTTTATTCGACAGAAAATGTGCTGTCTCCATAACTATTTGGAGTTAGTTCGTTTTCGACTGGAATGACGATTTCCCTTGTTGACATGCATATATATATATATTTTCTAGGATTTTTTAAGGAGAAAAATTCTTCCAATTTGCCAGGGGCCGATTTCTCCCCCTATAATCAGTTTCGGTTTGAACTGAACCGAAAACCCTTTTATCAAATTTTGTAGCGGGAACTTCAACACTACAAAGAATCAATTTTCGGTCCAGATTTGCCATTTACAGAATCTGTGATAACATAGTTTCATTGATTCATTTCTGGTGCCACGCTACGTTCACATTTGATTTCGATGTTACTAACAGCATATTTATTTTCAAGGAAGCAAACTTCCATGCGAGAAAAGTTAAACGTATTTTTTCAAATACATCAATTAATTGCCGGGTTGCCTATTTTTGTCAAATATTCTGCACATAAATTCAAAAATTATCTACTTTGATATTAGTTTCTGGGGCGCAAATAGAACGGGAATTTAAGACTATCCGCAAAAATGCAAATCTTCGAATAATATCTTGTGTAGCTCCCGGTCTATTGGCATATATTTTTCATTCGTTCAATGTTTGTTACACTCCTTAATTTTGTCTTATTTGCATATAATTTGCCATTTCCGAAGCTATGAATATTCATTTCGTTTGCTCGAACGAGACCAATTGAATTTGTAAAATTGTTAAAAAAAAGAGATGGTTTTTCACCATCTTATTACATTGTTGAGCAAAGTTAAACTTACCGTATGAGACACTATACACAAATGCATCTCTGATTCAATGGAATCGTTACTTTAAGGGAACGAAAATTGTAGTCTACGTTGTGCATACAATAAGGAGACAGAGGAAGTCGAAATATCCCGATGTAAACGTAATAAAGCTGCACACTTGTTTGTTAGATACTCAAATTACAGGTTATAGATGCAATACAAAGGACATGATTAAAATTTGTGTCTGCATAATATTTACTCACTTTCCAGGCAACTCAAGACACATCTATAGGACACGACTAGGATATAGTTGTTATAGAAAAGTGGTATTAACATTTCAATAGAAAACGGAAACTATTCGATGAAATGGAATGAATCGTTGTTTGTGCATACTTCATGCAAAATTATCAATGTTCCTTTCCATACAATTCATTCGAGTGTGAAATAGTTTTATTTGATTAAAATGAATAGAGAAGTTAAGTGAATTATGCTGTTTCATTGAACTGCCCAAACTTATTTCCAACACTTTTGAATGCTCTTGCATAAAAAAGCGCACATTTTTATAAGTCACATAACAGTTGCAAATCAACGGCGTTTGCGTTCGATCGATTAACAAACATTTTGTTTGAAAATGGCATGCTCTTTTCATTCTTCAGCATTCATTTGTTTCATTCAATGTGGATAAGGATATACAATATATACATATATTTAGGATTTGAAAGTTACAATAATGACAAAATACATGCAATGGTGAGTTTTGATATGGGATTTATGTGAAATCAATGTACTGAATTCACCGGCTTTTTACTAACAATATAAACTCTATGGTTCGAACAATAATTGGTTCAATCATTATAAATGATTGTAATTGAATTAAAGATAATATTGGTGTGAAAAGAGCCAGTAGTTTGAAATATGACATATGTGTGATCACAGCAATTACGGCATTCGTTTGTTTTTGCTAATGATTACTATTTTTATTTATGAATAGATATTATATCGTCATCCGATTGGAAAACTCAAACCGTATGTGTGCACGTTGGACTGATTTTTTTTACTTACCATAACCGATGTCCAATTTATTTATCACTAAAACATTGCAAATGTTTTAATTGGTTTAAATCCATTTGGTTGTACGTTTCTTACGTGCAAAAGAAGTTCTTTTGTTTTTGAAATGGAAACGTTACTCTTGGATGGAAGTCAATATGCTATGAAGAAGAAACTTTTCCGAAATTCAAATGGTTACACGATTGATCTTAGAATACCAACTGTGTGCGAGATACATAGATAAAGTAAATGTATAGTTATCAGACATGGGCGTTCATGTTGCCACTTTGAATTTGTGTTTGTTGCGATATGAAACATATGTTGCCGTGCGCATGCAAAGCTTCAAACACCAAAGGTGATTGTGTATAAATATTTTGAGCTGTGCAAAAAAAGTGCTCGAGACAAAATCCATTGATACACGTTAAAACTTACCATGGATGTATGTGTGTGTGTGTGTGTGAAAACTGAAATGTGCTCTCGAGATTTAAAGCAATCCGATTCAAAGGTTAACCCCAAGATCTGTTTTCAATGCAAGGGAGTGTACAACGGCATACAGCTACGTGAGCCACAATATGAACATTTGTCTTATATGAAAGAAAGAGAGAATGAGAGAGTGAAAAGGCCCCAAAAAGTAAAAAGAAAGATTAGATCATGATTTCAGAATTGTAACAAAGTGTAATATGAGCGTAGTTGCCTCGGTAGCCCTTGATTCAATGAACTATTTTAAACGTTTTCGTCGAATGTACGGTAGAATTGTGTATTGTACAGACGGTAAAATAACTTTCTGTCATCCATTGGTTCCAAATAAACACGTTTCACTTGAAAATGTGTGATGTGTCAGTGATCCTAACCGGGTCTCTTACAGAAGGTTAGTCTATCCTTGATCCGACCGAACGAAGAAAACTTTTCCATTTCTTAAATGTTTTGTTTTCTTTTGTTTTGCGTTGCGTTATATTTTGCTTCTGTTCATGTCACCAGTGTCAGTCTCATCGAAATACTAAAACGTTTACACGCCGCATGTGGTACGATTTTATCAATTTGAACAGACGTTATTTTCAAAACGCTTGCAAAATGCTCGACATCATGACGATTTTTCCATTATTCATGTACATATGTACATTTGAAATACCTTCGCTCATTCGGTTTTTGCGTCAATTAAAATCACTTAAAAATAGATACTAAATACATAACTCTTCAAGGTATTTACTTTATTAATTCCTCTTTTTCAAGCTTCACCTTTGAATTTTGATTCACCTCGAAATGAAAACACCGATAATACTCTAATGTGAGTGTGTATACCATTTGGTATACATAAAAATTAACGAATTCAAAACATTTCACGAAGCAGAGTGTTCAGGAATAAAGAAGGTGTTTAAAGATTTAATTGAAATATACTTTTATTTTAATTATGTCAACTTTTTTTCTTCGTATTATTTGTAATTTTTTGTACTTATTTTCATTGGGATTACTATTATTGCTCGTTCTTATGTAATAAAAACACCAAATATAAAACCATTGATTGTAGGATACTTATTTGTTGTGGCTCGTTTTTTCGTGTTCGTTTTTGTTTTTAATCTACTCAAAAAATTAAGTTCAACGTTCATATGCATCGCTTTGACATTTTAGTGAACCGTTTAAATCCATGGCAGTTAAGTTTTTACTGTATAGTGGTGGCTAATTTATATATGAGTTAAGTTCAGCTTGTTGAATTATGTAAAAAAATGCGTCTGTTTTTGGTGTAATTGCTCTCGATGTCTCATATGGCCCACAAAAATGTTTAATATGCAACACAAATGTTCACATAAAAAAAAACATTGCAACTATGAGCTCGGAACTCTAATGAATGGATATATTTGTCTATATAGTATTTCAACCAAAACTGAAGATTTATTGCTGCAATTATACTTTGAAGTGAGCGCTACAATTTTTCAGTAACGTGTAAATTTTCGCACGCACTTAAATAATTCGTTCAGTAATTCATAGCGAAATGTTGAATTGGCAAACGGACGGTTGTTTTTTATGTCGGTGAATATAGTAGTTGCGCATACCGAGATGAGGTTTTCTGTAACTTGCATTATAAATCAATGGAAATAAAGAAGAATCTTTTTTTGTTTGTATTACCATTTTATTCAGAAAATATGAAAAGAGAGGAGGGGGAAGAGGTAGAGAGGAAAGGAGTTTAACTTAACAAAAAATCACTGTAGATAGTATGTATTGAAGAAAAACCGCGAGGTCAAATGCAATCAACGTAACTGACACGGAAAAACCCAAAGCCATCTGAAATATATTCTGACTCGTTTGGCCACCATTTGTCTTCTGATCTTATGATTTGTTTTTTAGCCGTTGTCGTTCGTCTTTCAATTTCGATATGCCGAAATACAAAAATCATTTCACCATGAACTAGGAAATCTTTTGAATATTTTTCTCCCTATCTCGCTCTCTCCTTCTCTTCCTCAAATTTAGGCATTCGGTTTTGGGATGTTTTCTTTTTTTATTTTATTATTTCAGGATCGGTATACGCTCGCATATACATAAAAAAAATCACATCGTTGCATTTGCCAAATGTATTTTTATTATTTATTTATGAACGTATAATAAAATGTTAAAACGATTCACTTTCTCACTTTCTCTTTGCAAAGGGAATCATGTCCTCCTGTTTCGCTTTTTTACAAAATCGAGAGAACGAGAAAAAAAAATCAAATGAATCGTACAAGCTTTGAGTATGTGGTGTATCGGTTCGTGCATGTTTTTCCTTTGATTTATGACCAATTTTCATTGGTCAACTGGCATGGGAATTTATGCTAACGAACCTTATTCAAAGAAAATCGGTCGGCAATGATGACACACACACACATATAATGTGCTCACAATTGCTTTTGCCTGTTCACTACGGTTTACGTTTCCCAAAAAAATGGGAAGAGGAAACAAGCATACGAAAGAAAGAAAGAAAGAATGAAGGCAACCAAAAACGATAGGCAGAGAGAGAGAGAGAGAGAAGGATTTTTCAATGCAATCTTGTGAATAGTGTATAAATCAAAAGAAAAATTCATGCATCGCTGAAATGAGCATTATGTTGTAAGAACCAAGAATAACTTAAATTTTGAGCTGCACTTTCTTTCTCTCATATAATTTATTTTGAATCGGTTATTGACTTTGACTGAATGAAAAAAATATCGCAAACTTCGATTGAGATTTACTTTTAAAGTTGAACAAAAAATGACATCTCCAACTAAAAACTCAATCGCTATATTTTCACAATATTTTAATTTGTTCAAATTGTATTTTAAAATGTAATATGTGGCGATCGAAATGTGATAAAAATGTGCTCAATTCAAGTTATACGCAAACAAAGAGCGACAAAACCATAAGCAGAATTATATTTGCTTGTTCGACGGCGATAAAATGCGATAAACAAAATGCTTTTTTCAAATGTAGTGGAACTGCTCATATTCATGGCAATCAAGAAGTTGGCGCTGGGTGTTACACTCGTGTTGTTATAAATATGCCATAATTTCAACGAACGCAGGCAATCATGATAATAAATGCATATTTTCAAGTGATATGGCGTCAAGAAGGTCCTGTGGAAATGCCAAGAAATTAACCATTCACACATACACACACAAAAAACAAAAGCCACTAGCATTATTTGCTATAGGTGCGCAATTTTCCAAGACAAATGGCAAACCGTAAACGATGCTCAACACAAGAAACAATAATAATTCGCCTACGGATGGATGCCTGGCCATCGAGACGTTTGTAAATTACACTTCCTTGAATTGTTTTTCTTTGTAAACTTAAACTGATGGTATTCGTGAAGTAGGTATAAATATATACGGTGTATATATGCGCCAGGGAATTCGAGCCAATTGTGTGAATGTTGTTTTTACGTGCAACGGGCGAACCGAACGAGAGAGAGACCCCCCAAATCGTCTTCATATGCTAATTCAAACAAAAATCTTATGTTTTGTGTCAAACTAAATAATAGGTTTTCATTTTCCTCTAACCAGAAATTGAGCCACAGAATATTACTTTGTTTTTAGATGTAAGCGATTGCCGCACATCAGGCACACCACCACCAAACACATTTTTGAGCCGATAGGCCAAAGTGTATGTGCGACAAACAACGATGATAGAGCATAAGAGAATAATTCACAAGAAAATTGATTAAGCCAATTTGGCGCGTGTGCGTTTGTTTATTGCTGAGTTGAAATGAAACAGGTTGCTTCTATTCGATTGAACATAACACACGCGGCAATCGCGTACGAATTTGGCATAGGCAACAAAAGTGAATTGTGTGCCCCGCTTACCGTATCTTATTTTCTTTCTTCATTTTTGCAAAACGTTATGTGTATCAACGCAAATAAACGAAATCACCATGTGTACCCATCCCTGTTCCATGGATGATGAAAACGGTGCACTGCATAAGAATGGATGTAATAAACTGAACGAGAATCATTTTTGATGGTATTCGTTGTAACAACGTTGATGAATAATATGTCATTTAGATTTGCATACGCGTATTATAGAAATCAGGTAGTTATTTGTGTTATGGATGATGAAGACAATGTCGCCAACACAGACACAGACACACACACATACACTTTTATATGTAACATCGAACATTGTCGTAATTTCTGGATGTTGGCACTTCTCTGCCAAGTGGAAAAGCAATTTTCTTTGAGTTAAAATCTCTCTTCATAATATCTAATGGAAAATGTTTGCAGTGTGGTTTTACCTTTGGGAAATTAAGAAAACATGCGATATCAAATCCATACAATGCATACTGGTGACGAGAATGGGCACACATCTAATAGGTAAAATGCGTTAGTTTAGTTTCGTTACTGTTCCTTGTGCAAAAATAACAACGCCAACAATTTTTTTTATGAAAGAATGACGATTGTGTAACTAATCTAAATGGTACATTGTTCGAATGACACAATGACCAAGGGAAAAAATTGAAAATGTTCATTCCATTTTACTTGAAGCATTTTGAATGCTTTCTCAAATGAAAATGTTCATTTCAAACTTGAATACAATGAAAATGTTATTAACGTAGTCATAAAATCACATTCCAAAGAATTAATATACAAAAATGACCGTTGAAAAAGCCGAACAGTTCTCATGATAATGTTTTAGAATATAATGTCAAAGTGTAAATGTTGTTTAAAGGAAACTAGAGTTTTTCCCCTTGCATGTGTGTGTACAAATTTGTATGTTTCAAAACTTAAATTTCGTTGTGCATAAGTGATGATAAGATTGTCAATAAACATGTTCATAAGTGTTTAGGATCAAAATCATGCAAGTACATGAATTGCATCAAATATATTCACAATTTTAGTGGTTGTGAATTTTTAGCTCGTTTCACACAACAATCACACGAGACGTAATCGGCTACCGTATTACGTATTTGCTGTATACATTAAATGAAAACTTTTTTTTACTTTGTTCCCAAATTTATTTGACTCAATTAAATATTCCGCAAAGTTTTCCGTTTCTTCTGCGTTTCAATTTGCGTTTTCGTCATGCATCCACTAGAGAAGATCCTTTCTCTATCTCTCCCTCACCACCCTCTCTCTCTCACTGTGTATTTTAAAGGTACAGTTTCGTTTTGTATTTCTCTATGGAGAGTTTTAAGTAATTCGTTTCGTGTTACCTTGAGTGAACACTAGAAAAGCAGCCAAAATACCAAGCGAAAAAGATACCATCGATGACAAAGATGATGATGATTATGATGATGATGCTGAAAAACTTAAAACAAAAAAAAACCACGCTCATATCAAAAAGACTTGAAAGCAAATAACAAGAAAGTAACAACGTACCTCCGTGAGAGAAACACACACACACTCACTCGCTATGAACGGAGAGTACTACGCTGAATAGGAAGTTCACAAATGATTTAGATAAACAAGAAGTTGGTGTAATTAAATCATTACAAATACATACTGAAATTAAACCAAGAGCCAAAGAAGACACACAAAGATAAAGCACGACAGCCAGTGCAAAAGAAGACGAAAAAATGTATTCGTTTTAAGCAACGTCGAATCGTTCATTTTTTATCTATTGGATTGATGTTGAATTTTCTCAATTCCTCAAACCGTAAGCATGCCGCTGTTCCGAATGTAGTATAAATTTTTGTTCGCCCAGAATGAACGAGTATGGCGCGCATTCGCTCTTATTTCGGCAAATGCGGTATTTTGGTGGTAGATGTTTGATAATGAACTTTGAAAACTCGGCTGGTTCGTTAAAAAGGTAAAAAAGTTATAATTGAATTGTTTTCTATATTTTTTGTTCGCTTTTGCAGGAATGTTCTCGTGAAATGTGATTGTCGACGTACACTTTGATTTTTAATGGCGGTTTTGCTATGTTGCGCTTCTCCTCTCGGTCGACGTACATTTCAGCGTCGAATATACACATATAGAAACTTTTCTTCCGTTACCTGATTCCAATCGAAAAGTGTGCATTATCGCTTTAATGTTTTTGAGACTGAGAATACTGTGCAATAAAGATATTGAATATTTTACGTCCCCATTAATGCCACAAACATTTACGGTGAGCACTTGTTTTTCCTTAAAACCGTAATTAAATTTTTCTCGTGTTTTCAAGATGAATCCATAGCGTGAAAATATTCCGTTTGATTTCTTCATTTTACAGCGTTTTGCCCATTTTTAATCCAAAATCATTTGGTATAAAATATATTTCAAACTATGTGATGAATCAGTTTTTGAATATTCGGACACATGCAAATTAAATGTAAATTGGATGGATTCTTCAACAAACACATATTACACAAGCAGAAAACAAGTGACACAAATTTAATTCAAGAGAAGTCATTAATTCGAGAAAACTCTGTTGAATGTAATTTAATTATTATTAACAATTAATTGGGGACATTCGAATTCGATTGAAACGATAGAAAAAATCAACTTCATCTTCACTGAAAACACGTGCGTTTAATCATTGCAATGAGCAATCGTAGATGACATGTGACTTTTGCTTGAACATTTGAAACAGACGAAAATGTCTTAAATTCGGATGAATAAGGTCACATTGAATTGAATTAATTTGAGTAGATTCTTAAATTAATTCATATACTAGGTGCAAATGTAGTATCTTATGGTAGTATCAATGGGTCAAAGTTACACGTTTGAATAACGAGGTGAAATGGGCTAAAACCCAAAACGTTGAAAAGCCATTTTCCACTTTTTTATAATGGACCATATGCCGGATTCAATAAGGTATTGTGTGTCACCTTAAAATGAAGCACAAATATAAATGCTCAGGGTCCGATTCAATGCAGGATTTTATATATTGTTTTCTGTGGTTTTACCTACCCATGCTTAAGGCATCAATCTGTATCCTTTTACATGTGTTACCGTGAAAATAGCTCTCATCGCACACATAAATGGTGTTTGTATAAGAGAAAGAATGAACCTTTTGACCACTGTTTTACTTATTTATTGTTAACAATCGCCTTTTACTATTGCAAAAATATCTGACCCCAACGGTTTGTGATAAAATCATTTCTATTTGTATTCGCTTAATTGAATAGTATTGTCCAACTTGCTGTTTTGACCCACTATTAAAATGTATTAAATACGTGTTAGAGACGAAGAAGAAGAAAAAAAACATTATCAAGCACATATGTTGTTTATGTTGTATTCCTAAATGATGAAGTAAAGAAAGTGCTGTTCACTCGTTTTTTTTTTTATTAATTTCGTTTTAAGTGTTTTGCTTTATGAGGATGAATAATTTGATTTGTAGGCAAAGTTTCATTTTCACAGGAGAAAGTGTACAACACACATTGACCCATGTATCGCCTTTCACACCAATAACACCTACGAAAATTGAGTTTTCTCTCGTACATGTGTTGTGTCTGGAGTTTTCTCTAATAGCGATGCTCTATAGAACTTTCAACCTCTTTGGCTTTTATCATGTTCACGGTATGGTAAACAAGTGTTTGTTCTATGTTGTTATGTTTGACGGTTTATGCTTAACATAGTAAGATTGACTATGGCAAAAAAGTACCCGATATTCGTATAATTAAAGTGCAAGGCGGTTAATGTGGGAGCAAAAACCCATATTACATTACATACACACAAAATCAACATTGTAATAGACGTGAAAACTCCATTCACATCACTTCGCACAACATTGGCTACCATATGAGTGTCGATGTGTGATCCAAGAACTAAAACAACAATAGCAATAAACCTTACACATAAGTTGATTTTTCGCAATTCATTTCGGTTATTCTTTTTCATTAAACAACCACATCAAAAACACATCGGTCGAAATGTGTCTGTGTGTGTACTGGCCGCTCAAAGTTTTCGGTTAACACCTGAAATTGAATCAAATGTTCTGCTAATGGTCATAATGGTCGAAATGGTGAAAACGTATCTCGATATATTTGGGCAAAAAGGTTCGAGTGTCAATGGGATGAGAAGTTTTATTAGCGAATTTCACTCTCTCACAATACTACAACACTATGTGTGCTCGGCCATTTCTCCTGCTGAGTACGAAAACGCACATGTGAAAAATGTATACAAACATAACACATCCGCACTCAACACTGTGATTCAAATCCATTGATAGTCGAGACCCAAATAGTGTTTACTATTTAATTATGTTTATGGCATTTACCAGTTTGTGCATGTGTGGATTACTTTTGTACATTTCATTAGCGCTGATATTCAACCTTTTCGTGCTTACTTTTGCTTCGTGCAAATGAAAAGCACCACAAAAAAGCGATAACAAACAAAACGAAAACATCTTTGTAATTTATTTACGCAAGCACACAAAATAAACAAACCAAAGCAAAACAGTTAATCTGTTTCACGTTGACATATTGATATAGAGAACTATTTTAGTTTCTCTTATGTTTTTTTTTTTAATTGAGAGTTATTAGCTCCAATTTGAGCCATTATATGTGATCCAAATCGCGATTTTTTTACCCTGTTGAATAATATGAATAATATTAAATTAGAATAAGATTTGAAGTCTCATCGTTTGGCCAACACCATATTATCAGTCATATTTATAGTTGCCATCTCTCAAAATTGTGAACACCTCGAAAGACGTGTCATGGACGCTGAATATTTGTGAGTAATGTTGGCTTCGAACATTATTAAGGATGACCAAAAAAGAATAAATAAAATGTAACTATCTAATTCGCATTTTCTAATATATCAGAATACTAAAACGCTAATAGAATAATGCGTAAGGTGTACCTTTTTACGGACCCAAGCTTCTGAAGAACGTTACATGCTATGATTTTGTATTTATTTGTATTTTTAATTTTCATAGTGCGCATCACCATCAAATGGCTATGATTGCGGCAGTTGTTTATATGTTCAGTTTCATTGTAATTTGTTCAATTTTTTGTTTGTGTTATTAATGATGACTTAAAATATCACGCTTGCTTCGATTGCATTTAACATAACTGCAAATATTTGTACAATATTCTGAAGAGCACCACCAATACCATGTGAATAAATCATCGCAGTGTGTAATTTTTAAAAGTGAAGAAAAAACGCATATTATCATACATTCCATGTATTTAATATAGTGCATAACAATAATTTGCAGGAATATGATAATAACAAATATAAATGCAGCATTGTTTTGCTACTCAACTTGTAATATTATGCGGAAATTTTCGTACTTCGTAGCTACATATTCGATGAAATGAGACAAATATTGGCAGCTCACAAAAAAGGAATGGCAACGACTGCAATAAAAAGAACTTTTCGTACAATGGCAAACATGTAAAATAAATCCGTTCGCATAACACAGACGAAATGGAATGACCGATCATCGACTACCGCACACACAGTACATATATAAAATACTGCACACGCACATACAAATATGTAAAAATATATTTAATGTAATGCTGACAAATATCTTGAATGTATTGCTTAATGTGAAACGGAGAAAGCATTAACAGTAAAACATTTTTCCTGGGCGATTTTAGTCCAAGATAGAGAGTTTGAGTTTTCTATAGGGCCTTCGAGGACCTTTTTCTCATTTTCTCCATAAAATCCTGCTAATTATTTCCCTGGGAGATCTTTGTTTTTTTTTTTTTGCATCAAAAATGAGTGTTTTGAAATATTACTATTTTTTGGCGCCTTTTTCAAAATCCAAATTGTTTTTGCTTCTATGAAATTTAAAATGCAATAAATTAATGTTAAAATTTTATTTAAATAAAAAAAAATTGCCTCTGTTTGTGTGTGTCTCGCAGAACGCACTCATATGTTTAAGACCAATTGCCAAAATAACACATCTTTACACCCATGCTCACATACCGAGCGGTGAGACACGCACCATCCCCTGTCCCAATGGCCAATATTTTTCCACTTTTTTCAGTTTCATTATTCTGTTCCCGCGTCACATTCAACAATACACTTACTTGCACTATTGTATTAATTGACACAAAAAATATATCGAGGCAGTTTTGCATTCACCCAAAAATATTTATTGTTTTTTTTTTTTATTAAGGACATTTTAATGTTTTGCACCCATTTGCTGTTACTATACTAATACTTTTTTCATCGCGGTCGCTGCGGTACATCTCTCAATCAGATCAACGCATCATCACATGCACATATTTGTTCAAAAGCTTGTGTTGAATGACAAATCGAAAATGAAAAATCTGCAGTGAAAGACTCACATAAATCACTTCGATCAATATGGGCGAAAAATTCAAATACAACTGCATGTTAAGGTACTTTACAACGACGAATATTTCAATATAAGTGAAAATATCTTTTGTTTCGGAAAACGATTCAATCGAATCAACGGTTTAGTCAATATCTATTTATTTATTTTTACAAATTTATTGATTATTTCGTCGAGTAGTAAATGTGTTTCCTTCCATAATATCTTTACCTCGTCATAATTTATCAATATAAATTTTATTATTTTTCAGTATATTCAATATCGAATAAGATATTATAAAAGATTGTTTATTGCAGTAAATTTGGTTCGGCATTTAATGTGAATTGAAGACTTCTGTCCTGTAACATAAACAATATGCTGGGTATTGCGTACTCGCTGTTACATGCATATAAAATATCAATGAAAATTCAGCGTTGCCGGCTACATTGTAATGATATTTTGGCAGCAAAGAAGTAATCTGTGGCAACATCGAAAAAATGAAAATACACTGCCAATTTACTTTGGAAGTAATGCTTGATGTATCTATGTATGAATTATATCAACTTTAACCTTGTATTCACAAGGTCGATCGAGTGTTCTGGCTATGTTTTTTTCGGTGTGATTTTAATTAAAATACAAGTCAAATTATTTTCAGATTCCCATAAAAATTCTTAGGAAAAACCTCATTTCCAAGTAAAATAATATCTTGTATAAATTTTCCACAAAAAGACATCATTCCTGTGGATTGGGCTCAGAAATCTGAAAAAATGAAGTTGATAATTAAAACCTTGCTCGAGTTATTCGTATCACAAACAAACCGAAAACGATTTTAAAACTTGATGATACATCAAGCGATATGAACAGGAAAAATCAGGTGATTTATTTTGTGTATCGTATTACTTGCGATGTATATCTGCATCCTTTTGGATGGTAGTGTATTTTCAACATCCTTCCGGCACACATAATACGATGGTATACAGTTTTGAAGTGTGGATTTTATATGCATTATAAATATATCATTAGATGTCTTTTGTGCTGTTGTCACTTTCAAAAAGCGAATAGAAATTCAATAAACGTGTGCACAAAACTTTATCGACCACATTGAAAAGAGAGAGAGAGAGAGAAAGAGAAAGGGTGTGGGAGTTGGAGGTAGGTAGATATAAAGAGAAACCAATGATTGGTTCGCAAATTGTTCTTTTTTCCTTCATTTTATAAACATTACAGACACTTTTTAATATTATACTTTGGCTTCACACGATATATCGTTCGAGACTGAAGTACTCAACTTTGATACCTTTGGATTTACTTGTTCCGTATGTATTTGCCGTCGCATTTCTCAGCCCATGTTCAATAAAAGTTTTGTCGTCAACATTGGCGCACCATGTATTTTCGTTATCCATGCAAAAACACTTTACTCGCACCATTCTACATGCTATCGAGGCACATGTTTTCTTTAACTTTTCTCTCTCTCTCTTTCGATTTGGTGCAAATAAATTTATTGCAGCTCTTTTTCTCGGCACTGTGCACGATGTTGATGTTATTGTTGTGATTATTGATGTTAATGCGATCTATTATATCCCAATAAAAGCTGTTTATTCCTTACCTCTTCCACACCTCTTTCACACTTCATTCACATTGCAATAAAGTATGTGAAACAGCAGCGTGTTTTCATCGCATTTTTTTCTTCATCGCATTCAAATTGGAAAACAATCACCGAGATTACATGATACAGCCGTCTATAAACTCAAAATAAAACCCATACGACAGGTACTTAATGACCTTAAAGAATATTCCCCTTCAAAGAAAGTGACAAAAAGACGTCGAACATTGAATAAAAACTTGTCATTTCCATACTTTGAAATACCGACCAAGTGAAGTTGAAATGGCGAAATGATACTGCAGCAGTATTACTGCTGTACAAATACACCGAAATTCCATTTGCCATAAATTTGCTTTTCTATTTGAATAAAATGCGACTTAATCTGCTCCCCAATTTGTGAACAAATCATTTTTCACAATTCATAACTTTTCACCTTGAACATTTATATTTTATTTACATTCGGGTGTGTTTCTTTCTACACGTCGGATGGCCTCGATGTAAGTCGCTTACACCACATACCTATTGTCTGTTGTTATTTCTGTTGTTCTCTTCTTGGTTTTCCCTTCTGCTTTTTTCTTCTTCTTCTTCTTTTGTTTTAATAATTTCAATAGCGAAGGAAGATACCACATGCTCGACAACACTCTTGATGCCAAATCGCACGTACAACTTTCCAAGAGCATACCTTTGCTTTTTTCCACCGCTTATTTTGTCATCTTGCGGCTGGAATATTTGATATGTCGCCACCGTGCTGAAAAATGCTTTACGATATATTTATTCGTTTCATGGCACATTTACGGTTGAGGTGAATTACCCTCTGCCATGCTCAACTAGCAACATCGACGTGAAAGATGTGGAATAAGTTCGTGAAATGAATACATACAGTGAAGAGAAGAAAAAAATTGTGTCGACGACAACCCCAAAGCAAACAACAAAGCTCATGCATAATGTATTAAATGTATGTAGAGATTGCGAAAAAAATGAATATTTCTCTCCTCTGGTTTCTTTTCCATTTTTTTTTGTTGTTGTTGTTTGTTTTTCTATTTTCTTGTGTTTTTCTTTCACCATTTTTATTTAATGCTTGCTCTTTATTGGGATGAAGCATGACACGCACCAAAAGAAATATTCTCCATCTAATAAGAAAATGACGCATTGATGCATATGAAATCATAAGGAGATATGAAACAATAAGTTTCAGCATGAAAGGTACAGATTTTATCGTCGAAATCTTATCTTTCTACAAGGTGCTGTTTAACCTTAACAAATTTTCATCAGAAATAACTCATCACGGATGGGGGAGAAAAACTTACAAATTTAATGTTTATTACAATTGTAAGCAATTTAAGTTCATGGGCCTTTTTCAATGTGGCAAATATGAGATGATAATAATGATAACAAAAATTAAGGCATATTTATTTTTACAGATGTTTTTATTGCTTATTGAAAATTCATACATCCATCTATTGTCTGCAAGGTTATCACAGACAAATTAATTAACATACAGCACATGGTAATAATAAAAATGGATAAATCATTTTAAAATTACTCCGAATCCCAGCATTCTGCACCCAAGACCAACAATTTTTTTTTCTCATGAACTTTCTATATTTTAAGTTCATGACCTTTCTTTTGGCTTTTCACTTTTTTGTGACATGAAATTTACTGAAGATACAATGATATTTTCAAAAAACAGTTCTCTTCAATTTTCAAAATTGCACCAAGTTTTCTCTGATGCCCCATACGGTTTTCAGAAATCCGAGATTTCTTCTTAAACTTTTCTGTATGTATATTTTTTTCTTCTTAAATCTAATAAATTGTTTAAACAAAACCAGTGTATTTCTCGCTTCATCAAAGTTGATCGGAAAAAATAAATAAATTGTTATTGAAAATTGATTTTCAAACCGTTGTTTACCTTGTTTATTTTGTTTGTTCGTAGAAAAAAAAATCTCAACGAAAGAAAAGTTCAGCGAAAAATAAACTCACAAAAATAGTAATCGAAAATAACAGCGTATAAGCTTCAAAGTTTGATGCGAATAACGACATTAGATGGCGTTGCTACAATGGCCATTTTTATTTTGAGGTGAACGTTGACATAAATTTATCCATTGCGTTGTTTTCATTGTAATGTCTTATGTTTCTCGTGTATCATATGACTTTTGGGTGGTGTGTAAGTGTATGAGTGTGTTATCTTGTCATCTAGTAAATTTTCAACTATTTTTTGCTGAGGTTGTGTTCATGCAATTTTTCTTTCTTCAAACCCACATTGGAGCACACGGTGCAAATCATTTTCAATCTAACATCGTTTATTGAATTGTCTAAACGGATGTCACTGAATCGCAATAAGTAAATATTCGTATGTGTTTTTAAATTCATAAGAAAAACGAAATAAAATACATCGAGAATAATACGTCAAAATTTGATAGGATATCAAAGTGCGTAAAAATAGGAGAAAACATGATAAATCAAGTATTCGCCAATATTAATAAAGAGTTCATGTTTTTTTTTCGTTTAGAGCAAGGCAACATGGAATCAGACAAATTCTTATTTGATTAATTTGGTGTGTTTTTTTTCTCTTGTAAATTCATAGATTTGGTAATTTGCGGCCATTGAAAAAGATTAAGTCGAACACCATGGAATCGTTGCCATCGTCGGATGTCGTTATTGTACATGGAAATTCACATCCAGAATTGGCAAACTTAATTGCTGGGTAAGCGTAACATTTCTTTGTCAGCGTACATAAACGATAAACCATAGCAACTTTAAATTATAAATTTTATTGATGTTTCCATTTCGCTGAACATTAGTCGTCTAGGTGTTAAAAGTGGCGGTGCATCGGTTTATCATAAAACAAATCGCGAAACAATGGTCGAAATTGGCGATTCAATACGTGGAAAAGATATATACATCATTCAAACCGGAACAAAGTAAATAAAAAACAATCGCACGATTTTTTTTCATTTTGAAAATTGTTTGGAATTGTTTATAAAACTTTTTTTTGTTTTTTTTTTTTCTTTCACTTCGTTTGATCAATGTTCTACAGAGACGTCAACAACAATATAATGGAACTTCTTATTATGGCATATGCATGCAAAACATCATCAGCACGATCGATTGTTGGTGTTATTCCATATTTACCATATTCAAAACAATGTAAAATGCGAAAACGTGGATGCATTGTATCGAAATTATTGGCAAAGGTATGCTGTTAGCACCGCCCATTTGTTTTTGGTTATTACAATTAAGTGAAATCTCTTGATTCTGTTTTAAATGACTTAGATGATGTGCAAGTCTGGCTTATCGCATATCATCACTATGGATTTGCATCAAAAAGAAATACAAGGATTTTTCGATTGTCCAGTGGATAATTTACGAGCCTCGCCATTTCTACTACAGTATATTCAAGAAAGTAAGCTTACTTAAAAATTACTAATCCAATTCTGATCCATTTCTTCGATTCTTGTTCCATCACTTATCGATTAATTTCCATTTGTTCCATTCCAAGGTATCCCAGACTATCGTAATTCAGTTATAGTTGCCAGAAATCCCGGTTCAGCTAAGAAAGCAACATCATATGCTGAACGTTTGCGATTGGGCATTGCCGTTATTCATGGTGAACAGAAGGAATCAGAAAGTGATGAAATTGACGGACGTTATTCACCACCCACATTGCCATGGTTTGTCTCATAATGTTAATATTGATGCAATAAAATTTTCAAGTTCTTACATTATTATTTTTTTGTTTGTTTAATTTTTTAGTCGATCAAGAACAATGGACGTTTCCGTAGGAGTTCCAGGTAAGAAATAATTAATAATACAAGAATCCTTAAAAACTTACTGGATAATGCATTAGTCATGAAGATGAATTGCCTTCAATTCAAAATGCGTTCGGGTTGGTCCGATTTATGTTTAATTTTATTTTTATTCTTTGTTCCAGTTCATCCAGCCAAGGAGAAACCTCCAATAAACGTCGTTGGTGATGTTGGTGGTCGAATAGCAATCATGGTTGTAAGTATCTGAATTGTCTTTTTTAAATTTTTTTTTGCTTCCCACTTCGATTTCTAAAAAATCTTCCAAATCGGTTAAAAATAACTTCGTTTTTTTTTGTAGGACGATATGATCGATGATGTGGCATCTTTTGTTGCGGCAGCTGAAGTGTTGAAAGAACGTGGTGCATACAAAATATACGTGTTGGCAACACATGGCTTGCTTAGTTCGGATGCACCACGTTTAATTGAAGAGTCACCAATTGATGAAGTCGTTGTGACCAACACCGTTCCGCATGAAATTCAAAAAATGCAATGCCACAAAATCAAAACAGTGGATATATCGGTTCTGTTGGCTGAAGCCATTCGTAGAATCCACAACAAAGAATCAATGTCTTACTTATTCAAAAACGTCACACTTGAGGACTAAGATAATTGGTCACTTTTAATTCGTCAAAAAGACACAGAGGAGAGCAAAACCATGGAATGGAAATGTTTTTTTCAAATCTCTAATTCGAAAACATTTTATGTATATTTTCGGATGTTACAATTATAGATGAAAATCAATGAAGAAAAATAATATAAAAAAACTTTGGAATATTTTTTAATTGAAGATAAAGTGATGTTAGTGATGATGTTCAATGCAAGAAAATCCCAATAAATACTTTACAAATGAAAAAATCATGGATTTTGCTTGAAATTTACTAGAAATATTCAGTGATGGTTTTTTGCTGTCTGAATAGCGCTAGATATTCGCAGCGTCTGTCCAGCATTGCTGCCCAGATGCTGATTCGATGCGTTCACCGCATACCGCATGCGGAACACACTTTTTTGTACCACACACAGCTGGACAGACGCTGCGAATATCTAGCGCTATTCAGACAGCAAAAAACCATCACTGGAAATAATCGCATGAAAAATTCTAACAGCTTTTTTTATATCCGATAATGTCGGACCGACTGAACATTACATTCAATTACTGGCATGATTTTTGGTCTCAAAGATATCAACATGGCAATTAAAAGAGATACTCGACTCATAAATTGGAACCGCCAACGAAATGTCTGGTTCAATCAGAATGAAAAAATCACATTCTCTATCATCCAAATCACGCTTAATACACGCAAGTGTCATTTTGCTGCTATATAGCGACTTTATATGAAACTCTCCTTGTAATACCTAAAAGCTGAAGTAAATGAGTTAAAATACACACGGACTAGAATTTAATTTGGAATTGAAAGAATTCAATCTAGTACTGCCTTGCCCCTTGAGAACAATGCATGCATTGTTGTTTGCGGTGATGTAAAAACTGCTACGTACCTTCGCATGCGACGGACGACGCATTCTCAGCAAGATATTTTAATATGCTGTGGATGGCAGCAAGGCTGAGCAATACTCTGCAATTTAGTTAGCTTCAATCAATTAAAGTAAGCTATGGTTAACTGCAACAGCTAATTATAGTTGACAATAATCATGGTCACCCGATAGTCAAAATGTTCCAAAATAGTCACCTGACTGACTGAGTCGATTGTTTCCATACAATTCATTTTGAAATTCATGAATATAGCTAACTATAGTCACTTACAGTCAATAGTAACTTAGTCACTTTTTTTCCACTCGGGATTACCTGCAAAATGCATATTCGTAGAGAAAGAATGGGTATGATGCTTCGGATGTATTTTTTAAATACTTCGCTGCCTCTTTCTCTGAGAAAATACAGATGTGAAAATTCAAAGTAATTTAACCAAAATGCCAGTTTAAAATGCCAATTCTAATAATTTTTCTTAACACATATTTTTCCATCAAACCACTTTGTGGCTGCGAAATATGTTATATGTTATCAATTGATAAATGATTTGAAATAAAAGAAAAAAAATACAAAAATAAAGAGAATATATTCTACGGTATCATTTATATGTCAATGTTGTTCACATCTGTATTTTCTCCGAGTTGGTCATGTACTTTGCATTATAATATACTTTTTTACATTTTTATGGAAAGAATATCGCACAAAAGGGAGCATGTTAACATTCGTTTACATTTTCATATGTGTAAGTTATAATTGGTTTAAGTTGTTAATATTCTGTGTAAAATGCTCACAAATACATTGACTTATTTACAATCAAAAGCAGTCTCCAGATTGTAATATTCACAGCCAATCATTCCAGTGTCTTAGCTCGCAATAAACGGACGTTTGGTCGTTATTTTTATTATTTGAATTGCAACACAGCTCAAAGTTCAAAAAATGCCAAAAATATATCAAGAAAATTCTATGGCTTCCGATTTTTCAAGATTGCATTTACGACAAAATGCATTGAGCAACCAGAAAGTGTCCGTGCGTAATAATATTTTAGAAAATAAGTTCGTATCAAAATCAATGTCGAAGTTGTATTTAAGCTCAGATTTAGCTGATGTACATTTCCTGATTGAAAATCAAAAAGTTCCAGCGCATAAAATAATTCTGGCAGTGGCTAATCCAGTGTTTTTTGCCATGTTTTTTGGGAGTTTACCGGAAAAAGGCGATGTGAAAATTACTGATACTAACATTGGCGCGTTCAAGGAATTCCTACAGTTTTTTTATCTGGCCGAGGTCACATTAACAATGGAGAATATTGAAGAGGTTGCTCGCCTTGCTGATAAGTACGACATGCTCGATTGTATGAATATGTGCGCTGCATTTCTTGAAAGTAAGTTAACCGATGACAACATGTTTTGGGGTTATCGACTGGCGATATCATTGAAAAATTACAACTTAAAACGATTTTGCGAAACAAACATCAGTATTCGCCCACTGGAAGTGTTCCGATCGGAGGCATTTCTTCGTTGTGATCACACTATACTGAAAAATATTTTAATGATTGATTCATTGATGTGCGAGGAAAATGATGTGTTTATGGCTTGTATGAAGTGGTCTGAATATCATCGCCAAAAAAATGGATACAATGATCAGCCAGTTAATCTTAGATCGCAATTGGGCGATTGTTTCCAATTCATCAGGTTTGGTTTAATTCCCAGTGAAAAATTTGCAGGGCACTTGCCAAAATATAAGGATTTGTTTACACGAGATGAATTGGCGGATGTTTTGTGCACAACAGCTGTTCCAAATTACCAATCCACTAAGTTCAACAATAAGCCACGAACTACTCCATTTAATTTGATATGCGATTGTACGTATGAATATGATACAAGGGTATATCAAAAAAAAGTTCAAAGATACGAATCAGTATGGTTTACATCGAGCGTTGACGTGTTGTTAGGTAAACTTGAATTTGTACATCTCTCGAACCCACAAAATGTCGTATCAAACAGAACAGAACTCATTATAAATGTTTTTGAAGTCAATCCTAAGACATGGGAACCAGTAAATACTTTATTTACCTCAGATAAACTGACGCTTGATAAGGATTTTTCGAATTTTTTTGGAAGGCCTCCCAAAATTTATGCTCTAAAGACATATAAAATTCAAATGGAAATACAAATGAAAAACTCCAATGTTTATGCGAACATTTTCCATACCTCAGAATTTAAATATGGTGCTAAAGAAGTGAATGAAGATCTAACAATAACATTTATCGATGGTTCTTATAGTGGTACTCAAAGTGGCTTAATTTCAAAATTGCATTTCTGCAAAATTTAAAAAGAATATATTCAAAAATACGAAAAAACCAAAAAATTGTATAGGTGGTTATTAACATCGGCAAAAAAGCTACATAAAATGTATCATTAAATTCATACAAATATTTTAAACATGATTTTAACTGATTATTCAGAATTTTTATAAAAATATAGAAATTAGTAAAAACGATGTTACACTATTTACAAATTTAAGTAAACTACATAAATATAGTCTCCTTTGTATAACAGATTTGAATAAAAACAATAAAAACCTTTATAATAAAAATAAAATTTCTTTTTTAAATTTAAATGGAAGTGAAGTGAAACGAGTTTTTTCAATTTCTTGACAAATTTATGAAATCATATTTCACTTAGTCTCCGCAACACCATGCAAGACTCTATTGAAATCGGAGACATGTCTCCGTTGTGATTATTTTTATCTCTTATTCTCTGGAAATTATACTTATGCTTGGATAAAACAAAATACGTTTTCTGACTAAAGATTACCATTGCAAAAAATGTAATTAATATGTAAATAAACAACTATAAACTAGGAACAAACTGTTTGCATATGGATATTTTTGTAATTTCGATAAACACATTTACTTATTACTTCTATTTGATGTGAGTCAGCATAAAAAGAATTAAAAGTAATTCTTTGATGTGCATAGGAAATCAATAACGCGATCATTAATTACCTTTTTTTTGTCCACATAATATTTTCTGTTTGAATTTAATATTTTTACACTAGGAAACTTTTTCGTTTGTTTTCTGTCAAAATAGTCGTAATATGGCAAGTAAATTGAAAAATAATTTTATGGCTCAATCGATCTGTGTTTTTTTTAAACGAAAATTTTCTTATAAAAACGAAAAAGTGCTTTTTCTGATGAGTTTCGATATCGAATTTCAAACCGAATTGATTTATGATTTTGCTAAAAAAGCAAACAAAGACAAAATAAACATGAAGAGTATGATGAAAAGCAATTTCTTTTTTTTTCAGAACTAAAAGCAAACAAAAATGAAAAAAGAAGTTCAACAGAACAAAAGCAGTCAATAGTTTTTTATTTCATATATTTCTTCTGCGTTTGTTTTGTAGCAATTCCTTGTAAAGCGAAATGAATGTATTGTTTTATTCCACCGTAAGGAATGCTCTGCAATTTTCATAGTGCGGTTTTTTCATAAATATAGCCGTTCGGTATAACCAACTACTTTTCAACGTTCATTTTTAAGCAACAAAAACGTCTTGTATGCAAAAATAAATATCGACCCTTTTGTTTAGTCTTTTATGTGTTCCAGTAAACAATTTTTATTTATTGCGAAAACGTCTCGCAAAATGGAACGAATCTTATCGACACAATAGCGTTAAGTTCATATTTCACGCATATTATATCAAATGCGCACAAATATGTTTAATTCTTGTTTTTAATTTTCGTATATTTAATAAAAAGCATTCGTTATTCAAAATTTAGTGAAGTTTAACGATTACAAAACGAAAAGCATCAAAAACACCGACGACATATTTGGCAAAAAACGGGTCTTTACTTTGCTTACTTGCGATATATGGACTTATACAAATTTAAATTACATTGCACAGACGCAAACAACCAATTCAGAACCATTAACCAATACAATCCATATCGCATCAAGTATCGATTATCAATCGATTATCGTGATAGTCGCCTGCGTCTGTGTAAATTTACTCATATTTGAAAGACATATTTGAAGTAAATTTATAATTCAACTACATTACATAAATACAATTCCATCGATGAAGACTTGTTCTGCCAGCAATCTATAAATTGTTTTTCTGTTTGCCATATCAAACTGCTTAAGTGAAATTAAAATCGTGAAAATGTCGGCATTACTAAATATTTTATGGAAAAAAGATTCATCAAATCCAAGTTTATACGTAGATATTTTTGCAATCAAAGGCCATGAAATTGTGTTGAAAAACCATCACTATACTGTACTTCAGTCCCAAAGAGATAATAATCAAGCAAAATGGCATCGTGAACGAGGCAAAGTATTCTACACGAAGCGAAAATATTTTGAAGCAATAGAAGAATATAACATGTGTTTAGCATTCGCAGAAATCGGTACCGAAGAAATGGGATTGGCACTTGCAAACCGTTCATCGTGTTATATGCGGCTAAATATGCCTTTGAATTGCTTGACTGACATTAATCTTGCCAAACAATCAAACTATCCTGCACACCTTATGCCGAAACTTAATGCTCGTTATAATTCAAATTGCTTCCGTTTGATAAATGAAAGATTTCAACCAGCTATATTTACTATTCGAGAACCACTATGGAGTTTTAAACTACATGAAAAATTCTCCGGAGTGGCAGATTGTTTGAAAATCGAAAGAAATTTTGTGTACGGACGTCACGTCATCACAAAGTGTGACCTTGAAATTGGTCAAATAGTTCTACGCGAAAAGCCATTTTCAATTGTTCCAAATCATTCGTATGAAGGTCGCAAAAATCGGTGTGCGCATTGCTTAGAAAAGTTCAAAAATTTCATCACATGCGAAAAGTGCAGCAATAACTTTTGTTCCGGTGAAGAATGCATCATAGGTATTAATTTTTCTACTAATAAGTTATTTTATTACTTAGTAGTTCTTAGTAGCCACTAAGAAGTAATAATTATTATTTTACTAGCTACTAACAACTAATAATTATTAGGTCTTAGTAGATTTTTTATTAGAATGTAAATAGAAATTTTATTAAAATTTTCACAGTTGCAACTTTCTCTCGCCTTTCAATAGCCAAATGACGCCTATTGATTCAATCACGATTGGTATTCGCTTACTATTCAATAGGCATCACATAGCAAGTTTATATGAAACTCTCGGAGACTCGGTATAGAGCACTCAAACAGTGAAAAAAGTCCAGATCGTGATTCAGATGATATGGAATGCGATTTTTTTCATTCTGATTTCACCAGGTGATACAGAAACTTGAGAAGTATTTGTAAATTGAAGAAAAAAAATTTAATTATTTTTTTCATTTTTCGCGATTTTTCACCATCTACATGGGATGCTTGTATGAAAAACACGGAAGACCGCTGAAATGGCACTGTCGTAGGTCCGTATATATTTGGCGTTTGCCATTTCAGCAGTCTTCCGTGTTTTTCATACAAGCTTCCCATATAGATGGTAAAAAATCGCGAAAAATTCTTCAATTCTCAATTACATCAATCATTCGTGCATTCCAAACGTGCTTTGTTATTCAGACGCTCATGGCTACCTGGTTGGTCAAGTGATCCGCCCAATTAAAAAAAATGAACAACTGTTTCGATCGTATCTGTAAGTGTGTCTATATACAGAATTACAAAATCAAAATTCATTTCAGAATTATAATTGCATTTACTTTGTTCAGTCCTGCATTATGGGAATTCAGCCAACATCAAAGTTTGATTGCAAAAGTCCAGGATCAATGTCACTTCAGGTGTACGTGCTTGCTTTGTACGGAAACAACTTTTCTACCATCAATCGACGAAGTCAACTTTACAAGAGACTCACTTTATCAACATGGAATTGCATTAATTTCAATGTCGGTTCAAGAAGTTCGAAAATTATCACGAGAAACCATTGAGCAACACGAAAACAGTGCGATTCAATTTTTGAAATTGTACGGCCGCTTCCATCCGATCAAGGAGACCATTACTATGATGAATGCTTTAATAATCATGTGGAATATACTTTCTATTGAATTTTCTTATTAAAAGAAAACTAAGTGAACGAAAAATTTGATTATTTTCTCCAATTTCATTCAAAAACAAAACGTTATCACTTCTCAATAGAAATAACATTTTGTTCTCAAAAGCCTCGAAGAAAAGATTATGTTTTTAACAAATTTTTTTTTCACGATCAAAATGTTAATCTTAATAATTTATAATCTTTCGAAAACTTTTTGATGTCATTTTTTTCAGGTCTGAATGAACAGCAGAAAAGATTTCTTTTTCAATTTTCACATATTTTCTCTATTTCAGCCAGACATTAAATAAAATTTATTTGTTTACTTGCTCTACTATAATGTGTATTTTTTAAGTTAATTAACATTTTATTTTCGGCACAAGTGAGCAATCAAGCTGATATCTTTTAATACAATTTAGTCACTCAATCGGCCTTGAAACTTATTTCCTCACCTCGAAGTTGAGGACTTTTTCATTCGTTTTTTTTTTAAATATTTAACCCCCTTCTCCTCTCAAATGTTCATCCTCAGAAAGTATGCTCCAAAAGAGTAATAATTTACTACGTTTTACTTCTGTTTACTTTACTATTTATTTTATTTTCTTTAAAAAAGAAAAAGAAATCGTGAATACAAAAAAGGATTGCTTAGTAACAGTCAGCATCGTGTTGTTCGTGTGCTTGCAATGAGTACGACATATCGTTCAACAGTGATGAAAAACTTTCGGTTTGGGCAAGCCATTCAGTTCTCGTTTGTAGTACATTATTCAAGTCGGTTGTTTTCATTTTATTCAAAAATATTTCGGGCGTAATTTCGCGTAAATACCTAAAATATTCTGCATTTTCTTCGATTGATTTACTCGATGTTTCGCTACCAGCCCCACATTCTACATTCATTTGATTTTCATAGGCTTTTGACAGTAGATTAATATCCTGCGCCAAAACTATCGCTTGAATAACATCATCTGAATTCATTGAATTGCTATTTGGATCGGTCGATTCATTGGGAGCAATTTTTTCATTAGTTATGTCCTTCATTTCTTCATCAATGTCTTTTGAAGAATTCATTGTGTCTGCACTTATTGATGAATCGTTTGATTGCGATCGTGCTATATTGTTTGTGTTTTTATCGTCTAACTCAATCCAGTAATTGTATTTATCAAGGAATTCAATGAGAGATTTAAGCACATTGACGCCTTTTTTTACCACCAACAAATCATCTTCATCGTTTAAACTCGCTAGCAGTACACCCAAACAGCCAAACGTCGACAATTTTACCAGTACTTTTGTCAATCGCAATGTGATTTCTTTTTGTGTTAGTGTGACAATTTTTTTATTTTCCTTTGAAAACGTCACCGACGGAAATGTTCCATCGATAACTCCCTGATATTGAAGCTGACGTCTGATGACACAATGCCAAAATTCAATTGCCTTCACTTTTACTTCCCAGAATAAATCGTGTGTGGCAGCAACGGCTAACGCTTCATATATTGAATCCAATTGATTGGACGGAACTTTTTGATTCTCATAGATGCATGTGATCAATGATACGGACTCTTTGCGAACAACACCTTCGTATTCGGTTTTTATAACTTTAATCAAGTATGTCTAGAAATAGATGGGAATAAAACGATATAACTAAAACCTAACGAAATAACAATAAAATTTATAGTTTCTTACAACCAAATCAAGGGCAGCAAAGCATTGTTCCCAGAACAGATTTACTGGAATCATTTTTGAAATACAGTTCAATGCTGATGCGCGTACATAATATTCGCTATCGTTTTTCGCTATATCTACAACAAGAGGACACAAACCGTTGCTCAAAATATGCTCTTGGAATGCCGGAAACTCTGAAAAATAAACAAACAAAATTTAAATGGAAAATGAGCACTTTCCTTCTTTATTCCGAAGAATACTCGATTTGATCGGATTGCTCACTATATACTGATATGTTTGCTATTGATGTTAGCAATTCCAGTACACTATCTCTAACTTCCCAATTGCTGTCATGTAGACGTTTTACAATCATTGGTCCTAGTTTTTGCATATCTGAACCAGATAGAGTATCAACTAGCAATGCCAAATTCGGAGCCATAAAATGTTCGACGGAAAGTTGGGCCAATTTTAGCACTTCAACTGCCAGCTGTAATATATGACAAATTATCAAAAATCGTTTTTATTCTCAAAAAAAAATGGTTCAATGTTTCGATTTTTTTTTCTTACCCTCGGTGATAGGTTTGGATCCTCAATCGAATAAAGCATACAATTGAGAAGACCAACGGCTTCGTATGAATCTTTCCATGTGATGCGATATTTTTTAACTATGGAATAGAGTCCGGTTAGAACTGATGACATAAAATTTGGTCGGGCAATCAATGGTAGTTCATTTGATTGTTCATTTCTTGCGACTCCTTTGATGATGTGACACAATGCTTGAAACACAATAACAGCACGATCGCGATGTAAAATGTGAATCATTGATAATATTCCCTGAATTGCTTTGCTCGCCATATCATACAGATCCACATTACCGTTGATTACCGAATTTCGGAATGAATAACAAATTCTCAGTGTGTGCTCAGTGGAAATGTGAAATAATTTCATCACATAATCATCCAATAGTTCTGGATAGCAATTATCGCCGTGGTGCATAACATTTATGAGCGGTAATATTTGAAAGAGAATCACTTGATTCTCAAATTTTGTCAATTGATTGCCAAGAATAATTTCTTCGGGTACACGATCGCCCATACTTTTCCATAATACATAATACAGACGTGCACCGTTCAACAGGGTTTCGTTTTGATTTCGTAAAATACACATTTTGCATGTATTTAAAAACGTCAAACCGAAATCATTGAAATCAATCACTGATATTGGACTATTATCAGGGATTTTATTTTCATTCAGTTTATCAACCAACAATGCAAAGCTCAAGTAAATCAAACATTGTGTAATTTGATTGAAAAGTACACGATCATGTGTCATATCAGTAAGTTTCCATAAATTCATTTGACCTAGGGGATAATCACAAACGACATTTATGAATTATTATTATTTTCGTGTTTTTTTTTTGTTAATGAAATTCACAATTATTAAATAATGACCTTTTGTTGTTTTTATAATGTGATGCGCTATCGATGATTTCTGATTCAGCTGAATGTATCTCTCAAGTACATTGCAAATTATATTGATTGATGGTGTGACTTTGTGTTGCAAATCGCAGCTGTCAACGCATACGTCCATAGTTCCTTCCATGCCATTGTAAACATTGTCATTTATTGGTTGAGCAATTTTGACAATCACTTCCAAACATAGATTTTCATCGTTTGCAATTCGAAATAAGAATTCAGTTATGAATTCCTTGGCACGGCGCACCACATAAATCGTTTCATCCTGAATGCAATAGTTGATTGCTTGTTGCCATGCATGTTCGGCTTTTAACCATTCGATGCCAGCATCGTGTTTTAACATTGACTGAAACAATGTTATCAATGCCAGCTTTGCCGATGGATTTTGCAAATCTGTCGCCTCATTCATGCCATTTTTTATGCTAAAAACATCGTTTGAAAATTCAATATGTGAATACAGGTGATTTGACGGTGTGCACTTACTTTTTGTATACATTTCGTTCGGACAATTGACGAAAATGTTCCGGATTTTCTGTCAACAATGCAATGAGTTGACACGTAAAAGCCAGACCATTTACGCTCTTCGTATGCTCGTCAAATATTTTTGATATCGATTTCTCGATCCAGTCAAACGTAAATTGGTCGGTCAACAATGTTGAATAGTCTAAATATATGAACAAAAAACACCATTACTGCCGGTCAAATTGTTGTTTTGGTTTTGTTCTTGTTTCAATGATGATCGAAATAAAATAAAAACTGTTTCCAAAATTACCTTCTCCATTTTTCCCCGATACATGTGAAATGAACATGTCGAGATAAACATCGTTTATAACATGGTAATTCTGTTGGATAAGCGCACTGAGAACTGTCTTATACTTATCACCAACATCCAAGAGCACCTTCGTTCCCGAACTCATTTCGGTATACAAACGATTAAAAACTCATGTATAAATTTTATGGTTTTCCCAACATTCGCTCTCTTCCACAAACAAAAACTACCTCAAATTTTGATGTTCAATTACCAAAACAGTTTGGATATATTGCTGAGAGAAGAAGCAAAAAATTACAACTGATAAGAGGTTTATTCTCTTTATTCTTTTACAACGAATAAAACTTCATCTACAAACACAACTTTTTTTCGACTTTTTTTTTGAAATGGTTGACAATACTGCCAATATTGAAAGATGACAGACAGTTATTACAAGAAAATATTGGCCTCAATCCACATGTTTGTTTCGTAAAATTGATGAAGCAACCTTGTGTTTTGAATTTATAAAAAAAATGTGTCGAACAATTCTTGTTTTTTTTTTTTTTTATCAAATTGATTGTATCACTTGAAACGTTTTGTTTTAATCATATGTTCACATGCGACGAACGATGGAACTAAATTACATACAACTTCGTGTTATAAACCATTTTGACGTATGGGCGCTTATATTGGCTATGTGTTAGAATGAGCGAATGTGTGCCTGCACTTGTGTATGTGCAAAGTATATGTTGATTTTTCTCGTTTGTATTATTGTGACAATAACAAATGACAAGACAATTAATGCCCTATAAATTAAAAGTGACCAAATACATATAAGTCGATGCAATATTTTTTCGTTCATTATTGTTGTTTATAAAGTTTCTTTTTATTTTGTAATCGAATTAAATTTAGTTTTTATCGTACAAACAAGTGTTATTATTTAAGTGAAATTTATTAGAGAAACAATGGAAAATAGTCGTGAAAATTCATTTTGGAAGCATAATGGTCGATTGGTACCGGGTCGCCCAAGTCCAAAAAAAGAAAACAAATTATTGTCGAAAAGTGTGAAGGGTCCAATTGGTTCAACATCATTTCAAGACTTTCAGAATTCGGTGCGTGACGCCTGGGACATTGGTGACGATGAATTTTGCATAGTATCAGAAATGAGCAGTAAGTGTGCAAAAGTGTTTCAAACAAATTAAAATAACACACACCATTTGTATTTCTTCTCATTACGTTAAGCAAACAAGTGTTATAGAAAGTCAAATAAAAAAAGCAACAACTACAAATGTGTCTATCTTCTTCTATTTTTTTTTTTTTAAATGATTTGTTCTAGATGCGAAAATTTCAAAAAAAGTTTCACAGTCGGCCGCATTGAGTGTCATTAAAACGCATAAAAATTTTGTTGGTATCCATCAGTGTAGTGATGACATTGCCCAAAAATCAACTGCATCAGTATCCACGGCAACTATTGATAGAAATTCACAAGTGAAAACTCAACGATCTAATGAATGTAGTGATAATTTAGAAGCATGTGCTCCTGTTTTGAACAATACATCATCGATGGACGGATGCAGCATGGCCACCGAATCGCCAGATTATCGACCAAAAATACAAAAAATTAAAATGAATTCGTTTCCAGGTCGTCCACAATTGCAAAAATTTTCACCACAATTGTCACGTGATGTGGAATATGAGTCAAAAATTGAGAAATTCAAAGCATTACTCGATGATCCACAATTGAATTTAAGGGATTTAAAAGAGCTCAGTTGGTCTGGCATACCAAAGAAAATGCGTGCTGTAACATGGCGCCTACTTTCGGGCTATTTGCCAACTTCATTAGAACGACGCAATTCAATTTTAGAACATAAACGACTGAACTATTTAAATTTAGTTGAACAATATTTTCGCGTTGAAAGTAGGGATGAGGCGCAACAGGAGACATTCCGTCAAATTCATATTGATATGCCACGTATGAATCCACATATCCGACTATTTCAGCAAACACTCGTACAGGAAATGTTCGAACGTATTCTATTCATTTGGGCTATACGGCATCCAGCATCTGGCTATGTGCAAGGCATCAACGATTTAGTGACACCATTTTTTATTGTATTTTTACAAGAAGCATTGGAATCCGTTGACCTAAGTTAGTTATGCATTTTCATTCTTTCACTCAAAAAAAAAACCCATAGAATATTCTATTTGCATCATTTCATTTTGTTTGCCAGCTTATTATGAAACAAACTAATCAGATATCTTCTCTTCTTTTTTTTCTTCATCCATTCTCTTTTTTCTCACGCATCTCTTCAATTCAACGCTACTTCTTTGACAAAACAAAAATCAAATACTTGGTTTCACTCTCGATTATTTGTTGTATGTAATTATTGTTTTTGATTTTAGTTGTTGAACTTGATACATTCAAATTGGATACGCTGTCAAAAGAGCAATTAAATATTATTGAAGCCGATTCTTTCTGGTGCTTATCAAAATTTCTCGATTGTATTCAAGACAATTACATATTTGCACAGCTGGGAATACAGGCCAAAGTGAATCAATTAAAAGAATTAATACAACGAATTGACGGTTTGTATTATTTATTTTAGCATATTTAGACGTTTTTTTAAATTTTCTATTCCTTTTTTGTTGAATGTTTATGTTTTGGAGTAAATAATATAGTTTGTTCATATTTTTACAACAAATAATACACTTTTAATGTACAATTCGATTGTTAATATTATTTGAACAAAACCTCTTATTTGGGCCAACAGTTGTTTTTAGACACAAAAATGATTTCTTTCTTCATTTTCTCCGTTTAATGGTGTATTATTTGTGGTGAAAGTACTATTCTATTGTTAATATGTTATAAGTAACAAACCACTTCAGAATATACAAGATGAATCGAAAATCTCTTGAACACATGTCTCTCTCTCTCTCTGGGCTTGTGTTTTTCTTTATTTATTGAATCTAATAGGAACTCTTCACAATCATTTACAATCGCATGGGGTTGATTATTTACAATTTTCATTTCGTTGGATGAATAATCTTCTGACGCGAGAACTGCCATTACATTCGACCATCCGTCTATGGGACACATATTTAGCCGAATCAGATGGTTTTGCAGTATTTCAATTGTATGTTTGTGCTGCATTTTTGTTGCATTGGCGAGAGCAACTGCTCAAGGAGACTGAATTTCAGGTAAAATAAAATATATTTGTTAACCAATCATTATCTGATATTTGATTTTAATTCACAACAGGGATTGATGTTGCTGCTTCAGAATTTACCCACACAAAATTGGAATGACTCGTATATTGGCATTCTAGTTGCCGAAGCATATCGTTTAAAATTCACATATGCCGATGCTCCAAAACATTTCGAAGGCAAAAGCTGATATGTTGAATAATTATTAAGTAAACGTTTTTTTTTTTAATATCAAAATGAATGAGAACACAAATAGAAATTTTACTACAGCGTTTGATATTTCATATCGAAAAAATTCCCATTAATTTGGAATTAATTAGAATAAATTCAATAAAGATTTTAGTTATTAAAAAAATGGATTGTTGACTCATTGATTTGTTTTTGTTCTTAGTAACCAAATTCAGAACTTCCGGAAGTGTATTCAATAAAAATTCATGTCAATTATTGTTTATTTATGATTTTAATTTGTTCATTTTTTTTTAGCAACGCCATTGTTATTTTACAATTATTGTTATAACTTCTGCTTTGTTTTTTTCTTCACTCCATATTCGCAACGCTTGCGGTATCCATGTGACTGATCAATGTGCGCATGAATGCCATCTCTTTGCGAGCATTCTCCAATATAACCTTTGGATCTTGTGATGTGCAACGTAAACAATTTGGTGCAAACACCATAGCCAGATTGGATGAGTCCATTTTTGTGGATGCCACTATGTCAGGCTGGGCAAATTGTTGCAAGAAGTATACTAAATAAGTTAGTACCTAGAAAAATTGAATATTGAAGTGAGTGATCTGCGTTGGAGGAAAAATGAATTCATCTTTAATATGCATACCAGTTTATTAAGTTGTGGCAATCGATTCACGATTTGCGCTGCCGTTTCTGGATCTTCGGTTGCTACACACTCTTCATACAATTCATCTGGTATCAATGGATCGTATAATTCGCGATACCATAGTTTTAATAGACTTGCCGGTGCGTGTGCATCTATAAAAAATAGAAAAATTGCTTAATTAAATGATCATGATCAATCGATTGAAAGAATTCATTTGGCTTACCCATTGTACTCTTGTGTTCTGGGACATCCCATCGATCCAGGCGAGCCTTCCAATAGGCAACCTCATCGACATCAGCTGACACACGGAATATGCCTTCCGTTTGAGTTCCATTCAACAGTAAAACCTTTTTTCAAAAGAGTAGAACATTGTTGTTTTGCGAAAGTTTCCACATTTTTGCACAAAAATTCTTACTTGTTGTGAGAGTGTTACTTGAATCCACGGCAATTTACGATATGGAAAGCGATCTTTTTGCAATTCCATCACTTCGTCCAATGTATTACCAAACATGCTTTTACGAATGATTTGCTCCTATAATTTAGTTCAAATTCAAAATCAAATCAATGTTTCACCATCAAAATCAAAATTTACTTAAATTCAATACTTACTCTAGATTGTTCAATTTCATCCTCAGTTGGTTTTTTGGCCTGTTTTTTACCATTGCTGCCGATTCGCTCAAGTCGTCGACAGGCCACAGTTGCATAATGTGATACTTGTACATGTATTGGCCATTTACCAACTTCCGGAAATGTTGTTGCAAATGTTGGATCTCGATGACGATTCATATAACTATTTGAAAGATAGAAAACATAAGTTGAAAACCAATTGGATTATTAAAAGAAAAAAAAAATATCCAAAAAGTGTGTGGCATACTTTAGAAGAGCTGGTTGAAAAGTAGGTGATGGTGGTAAAAATGACAAGCAAATTGCAAGTAATTCCCAACCTCTGATCAGTGAACCACGAATATGATTTTCAGTTGTTTGTCGACACAATTGAATATACAGTTCGTCGCGTAACGGTGGTTGTGCCAAAGCTGTTGTTATAATATCCATGGCAACCGAATTTAAACTCATTCCATCACGTGCCTTCCGATCACCCATATAAATTTGTATCAATTTGAACATTTCCGTTGCCATTTTCTTTGTCGCTTTGTCTCTGGACAATGCCACTGCTAACATTGGGCGACTTATCGAGTCTGGTGTCCACGATAGCATGTCACGTATCGATGATTTTTTTCGAAATATGCCCTTTGAGTGTAGATTTAAGTTATCCTGTGCAAACTTTTCAATATTGCATTCCTTCATAATTGGAAGTGTTGGTGGTAATTTACTTTGAACTGCTTTTGGAATATTTGGTAGATTAGCATATGGCTGCGAGAATTGTTGTTGAATTTTTTGATAGTTTTTAACATCTGAAATTAAGAACGAAACGTTAACGAATAATTGCATTTGTACAATTGCTTCAAACAAAAGTAAAATGTACCTTTTGGATCTTTTTTCGATTGTAATGACTGGCTAGTGCCGGTTTTTGATTGGGTTTGGTGTGTTTGGGATTTTGGTTGAAGCTGCTGCTGCTGTTGTTGACTTTGATGACTCTGATGCGAATTGTACGATTGGCTTTGGGGCTGTGGTTGCGGTTGTTGCTGTTGAAAAAATGGATGATTTTTGATCGGACTGTAAATTTGTCCGCATTCACGTTCTAATCGATGTTCAACTTCTTCCGATCTGAAATTGAAAAATGCATTGGTTCAAATAAAGAAAAAAACTACACAAAACTAAAATGCATACATATTGTCCTGTTTTTGGTTTCGCTCATATCCAATGTGAACATTATAGTAAACTTCACCGTAATCATCCATAGTTGTGCTATAGTGATGTGCCAAGTAGTCACCTTGACTGTCCGAATGATCTGAATCTTCATTATCTGGCTCATGACCAGAAAACGAATGTTCTGACTGGCTGTCTGAGTGTAATGAATCGGAATCGAGCGTATCGCCCATGTGATAGCTGCCCGATAATTTTGCTTGTTCGATAATATAATGTTGCAATGGTAGCAAGTGTTCATGAGTTTCCTGTGGTGGAAAATATAGAGTTTTTTTTTAGTAAAAGAGATGAATTGAAATGAAAAAAGTAGAAAATGATGAATTGGCGGCTTACTTGATCCCAATTGCTGTACAATGGTGACATATTGTCATTGTCGTATTCAACATAATCGACATCACTATTTGAGGACTGGTGTTTTTTCGTTTTTTTCGATGAAGTTTTTCGATCCTGTTTTTCGGACAATGAATTGTATCGATCCATGTATTGAGTGTGAGAATTTGATTTCTAAAGAAATAAAATAAATTTTATTAACAGTTCATGTTATCGAAATCACATTACCATGTATATACCTCTTTGCCAGTTGAACTTTTGCCAATTGAATTTGTGTTGTAATGACTAGATGTACTGCTTTTATTAGTTGATGTTGACGACGATGGTTTAAATAAATTATTGATTTTACTTATTGACACAGCGGATGTACTATGATCAATGGCTTCATTTGAAGGTGACGTTTTATTTGGCATTTCTTTACGCATCTTCTCCAAATACCTAACATCGGATGGTAATCTTTTATTATTTTTAAATTAAATGTTTCTTTACCGCACTAAATTACCGTTCATGTTTGGAACTTTTCTCTAAACTGTTATTATCTTGACTAGATTTGAATAGGTGAAATGGTTCAGCTGTAGCAGTTAGAGCAGTGGGTCTTGTTGTTCGTAGTGTCTACATTTTTAAATACAAAACAAATATGTCAATAATTCAGTATGAAATAGAAGAACAAAATTGGGAAATATATTGATGTGGATAGTACATTTTTCTTTGGACTCATTGGACTATGAGGACTGGAATCACTTGAATGCTTTTGATTGGTACACGCTGACAAAGACTGATTGCGTCGTTTTGACACTGGTGTATTTTCAACTGACTTGAAATATTTTTCATGCATGGAATCATCACTTGCCCCACCACCATTACCATCGATGCTACCTTTTTTAACAACATTTGTTTGTTTTGGCGTTGACATAAAACTACCCGATCGTACTAACGATACCATAGGAGAATCTAACACAATTGGACAAAGACAAAAACAATAAACACAATCATTCATATATTGAAATATAAATATGCAGGCGATAGTTTGATAGAAGAATTAAACAGAAATTAAAAGAAAATACGCACTTTTGGCATAATCAAAACTTTGATGTTTCGCAATATGGCTGCCACTTTCAGATAGTAACTTCTTTTTAAATTGTGGGGTACTCGATGACTGTGCACTGCTAATATCAGTGGTTTGTGACGTTGAGTAGGATATGGATGGTGCTTTCGAATCTGATGATAATGCCACATGAGGAATACTGTGCGAACTGGAACTTTCTTGCATTTTTCGATAACTGAAATTCATGGAATACACACGTTTTTTTTTATTTACATAATAATCAGTGTACAAAATACACAATCACACTCACGTATTGTCTGCTAAATGTTTTGATCGTTGATCTACGCGTAAGCTACCGCTGTCATGGCCATGTCTATAGCTACTCGACAAACTAGAATCACTTGACTTACCAGAGTCTAGCTTTCCGCCATGCGATGGAGTTGAGCCTTTTGGGAAAAAAATAAAAATTCGCATCATATGGAAATGAAATGGAAAAGGAATAAAATCATCATACCTTGAGTGTGTCGACAGTAGCGATGTGATTTGTTTTTGCCAGTGGAAGCAGAGTCTCCAGGAGAGAGGCGACTATGTAAATTTTGAATGATTGAATTATACACAATTTATGAGTTGATTTTTGCATTAGCCAATTTTCATCGTCTTCGTATAAAGTGCTTTCGGTACAAACCTATAGCTATTGTGTCGTTCCGATATGTGCGATAAGATATCGGCACTTCGAGATTCAGGTGCGCTCGGTGGTGGAAAGATATTTGATGTATTGCTTGATGAACCGTGCCGATTTGTATCATCGTAGCCATGCCGTTCTAAACCGTATTTAGAATTCGACGAACTTGGATAATCATCTCGTGCATCATTTGGATCTGTGTTTTGTTTGAGCGTTTGTAGTTTGGCCAATGGTATTATGTCACAATTCGTTGGACGATGCCAGGCCGTTGTTTGTGAAGCAACATTGTAGTAATAAAATCGTTTCGTATTTTTATCGAATAGCTCCCACCATTGTGAATCGTCGGTTCGTTTAATATTGACACCCTGTGACCACAATAAATGGCAATTGCAAAAATTACAAAAAAGAATTATGTCATCAGTTAAAATAATTGTTTTAATTAATCAAATGATATTGATACTATTTGCAAAAGAAACTCAAATGGAAAAAAAATCGTTTCGCTGAAGAGAATTTATAGAGTCGAAAAGGAAAATATATCGTAACGGAAGTCGAAAGGAAATGCGGCCAAGTAAGGTCAAGGACGAAAAATCACATAATCGAATGTTTTGCGACTACAATGCATCGGTGCAATGTAATTCCTTACTCGATACGCGCACAATAGCAGAAGAATTGCATTGTGCGTTTACATGATTCTCTCTTTTTTACAGATAGCTCCAGCTATGCAACCTATGGTTTCAGTTTAAAATTTGTACAAAACTTTTTCCAACATTCGACTAGTGAATTATAAAAAAAAACTAAATTAAAAATATTCCCACTTGTCATTGATTTCCTCTTTGGTGCAAGTGAAGGTACTGCATACTTATTGCAAAAAGATAGCAATATTAGCACATTTTCTTATTCGAAATTATTTGCAAATTAAGTTAAAAAAAATAAATGTTCCATTTTCCAAATTCTGATTTTAATTTTAAAAAAATGAACAATTCCTCACCTCTGGCGGATCCCATACACATTCGCCCGTCGTAAGATTGGCATACATGTGTTCTCTTGTACGAGGTTCGATAATTTCGACCCATTCGATTCTGAAATATGTTTAAAAATACAAGTGAATCCTTGAAGCATTTAAATCACTTAAGCAAATTAATTAATTTGAAAAAATTCGCCATGATACGAAAAAAATGTTGTTCTTGTAGTTATTTTATTGTTGGTTAAATGTATTGCACAATGCATGATAACAACCTTGATTGCCCGTGTGATAGCATTTTATATTCCAATTTATAATTTCTATTTTCTCGAATTTAAAATGTGAATGGTTTCAATTTTAATTTATTGCATCAGTTGTTTTATATTTTTAAACACTCATAATTTAAATGTTAGCTATGTACATATACACATCGACACACACACATTACACTTTGGCACTATTTCGTCGAGACCAAAACAAATGCTTAAAATGCACTTTAATTTTTTTTTTTTTTTCGAAAATTGTTCAAATATTTGGAAATAAATGTTATTTCCGTAACTTCTCAATATCACATCGTGTTCGTAAAACTAAATGTTCGACAATTGCAACGAAATAGAAATGTCGCTGAATGATTTTGGCAAATGACAAAATAAAGTGCATGCAATTCCTTTTGCTTCCACATTACGAAATGACTGACAAAACTTCCATTCCGAATATTTTAGTGTGCGCCTTTCGCCTGTATCTCTCGTTCTTCATCATCGTTGTCAACTACATGCGATGCATATGTTTTTTTCCCTAATGCGCGTTTTGTCTGTTGATCAGCGAACAAAAACTGTACGCTATTGGTATGAAACATATGTAGTGCTTTGCAATGGATTCAGTTCTTGTGTATACGGCACACGGATTGTATGGCACACATGCATAATGTACGAAGAAAGATAAACGGAGAAAAATGTACATTTTATGCATACTCTTTCTTTCTCGCTCTCTTTCTCACTCTCACTATTTCTTTCTTTCTTTCTTTCTTTCTTATGCATATATTGAGATAAAATTCAAAAGCAAAATATGTAAAAATGTCCAAGAAGCATAAATTGAGATTGAAGCAAGAGCGAGAGGCAAATGGCATCAAGAATATTCGCTTCGGATTATTTGAAATGACAAAATGACGACAAGAAATTTAAAATGAAGAAATTGAAATAGTGCTCATAAAAAAAATATACACTCTTTACCCCATTGCCGATGTAATTGAAGAACGAACAGAGTATGAGCCGAAATCGAACCAGCTCAGTTCTTTTCTGATACGTGAATGCATTATAGAGCGATGATGTATGTAGGCATTACCAAATGCGAACAAATGACAACAGCAATAGTAGCGGCAGCAACATCGTCAACGGCAATGTTGCTGCAAGTACCGACGATTGCTATTGTCTTATAGCGCATCGCAACGGATGCGATTTAATTAAATCCTCATGTGCCTATTTTCTCTTGATTTCTGGAATTCACTGCGATGAATTCATGGCAAAAAGACTACCATAAATAAGTTATAAGGTTGTTTGTCGCACATTTTATTGGTTTCGAAGAAATGTCAAACATGGTCATGTTTCCAAAAATGAATAAATGCCGATTTTTTTGTCACGCCCAAAAAAAATTTGTATTGTTTTTTATCGAGCAAAAATGTACATTTGGTTTTTTTTTTTATTTCTTCATAAAACTGAGAAGGATACACTGTTCGAAATTATTCACACAATCACACAATACACAAATATTTTAAACAACAATTTTCATGTCAAATTATTTTTTTTTTTTTTTTTACTAAAAACTACATTTTTGTGCTATGAAGATTTACCTTACTGAGGCCATTTCACTAAATTTTACGTCGAAGACAAAAGTAAATAAAAACGAACGGAGCGGACGCGAATCAACAAACAAAAAATTTCTAAAATATATTTATCCACTACAAACTAATCTAATTTTAAAAAAATATAAATAAAAAAGAATACATCTTTTTTGTTTTTTTTTGTTTCGTGTGAACACTGTGTTTTTGTTTTTTTTTTGTTGTCTTGTACTCTACAAATAAGAATTTATTGACTTTAAGTTGGCATTGGCCCTCAGCAACCGTTTCATGTTCAGCTGCCAGCTTTCAGAACTATTTGCTTCTTCTTTTTCTTCCTTTGCTCCTTTATTTTGCGTTTTTCCATTCGCATCGTTTACTCTCTTTCAAACCCATTTTGACTAACGCACACTCCGTTATGTCTCTGTATCTTTCTCTCTCTCTCAATCACACACAAATACACACATACAACTACACACGTTTTAGTCTATAGATCTATGAAACAATCTACTGGTTTCGACCGCCTGCCAAAATACCATAGTCAAGCACATTCATTCATTTCACTTTCCGTTTACGAAAATGGCTTTGATGTGTTTCTCTCTCTATCTACCTCTTTTCCGCACACACACTCTCTCCCTCTCAGTTTGTGTATGTCTGAGTGTATGTTATTATGTGTGTGTGTGTGCGTCAAACTAACTCATTGTTGATTTTTGTATGAAGAAATCTACACGGATTGTTCACCGTTTCTCTTTCTCTGTGTATGTGTACATTTCGTCATGTCACACAGATTTTTTTGAAAATTGTCAAAGTAAACATGCATCTAGTACAATAATTTCAATGTGTGTTTCAAGAGAAAGAAGCAGAGAGAGAGAGAGAAAAGATTAATCGAGTAACATACTTGCAATTCAATAGGCTGATGTTTCGTATTTTGGATGATTCATCATTCACGAAACACTGTACGGTACAATAATGTATCATGATCTATTACAATTTACATTCAGTCTTGCAATGATTGTTTTTCATTCACATGTGAGTATGTAAGGCATTCGAAAACACTGCGCAAGTAAAGTGTTTTGTAACGGTGTTGGTTTGTTTTGAGAAATCTGTCAAATGATCTGCTTCGAATGAACGGCCGGTAGAATGTCATGTTATACAGTATATACCATTTATGATTTGCTAGCACGGGTTTTGTTATGGCTTGCTGGCTCGCACGATGGAACATATTCGGCGAAACTACACACGGTATATCGTATATATTATTGTTTTTTTTCTTTCTATCTTTCTTTCTTTAATTCTTGAAAACACAAACAAATGCCGTGCACAGTCTTCGGTTTGCATGATTTCCACACATCAACGAATCAAAAAGGTAGGCGAAAGAGAAACAAAAGTCGGTTAAATAACATTATGCATTCGTGGTGTTAGTGTATTGAGAGTCTTTCATTAGCTGGTTTTTGGCCACGAGTTGTTTGTTTGGTTTGCTATTCATTCATTATACATGCATACACAGATTGTTTTTCTGTAAAAAAAAAGAGAGACGAGAAAGGAGAAACGAGAGACAAACAAAATAAGTAGGGATATTGATGATTATTGTATTTGCTTTCATAAAAAACTGAGATATAGCATTTGAAACACGCCAATCTTTCAACTCACAAAACAATCTACAAGGTTTTTTTTCATTTCCGAAACAATATTAAAAAAAAAAAAAACAATATCCGAAACGAACAATTAACAATTTCTGTTACATCTGATGTTTTTTTTGCTTGTTAATGTGTCAAACATTGAAGTTAAGAAAGAAAGTCGATAGGCATAGAGAGAAGAAGACAAAAACAACAGCATAGACAACGAATCAGTGCGCTCCCAAACACAAATTTGGAGAAAGTGGATCGACTTGTCGGATTTACTAATATCATAATTCAAAATTGATATTTGAAGAAAATTGGAACACAAACATTTTTATACATTATTATTGACTGTAGCTGAAGCAGAAGAAGAAGAATTAAAAAAAAAACTTTCTATATTGGAATTGCCGACTGTTTTACAATGTAAAAGTATTTTATTTGTCGTGAAGCGATTGAACTGGTTCATTTTTTATTTTAGCGGCTATATTCTACTTCGGTAAAAGTGTCTTTCTTTTTATTTATTTATAATTAAGTGTTACATTTAATAATTAATATAATTGCAACTATGAAAGTGTAAGTTACGCCGTGTAACACTTTATATTGAAAAACGTTTCTTTTTTTAAATTAAATCATTTTGGTCGTTCAGTCAGTGTACATGTTTTGTAGTTTGTTTTTATTATGTGCGTGTACTTGTGCGAGCTATTTAATAATTTTTTATTTCCGTTTTCAGAATTAGGAAACCATAGAACATCGACAATATGATCACAACAAAAACTCAAAGCGTAACAACGTCAAGCAATGGCATCCATCAGAAAAAGGAAGTTAACGATAAAACACACAGCGGCGTTTATCACATATTCTTTTCACTATTATTGGATTTGCTGGCATTCACGATAATTTTACCGCTGTTGCCAACAATTCTTGAACGATATCGACATGACGACAGCAGCGGGTTATACATTCGATTATCCTCACAAATTCGATATTTTCAAGAAATGGTCGGTGCTCCCGATAAATACAGCTCAGTATTATTTGGTGGTTTTCTTGGATCCATGTTCAGTTTTTTACAATTTGTTGTAAGTCCCATAATGGGCGCACTTTCTGATTGCTATGGCAGAAAGCCAATTTTACTCATCAGTTTGGTAAGTAGTTGTAATCATTAGTTAATTCAACATTTTAATGTTATTTCTATGTATTTTTTTTAAAGATTGGAATCTCATTTTCGTATGTATTGTGGGCACTCTCGTCAAATTTCTTCTTATTCGTGCTGGCACGATTTGTTGGCGGTTTAAGCAAAGGCAACATTGCACTAAGTATGGCAATCATCACTGATGTATCGGATGTGAAAAATCGAGGCAAAGCCATGGCATTGGTCGGCATTGCATTCTCAATTGGTTTCATTATTGGACCGATGATCGGTGCTTTATTCTCAATATACACAGATAAAACATCCAGCATGTGGTTCTGGTATCCAGCATCGTTTGCATTTTTACTCAGTTTAGCTGATGTGCTCTTTGTTTACAGATTTTTCAACGAATCTTTACCAAAGGTAAAATTTGGATTTTCTCATAGAAACTTTTTTGGTGAAACTAATTCTACTCTTTTTTTTTTCAAAAATAGGAAAAGCGATCAAAACAAGTAATTGGCTCGGTTCGACAAGCCTTCGATCACATTGATATTCGTGCCATATTCAAGTAATGCCATAACAATTTGCCGATTATGCTAAAGATACGATTGAATAATTTTCTTTTTGTTTATTTCCAAATAGCTTCGTCGCCGTGAAGAATCTCAAGAAAAACGAACTATACTGTTTGAAACAAATAGGTCTTATTTACTTTATTTACTTATTCATATATTCGGGTCTGGAGTTCACCATCACATTCTTAATGTACCACAAGCTGGGTTATACTTCTGTCGATCAAGCCAAAATGTTTGTTACCACTGGTGTTGTAATGGCCATTTTACAAGGATCAGTTGTACGACGTTTGCCGCCACAATGTGTTAAACCATCGGCCGTATTTGGATTGTATTTGATTGTTCCTGCATTCATTTTGGTTGGATTGGCCGACGATAGCAAATTTTTGTACGCTGGAATGATATTGTTTGCAGTTTGTAAGTTTCAAGGCTTGCCTTTACTCTCAAAGGAGTATGTGAAGTCAGATGTTCCTTAAAATTCACATTTCAAGTTATATTGGTCTTTTTCACATTCTCTTTTGTTTTATGTGTTAATTTTTTTGCCATTTAAAATCCGTACATTATATTTATTTGAAGCAACGGCATTTGTGGTGACATGCATGACAACCTTAATATCTGAATATGGTACATATGATCAAAAAGGAGTCGTATTAGGCATTTTCCGATCGATTGGGGCTTTGGCTCGAGCACTTGGACCTATTTTTGCATCGATAGGTAATTTATCCGATTTATCTATTGTAATGACGATTTGAATTTTTGGCGGTACTCTTTCAAAAAAAATATATATCTGCTCATTTCAGCTTTTTGGGGAATCGGTGCGTCATTCACATATATCGTCGGCGGCATTCTTTTATTAATACCAACATTCCAATTGCAATTTCTAAAGTTAACTAAATTAGAATAAGCTTTATTTACAATGTAAATACAAAAAAATTGAAGAAGAATGTAACACTTGACAAACAATGTTCTTCTTAAATTTACCCGCCTTCTACATAAAAATGTACAACACACATTGTTTGTCATGTACACTTATGGGCAATTATGAAGCAATATTTAGAATTTATATGCATATTTAGAAAGCATGAAAAATCTTATTCCATTCAATTGCTCATTTCAAAAGTGATCTTAGAGTGATAGAGTAAAAACAAGCTTAGAATGTCATACTCTTTGAGTATATAAAAAAAGATCAAAACAATTTTTTTTTTGAACAACGAATTTTCTTTAAATACATAAATTGTGCCTTAAGTTAACACATCGCCTAATTGTAGAAATCATAGCTTCTTTGATCAATATTTTTTTATACAATACGTATTTTTTACATCACATTTTTTAATCGAAGTAAATTATATGCAATCACCCAACATTGGGACAATGTTATCATATTTGTATTCATTTTTCATTTAGTTTTTACAGAGTTTATATAATTAAGAGGGAATGATGGAAGATTTCCCGAACGACCTTTTCCTGAACGACTTTTTCCAGACTTTCTTTGAAAATATTAAAAATACGTGTAAAAGTCGCCTACGTTAACAATAGGAGAGATAACCCGACAATGTACACCTTTATATTGTGCGCGAGTTAAGAAACCATATGTTTCTAATACGATAAAATGTTTTAAATAAAACAAGTGAGCCAGATATAGGGTGAATATTGTCTTTATTCGTGGTACAAACTTAACTGATGTGGTTTGTTATCAAAAGCTTTTATATACATTTTCAAAATCAATATCACAATATTTTCATTAAAAAATTCAAAATGGTTAAATTAAAATATTGGACATGCTTGGTAATGAACATCTAATATTGTTGTTGAGAAATATTATTTGATATCGATAAAATTAACGATATTAACTCTCCTCTCACTTTAAAATGAACCGCCCCCGGTTTATATGATGGTATTGAATGGGATGAATTTATGATTGGATTTTTTTACAATTTTTCGAATTTTGATATGATATGATATAAGATTGATTTCATAACAGTCACCAAGCAATGTCTCAAAATTGTACGAATTTTCTTTATACAATTTTATTTTCAATTAAGACGAACAAACATCACAGACGTCAATTACGTGCGAATATGTATATATGGTAGCCAAATGGCAACACTGACAATGATGTCGCTGTGAGCGTGAACACTGTGTATGAAATGTCAAACTGTCATATGTTCATTCTACTTATGTTTACCATCAACGCGTACACACGTACATTATATCGTAAGATTTTTGATAAAATATAATTTGTTTTACTACAATGTCTTATAATCAACAAAATGTTCCGGTTAACGCCAATTTTAATCAAAATGTTTTAAACGGTATGTAATTTTTAGGTCTATATATTGTGTTGTACTGAATTGTTTTGTTCTGTTTCGTTCTGTTGTAATTTACGACTCGTAATCGTCTCTCTATTTCTGCATTGCAGCATTTATTGAACTGCATATCAAAGAGGAAATTTTAATCAAGGAGGAAACGCATGTTACTGAGGTTGAGGGAATATTTAGTAAGTATAGTGGTTGTCTGATCATTTTACTATTATGAATTTGATTCCCATTAATGATGTTAACACCATTCTGATTTGAACTATAGATTTAGGAGGCGAACATTTAGCATTGATCAAAAATCATGATTCGGCTGTCTTGAATATTATGGTTGAATTACAAGCAGCAGCAGATGCGATGGGCCAACCCAACGGTATATCTTTAACTAATGCTAAAGCAATGGTTCGAGCGAGTAAACGTTTTGTAAAAAGTATGAAGCAGATATTCAAGCATGTGAAAACTTATGAAACCGCAACGCAAATCGCCCCAGATTATGATCTACAAGATGAAACGAAGATCAGTATGTAATGTTTGGATTATTGATAATATTTGAATTGATTTATGAAAATGCTTTTTATTCGCAGGCTCCCTGGGGTGGTATGCACGGATGGTTCGTCAAATTCTAGCTCAAAATGCACACATTACTACTGCCATCGGACTATATCGTGATTTTTACTGTGAATCTATTTATGATTTAGCTATGCAATCGTCATTCAGCGCAAATTTACTGTCAGCATTACGTACGCATGGTCGTACTCGTTATCCGAATTACAATAATTACATTATTTCTTAATGACATCGGGTCGTCAGGTCTGACATTATCAATGAATTTTTAAATTTTGGCCTCTTAATTTTAATTCATGTTATTGGTTAACGTATTGGAAATAAACAAAAATTTAACAGTATGAAGATATTTGTCGTTTTCGAGTTATCCAATGTGTCGAAACCGAATACAAAATACAAGGAAGATTTTTTCCCATAGATCTCTTTATCTGTGAAGTTTTCAATTTTTCCCAAAGCTAAAAAGTTTTCAACTTTTACCGACGATCCCCGATTTGCAAGCCTTATATCTGTATTTGTGGTTGTGTTTGAGGTCAAGTTACCGAAATGAGCTTTTCGTAATTTGGTATTTAATTCGCACTCTGATGAAATGGAGTGAATCTGGATTTCAGTCAGGTGTTTTGTTTCGGTTGTTGAAGTTTTTCCATTTTTGTGTTTCAAGTCTGTTACTGTTGAAGAAAATTCGTGTCCGTTGTGAATTTGCAAAGGTCGTCGTTTTTTATTTGAATTTATTTATTTTAATCAAAGTCACTTTACGGCAATCTCAAAATCGAACTGATTTGTCTATTGACTTCGTTAATTTGATTTTGCCAGTGATTCGAACAGTCATTTATTACTTTTGTTATTGAAACGCTTTTCAAATTTCTACTGACGCTGTGTGCAAATCATGGGGTCAATCACGAAATTCTAGTGCATCTAGTTTTTGATAAGATTTCACTAGAAAACTAGAAAATTCTAGTGCGTGAAGTTGGCTCTCAGTAGTTTTTCATATGAATTATATGGCCTTTGGTGTGAAGTTGGCTTCGTCTGTGACGTCATTCTTCGCACTAGATTTACTAGTTTTTCTAGTATTCACTAGCGTGATTCGCCCCATGGTGCAAATTGTAAAAAAATTTGAGTCTAAGTGTTTCTTTATATATTATGTTTTATAGTGTTGTATCACTCGTTCAACTCTCACCTTATTTTAAAAAAAGATCGACTAGTTAAGCAGTTTTTGTTTATTTATTAATGTTATATCACTTTTTTCAACGTTGAAGCCGATTTTTGTTTTTCCCAGCGTTGACCTGTGAAGGTTCCGTCTTTGTTAATTGCAATAAGCTCTTTTTCAGCCGCCCAAGTTTATCACAATTTATTATTTTTATACTGTTTCCAGTCGTCTGATTCTCACAAAATTATTGAAATTTTGATCTCTTAATCAAACATTTGCTCTTTTTAAGTTCATGGAAGTAAGCTCACTATTTTATTATTACACTCGACTCAACGTGTAACTGCCGATTTTATGAGAATAAAATAGATCTTTTCAAACTTTCCCAGTTGAGCCCCCAGTTAAGAAACCATATGTTTCTAATACGATAAAATGTTTTAAATAAAACAAGTGAACCAGATGTAGGGTGAATATTGTCTTTATTCGTGGTACAAACTTAACTGATGTGGTTTGTTATCAAAAGCTTTTATATACATTTTCAAAATCAATATCACAATATTTTCATTACCAAAAATGGTTAAATTAAAATATTGGACATGCTTGGTAATGAACATCTAGATGTTACAATATTGATTGTTCGATATATAATTTGTTATGCTTCTCAATTAAAATTGTTTTTAACTAAATGAATTTCGAATCAAATTTGATTAACATTGAAAATATTGTTGTTGAGAAATATTATTTGATATCGATAAAATTAACGATATTAACTCGCGCTCGTAATTTCTACAGCTATGGTTTGGTTGCTATGAATCTAAGTGTAACTTTCGAAAAATCGACCAATTGGTGACTCCCGAAAGTGCCCACATCCCAATTTGTGATACAGAAATCTCCTTTTTTTTCGATTTTCCCACAAAAATTCCAACTTAGGCTCAATTTTGCATGTAGAATGTAGATCCAAACATTTCAATTATAAGAAAAGTCGAACTTTTGTCCTGGAGATATATTTATTTATGGGCTTGATCCGACAACTTTCATTCTTCTTTGAACCAACCTCTGAAACTTCTGGACCATGTTTACCCCCCTGTGATTTTCAAACTATTCGAATTTGCTAGGAATTTTCAGAAAAAAGTTTTAAATCAACCCCCTGAGAAATTTTGCTCGCACATTACTGCTTTAAGGTGCTAATCGCCATGGTTATGCAAACAAAAAACAAGTTCCTGCAGGTTCTCACTCGTAGTTATGTAGAGATTGCTCCATTGATTGCAATGTGCGAAACAATTCAAACAGGCGTTTGGTAACTTAAATTTATTGAAAGATCGTCCTCAAGATTTCTACAGACTACGATTCAGAAGAAGGCGACGAAATCTAGGGGGGAGACACCAAGAATAAATTCCGAATCCACTACATAAAT
>NW_022197640.1:4484440-4510368 GCF_009176525.2 Contarinia nasturtii
AAACTGCTACGTACATTCGCATGCGACGGACGACGCATTCTCAGCAAGATATTTTAATATGCTGTGAATGGCAGCAGCGCTGAGCGATACTCTGGATGACATTGTATGGTTGCCGCATTCTCTAGAGCATTGCATATGTTAGCGAAAGAATGGACTATTCAAAGGCGTTTTTCAATATTCGTTCCAGTGGTCCATCCAATAAATAGAGACAACCATGAGCTGAACGATATTTACAAACCTGTTTTAATATATTATTTTTGTTAATTTTAGTTCAATTCAATTTTTTTTTTTGAATATTTTGATTTTTTTTTGTTTAAGCAATTGCGAAATATGTCAACATTTTTGGAATTTTTTGAAAATTTCAAATTTCGAATCCTCAAATTTCAGGTGTTAATAAAAATTGCTTATTTAGAAATTATCTAGTGTGAAGAGAATGTATTGTCTGTGGTTCAAAATGTAAAATTCAGAATACCAACTTCTTGCTATTGACCAGAAGATCTAAAAAGAGTACTTGCAAATGATTGAACTCAGTGTTTTAACTGGATTTAAACAAGCCTTGTTATAAAATTTGATTTCAGTACTGACTTACTAGCTATTGAGTTATGCAAATAAAAAAATAAATATTTCAAAAAGAAAATCCTCTTACTTTTGCAATGAATTATGATGTAGCGCTCATGCGCTCTACCGCAAATTTTGTATGGATAATTTTTAAACGAGGGCGGGACTGATATCAAAAGTAGAAAAATTCTGAGTTGTTAAAATGTTTTGCTATCTGTACATTCGATTAAGGAGATTGCATTTTTGGGACATTGGGCACGCCTTCCAAAAAAACACATCTTAGTGGTGATGGATATGCTACAGAAAATACCACATTCCTGCTACATTTTCTCCAAATCGTTCCATACAATTTAGTATCTATTTTCATCTTTTCTAGCGTACAAGTATTCTACTGTTTGGGAATGTTATCAGTATCAGTGACAAAAAGTAAGAAACATAAGCAATTAACAATGGACTCACCATCAATAAAAAGTGTGAACAATGGTCGTCTACCGAAATGTGCCAGATGTCGTAATCACGGTGTCATTTCAGGTCTGGCTTTACGCATTTTAAATCAATTTATATATTTTTTGCATTGATTTGGTCAAATGGCTTTTAATTGGATTAAAAATAGTTTGATTTGAAACAAAAATCCCACCAAATCAAATAATTTTAAACATTCAATTTAATTTGAAATTAAAAAAATGCAAACCTTGTTTCAGGTCTACGTGGACACAAGAAAAACTGTATATACCGGAATTGCCACTGTGAAAAATGTAAACTGATTTATGAACGTCAACGTATTATGGCTGCACAGGTTAGTAAATATCGTTGAATTAAATATATTAGAAAAATTAGAAATATTAAAATGAAATTAAAGAGTTTCAAGAGCACAGTCATTTAACAGAAACTGACTGTATTTAGTCGTTCCAAACCGAAAATAGAATCTTTCGATCTTCGATAGTTTTAATTTTATACAAACATAATATCCGTACATTTGTTTAAGAAAAATGTGCATATCAACATTTTTTTACACGTAGAAAAGGTCAAATAAAACGAGCGAAAAAAAAATCTGTGCAGATTTTATTTGGGGAAAATACATCTAAGCGAAAAACCGTAAAACAGTTGAACAAGTTTTGATTTAATTCTTGTGCAAATATTTGGTTTTGGTTTGATTCGTAGCCTGTGGTGTGATCCTGTCATTTGACCCGTTGTTTACATTAACAATTTACTCGATAAAAATGTTTGCACAAAAGTATATTTATTTCATGTGGCAATTGATGCATTGTTCATCGCATCGCATCACAACTGAAAATATATACATGCATGAGTCTAGTCGAGACATGGAAAAGAAAATCAAAAGAGTCCATCCGAAATGGAATGGAATGATATGAATTTCAATTAAGTTGTTGACAAGGTTATACACAAAAGACCTGAACCGAATGGAAAAAGTAATTTTTATTCATATTAGCTCGAGGGTTATAATTGATGTTGGCCATATTGTTCTTTCATTGGGATGTTAAATTGAAGATGGATTTTGTTGAAAAATCTTGTAGAAAATGTGAGTCACGAAATCGTATGAGGATATTTGATTGCAAGTTATCCACACTTTTGGTTATTTTAGTTACTTGATACGATTGTTTTTCCAACTAATACAACAGCTGCTTGAAATGAAAAAATCAACGCTTATTGATTGAAACTAAAAGATTGATGCATACATAAATTACACGCATTGGCTTTGCAGGTCGCATTGAAACGACAACAGGCCGTTGAAGATGCAATTGCAATGCGATTGGTGTCAAATGAAACTGGCCAAATAATCGAAACATTACCACCGGGTAAAATATTCGGAATGTCCATAAAGGAACCGTGCACAATTGCCTCATCCAGTTTAAATGGATCTGAATGTCTGTCGCTTGTACCGAAAACCAAAAATCGTAAGTATCCGTTTGTATTTACAATTTATCGGTCTGAGGAGAAAAAAAAGAAGAAATTCGATAAGTGTATTGAGTGTTTTTCTTTCTTATTTCCTTTACAATTACATTTGGTGAATACAAGATTTTCGACAATATCCGATTTTCGGCAACAGTGAGTTTTGATTATTTATTTTGTTAATTAATTAGCAGGTAGTTGTTCGGGTGATACGCGAAGCGTATCTGAAAGTGCCCTTGATATGTTGGCTCATCTCTTTCCACACCGCAAACGATCAGTACTTGAACTAATTTTACGTCGCTGTGATTTGGATTTGTTGAAAGCAATCGAGCAATGTCGACCAGCACCAAGCGCTTTTAAACCGGTCTCAAAACCAACTACCACTATAAATCAAGAAAGTTGAATCAGTTTTTTTTAGCAATTTCTTACTATTCTTCTTTTCTCTCGGTCTTTTGTTGTTCGATATTCCAAATTCGGAATTCTATTTTTATTATCATAATAAACATTCAGATTTCAAAGTTTTAATTCATATTTTTTTGTTGTTGTTGTTGTTATTTTCAATCTTTGCATGTATCGTGTTACAATCAAACAGAGCCAAAACCAACAAACAACATCAACATCGTCATCACCATTGGATGGAAGGTCACATTTCACACCAGTGCTCGCCTATCCGAAATGGCTATTTCCAATACCATTCACAATGGGCATTCCGCACACTCCATCATGTGTCTTCACGAACTGTCCGATGTGCGAGAAATATTAATCAATTTCAAAATATGTTACCAAATACCAACAAATATCATGAATATTATATCACCCACAAATCCATCTCAATTCAATGTGTTCTTTTTCTCCATCTATTTTTTTTTTTACTCCGTGAATGAACTTTGCTGTTTTGACCGTCCTTTATCGGAATAGTTTTCAAATGTATTTAACAGTTTTTATGTATATTTGTTCATGCTTGAATTTTTGTTGCCGTCCTCGTGTAACGCATCACAGAGAATCGCATAAGAACATAAGCAGAGAATAATAGTTAGAAACGTATGCATAAAATTAGAAAAAAAATACCATTAGTTTTTTTTTGTTTTGTTAATATTTCTACTTGTGAACATGAATACAGAAAAAAAAAAACGAAAAAATTTAATGGCAAAGAGAAACAAAACTACATTCTACTACTGGCATTGTCTTAATAACATTCAAATCGCTCGTCATGTAATTTGTTTTGCTACAGCTGCTAGATCTTAGTTAATTAATAAATCTTCAGAAGGTAACATTCATAAATCTACTCTGTTGCCAGATCATTTGCAAGCAATTTATTTATTTAGTCAGATAAATACAGAGTGAGGGAGTGAAAGAGAGAGAGAGAGGGAGAGAGAAAATGTGTATTTGAATTGAATTAAAAAAGTTCGGGAAACTCTTCGCCGACTGGTAGTTGAAGCCAATTTTCTGGTGAATATTTAACATTATCCGTTTCCATAATATGAAATGTGTATGCATTGCGACTTTTATCCGAATGATTCAATTCACTTTTATGCACCACCAATCCGTGAATGATGACCAATGAGTTCTTTTTAACAGGAGCCGCAGTAAATAGATCAGGTGAATAATATGGTGTCGGTTTGTCAAATACTAATAATTCGTCTGAATTTGGATTGGCATTGCGCATCAAACTATTATAAAGAGAAAAAATGTAATATGTATTTTTAAACTATAAATAAGAATAGTAACGGTATTATATTCTTAGTGAGAACGTTATCATTATCAGCAATAGTAATTGAATAATTCAATGAATTTCATACCGATTATGCAGTCCATGTTTGTGTGAACCTTTGATGAACCACAAACAACCATTTTCAAGTGTGGCATCTTCCATTGGAATCCAAAAACCAGTTATCGAAATTGGCTCGGTAAACAGATATGTTGCATCTTGATGCGATTTCACTAATTTATTAAATTATGCACAAAAAAAAATGTTGTGAATTTGTTTTATTTATACAAAATTACTTTATAATTTTATTCTTCATTCTGCAAATTGAATGGCGTACAAACCTTCGCCGCCAATCATTGGATTTTTATAAATGAACATGCTCTGCGGTATGCTTGGTTTTTTGAAACCAAGTTTTTTCGCTACATTTTTAATACGCTCATCAAATGTGTACTTTTTGAATGTTGGATGAAGTACATGAAGTGCGTGACCTATCTACAAAGCGAAGCATTGATTTTTATTTGTTCTTATCAATAACTTTAAGCAAATTTAATATCTTTTTCATGGTTTTTTTTTACCTTATTAAGTGATATGCTTTTATCCACTAGTAAATTACCTTCCTCGTCTAGTGCACGATTTTCATAGAAATAATGAATTTTATTGGCTGAATTAAGAAAATATTCATCTTTTAAATGTGCTGAATTTTGTCCAGTGTTAAATGTTCGACGATCATTTTCGGGTGCATTTTGGCATAATTCAATACCACATTCACGCATCTCGTTCGTTTCATTTTCCATAAAAAAATCTTCGATAATAGCAAAACCATTTACATCATACTGAAAGCAAAACCGAGAGAAAATAGAAAGAAACAAATAAACAAATAAATAACGAACGCTTCGCAGCAATCATTCAGCCACTAGTGAAATTTTGATGTGAATGTACATTGTACACAGAGCAACAGTGTACGGCTTTATAAATGTGTGGCATGTAAAGCGTCGCCTGTACCAATCAATCGAAGTTAGTCGGTTCATCTGCATTATATAATATTTGTAACGATATCATTTGGAAGTTTTCTTTCAAGTGAACCAACGAAAAGTAAATTCTCTGTTGTTAACCATTTCTTGATATTGTTGTTGTTGTTGTATTTTTTTTGTAAATAATTACCTGATCCAGCGGCCACTTTGACATCTTTTCTCTTTCACTTTTTACCTTCTGATTTTTTTTTATTTATCAACACTGTCCACTCGACTACTTGCAAAAATTACTGTACAAAAATACTTCAACACTTGCTAAAAAAACTCTTCTGTTTTTAGCCTGAAATAACATCAAAAGTATTACAATGTATTTTTCGTTTGTACGACAACTGATGACTGAATACAAATTTTCTTTTGGCTTTATATTTGCCGATTTCAATTCATGTTATTACTGATAACTTATCAGAAACGAATAAAGATCAATTATTGAAGACAGGGCTAAAGTTCAATCGATATTTTTGAAACATCAAAATATTTATAAAAAAAAACATTCAAGTTTGAAATTATTTTGGAAAGTGATAACAAAACAGTTCACGTTTGAGTGACAAGTTCAAGTAGACACATAACTTTAAAAAGTTTGCACACGCTGAGATTATCAGACTAATTCAGGTTAATGCATAAAAACATTTAATAAATTAGATCTGTTTGAAATTTTTCTAGAGTGGAAGAGAGTGATTTGGCTCGTCATATAACTGCACTGTTTCACTCTAATTGAAAATCGGTGATTCGTTTTAAATTGTATGTTGTTGAGTTTATTTTCTAGATCAGACATTTTTTCTTGTGCGATTATCTCAGCTAGTCTGATAAATTCAGCATGCAATAATCTCTCACTAAATGACGGCATTCCAATGTTTATTTGAATGGAATGTGAAAATGTTCGACGTTGACATGCAGTATGATTGTATTTCGCACATATAAAAAGAGATAGTTTACTTCGAGTAATACGCCTTTTTGAATGTGTCAACGATCAATTTACGACCATTTAAACAATTAGTATTTTTCACATCACCAAATTTCTTTCGCTTGAACAAACATAAAAATGAATATATAATCTTATCGCCAAACGAGTTTCAACTCCAAAAGTTCAATGAAATGCGATGATTTTCTATTTAAAAAAAAAAATCCAATTCAAATCTATATATCTATTTAAATAATAAACCATGGTTTGAACTCATAAAATAAGACTTTTGTGGATCAGCATTTACTTTCATAGTCATAGCGCTAAGTTCCAAAAAAGTTAGTAAATTAGTTTAAGAAATACCACTGAGTGATTTTTTGCCGTTTGTGGTATGATTAAGTTGTGGTTGCATTTTTTTGGGTGTAAACATTTAATTGAATTGAATATATATGCAAAGTAATTAATCTTAAAAATTTGTTATAATTTCTTTTTATAGTCTGTAGCATACTGGCATACTTATGTAAGTTAATGTGCATCAAATTTATGTACGCGTTTTATGGCGCATAATAAATCGGTCGCCTTCATTTTTATTTCGTTACCACAATGAATTGATCATTTTAAAATACTGCACGATCAATGATTTTAGCTTAATTTGTTACCGGCTTGATTTTATATGTTTACCGTTCATGTTTCCTATTTGAAACGCTGATTACGTATGAAATGCTCTAACAATACAATAATTGGTAAACACGCGGAACGACGATCTCTTTCTTTTCTCTTTCTCTCTATCTATCTCTCAACACAGCCATTAAAAAAACTGATAAAGGTATTGACATTTAGTACGCACGATCCCGTCTTTCTATTTTCCACATAATTCAGTTATGCAAATGATACAAATAAATCACGCACATAGACAATGAAATCGTTGCAGCGAATTAGCGTAGATACGAACTTCGACACACGTACACATACACAAACACACTAATTATTGATAATCGGCTTTTTTATTCACTTTTTGTTTCATAATTAACCGATGCAATACATTTCCTTGGATATAAATAGTCCCAAAAACTGATCGGTCGTTAAGTGATGTAAATTATATTATTAATTGTTATTTTCAGACCTTGTACGAAGATATATTCGTGCAGTTGAAATATCTGATCTGGCTGGACTCAGCTGCTATTGGCATGAATGTAAATCGAACAAAATTCAAAATATTTCAACAGATCCAATTCTTTTCTTGCATATATTTGAAAATCTAGTTAATTTTGGGGCAATTAATGATTACAACAATCATTTATAGACCGATTATACATTCCGGTATGTTTGCGAAATGAATTCTAGACTCGAACTCCTCTCACAATTCCATTCCAAACTTCTCTATCGAGAGCCAGGTCTTGAGTTTCTCTACACCTCCTATGCTCCTTCGGCATACAAGGTCTTCTTCGGCAAGCGCAACTCACCCAATTGATGACTGTTATTGAAATATCGGGCGTATAATTGCAAACTGTCTGCGGAGAGATGTTTTTTAATACTTTCCTTAAATAAAACACAAAATTCAATTTGACACAACTTCTCATATTTTGTTTGCAATTTCTCCAAATGGAAATCGATTTACATATAAAATTCATTATGTATCATGATTATTGTATCACCAAATCAAAAAAAAAATATTTACTTCAATTATAAAAACAAACAAAAACTAGTATCTAATTTAATAAAATACTCTAATAAATCCGATTTACTTCTTCTTTCCTGAAGTGAAAAGAGTAATTTTTTCATATCTATATCCGCGTTATACATTCAACAGCACAGATATATCTGCAAGCACTCTATTGCATTCATCCGCACCAAATATCTAGTCATATGACGACACAGTACTATCACTCTGTTGCTTGCGTACGAATCTTTTTACCATAGCAGCATGTTCATATATCCATGCGATATGGATTTTTGCCGTAAGATTTCAAGAGAAGAGTTCATATCAGATTCACCACTTCTTGGTGGCTGCTACATTTATATTTAATTTTAGCTCAAATATCAATCGAAATGATTTTTTAGTTGCAAATGGATTTGAATATATGTCGTTAGATGATTGAGGTATTAAAAAAATCAATAACTTTTTTTTGTGCAAATTTATGGTTTGCAGCATATTCATGTTGCATATATCATCATAGTAACAATTACTTTTTCTCTTTCTCTCTTTTACAAACACTGATGTCGAACGATATTTCCACCATTTATCAGATGTTATACACACATGGGCTAGGAAATGAGCCACAATTTTTTAAAGATGTTTAAAATTCTTTCATGGAATTGGCAATATAATTTTTATATTACAATAAACGAAGTATGATTTAAGAAAATTTATATGGCCCCCCTTCTTGAATATTTCAACGATGCCCGTGTATATACTGTAGTCATTTGATTTTAGTATTGCTGATGTCTTTCCTCCCATCTGTGTGGTTGCGAGAGCTTCTTGCTGCTCATTTCGGTAGTGTGTTCGCATGTTGATGTATATGTTGTTGTTTTTTTTTTCCTAATCCACTGTCTTTCTGTTTCTCTTGTGTTTAATTGATGTGCTGTGCGATAAATACACTTCACCCATACCATACACACATCGAACGGATCGTATGGTATGATGTTGTTGCTGCTACTGCTGCTATTTGGCATAATGATTCTTTCCAATCTATAAGATTTACTGTGTGCGCGAAAACATTCAGAAATTACAAAATCGCTTTAAATTTAGTTTTAGTTGGCAATTTGAATCGTCTGGTCGAGAAAAGTGATCGTCGTCTCGGTGTAGTTTTTTTTATATCCATTGTCATCATAGTTTATTCATTGTTGTCAACATTGTGGGCGGCAATATTTGTTGTGCACTTTTTTTTTCGATCAAGTTTCGGAACAGACAATATTTATCGAATGTCAATTTCATCAAATGAATACAATCGACTAGAAAAAAATTGATTATGTTATTAGTGTCACAAATATTTTAAATTTATAAATGCAAACGAGAAATACGAATCGAAAAATAACCGTTAAAACACAAAAACAAATTGAAAATCAACGAACACCTGAATAGATGAATTTATCCGAAAAAAAATTGAGTTGAATTTAAAGAAAAAAAAAAACAGTTTGAAAAATAAAAAAAAAACCGAATATTAAAAAACTGTAGAGTGGGAAGGTGATTGGAATAAAAGAAATAACAGCACATTTTTGATGATTTTTGCAATCACATCTTCAAGGAGAAAACAGCAAAAATCAACGATACATACTTCTTTTTGAGAAATCTAAAGATAGAGTCGTGTACATAGCTCACAATGACGAAATAACATTCGACCAACAACTACTGGAATAAGGACTGTTATCATAATTTTCTGAAGTAAATTTTTTTTTATTGAGATTTAAGAAGAACTAGAAAAATTATTTTGTGAGAAAATAAAACAAAAGTCAGTTAAAACATTCATATTCACGCAAACACGACGATCATATTTTTCTTCGACAATGAAGCTGATATGTGCAGTTATTTTATTATGTAAGTAAATCCGATGGAGTAGCTTCAGTTTTCTAAGTAATATACATATGGAGTAGATATATAAATGGAAAAATATGGAGTAATTGAGTCTTTTGAATGAAAAAAAATGAAAAAAAAATTACATCACGATCGAGATCGATTGGAGCGGGCAATCGATTTGAATAAATTTCAATTAATTTCGCTTTTCGCGGTGTAGTTAATAAATTTTTAGTTCAAAGTCTTGCCTTTTGTGGCTTTCATTACGGACCGTAGTTTTTTCATTGTTGTCGCTGGTACCTTTCCTTCTGAACATAATCGTAATAAACTCGTGTGTAATTCAATTCATCGTTTCAACTCAATACTTTCTCTGTCTAGATCATGTCTGCCTTTAGTGATACAATTAACGAAGTGCCGTCTTGTTTGCCATATTTTCATTTTGGTTGAACATGTTGTTGTTGTTGTTGTATTTTTGTTACCTCTCGACACCTGAACATTACATTGTGCGTTGTTTTACCACTTAAATACTATGAATATTGATGTTATTTCGTTTTTAGTTTTCATGGGTACTTGTTAATTACATAGCAATATTTTATGCATTCACATTGATGGATTATGCGGCTTTGAAAAGAATTGCACAATCGTGTACACGTACTAAATATATCATTTTGGGAATTTTATTATAATTTTTATATTTTCCGTTCCGTTTCATTCTGTTCAAATTTGTTCAAGTTAATCTTTTCGTAAAGCATTGTAGCAAAAATCGAGATAAACAAATGCAACACAAAACCAAAAAGAAAATATTAGTTTGAGAAAATTCTCCTCTCTAGCGAATGTGCATTGGCGCAAGCACGTATTGAATTTAACAGACACCATCCATTGTATTTGTATCCAATGAATGCAGAATTATTTAACATTTATACGTTCGCGTGTGAGTCTCATAAAAATAGAAACAACTACAACAAATGAAGATGAAGAGAAAAAAAAATCGAGCTGCAACAGCTCAAGAAGTTGATGAGAAGAATAGAAACCAAGTTTTAGTGCCAAATGCAATATAACTAGCTATTCGATGCATTTACCTCGGTTGTGTTATATTCATTCCAGTGGTAACAGTCTTGTGAACGCATTATGATGCTACTCAATTGAATACTGTAACGAGTTGAAGAAAAAAAAATATCACGTAATAGGTAAACATTGTGTGCATGTGAAAATATATGTGTGTGTGTATTTGAGTTTGTTTGATTCTAGTCCATTTCAATAATTGTCCATTGCACATTCTTCCAATTGACGGAACTAATAATCGTTACAAATCTGAAATGATCGAATTTACATTGTACGAAGCAATAAGCACTCAGATCTTTTTTCACTGTTAAATTATTTAAATGTTTCGGGCGAATGTAAGTGCGTGTTATCTACATAATACAGCAACTCATTCTCCAGCCAACATAATTGATTTGTTGCAGTTCTTTTTTCATGCTTTTAATTAAAAAAGAGCAAGGTGTTGATTTTGATATGAAATAATATTGCGTTTAGAAAAGTACTTTGGAATATTGCCTTCAAACTGAACGTGCTAACGCTACAATAATATAAACATAAAATCAATTTATCCTGCAAGATACAGAGATAGAGAGAGAGAGAGATAGAGAAATCTAACGCGTAAACGTTCGACGAACTGCAGTCAATTATTCAAAGCTATTTATTAGCAAAAGAACTCATCTAGACATGGAAAATGTAAAGATATCTATATTCCGCATGCTGATGTTGTAAAAGACGACGGCAAGAAACGACGATGGAAATACCGCGATCGCATCAATAGAAAAACCGTTAAAAAACAAACGGTTACACTTTGGATGTTTGTGTTATTTCTTATTCTCGTCTAATTTTTCTCCTTTGCGATTATTAGATAGACATTTACTTCTTTTTTACATCTTTATTTACGATTTAACCCACCATTGTGTATGTGCCTACACATCTATAAGAATCAATAGAAGAACTAGGTATAGAAATAATATGGTGTGCTATTCGCTTCAAATACATGAAGTTCTACTAACCTTAATACATTTTTTTTTCTATAATATGCATCGATGGCGACACACATCATAAATGTTATCCGCCAATGTCAATGATTTATAAAAACAACCAAATTTTCAAATTTTTTATAACGGTACAAACTGTTACATTGCATACAATAAGAGAACAAAAAATATAATTTATTAAATATCATAGATAGTGAAGGGAACATCACATTGATTTTGTTTCAAAAAAATAAATAAATAGGCGAAGTGGTAACGGCTGCACGTGAATATTATGGTGCTCCATTGGGTCCGTTGAGCAGTTTGCATCATGGTGTGTCCGGTGATGTATACGCCGTTGATTCTCGGACTCTGTTCATCAAGAATTTCAACTATGATGGTGAAGGACCAGGTAATTTGTTTATTTTTATTTTTAAATGTTATTATTCAAATAAACCTATTAGTGCAATACCATTCATACGTGTGAAAAGTATATTGCGCACAAATAACGCAAGTTGAGCTGTTCATTTTCGGTATAAAAAATTTTTTCTTGTGTTAGTTGGATATTTTTAAATCATTTCGATGGCTATGATGCGCGATCGACCGCCTACTCTCATTAGCATAATTGATTTATGGAAGCGGTCAAAGTAAACGCTTGGCATTGATTCATAACCTTTTCACAATTTTATGGTTGGCACGTTATTTGATTTAGAATAATTCGGCAGAATATTCTATCGAGAAATGTCTTTGTCATATTGTTTTATTCGCATTTAAGCAAATATTCCATATTTATGAGGCATCAGATGACAAACAAATGAACAGCAGCACAAAAAGAAAGAAAAAAAAAATGGGCTGCAGCTCTCCTTTGCGATGGTAATAAATAATCCATAATATGATTGGAAACTAGTTCCATGAGCGGTTTATTGTATGTTCGTTTTTTTTTGCAACAAACTTAAAACTTCTGGTTATCGGTTACAAGAGCATACACTAGTGAAAAGAATCGATTTTATTATCTTCGGTAATGTTGTGTTGGCCGCTTAGTTTGGTTCGAACATTCGACAAGAGAAAAATCAAATGTGTTGAGATTAATTACTTGAAAAATGGCTTTGAAACAGAACCAAATGGCCGCCCCATAGAAGATAAAAACAAACGACAAAAACAAAGGATGCCCGCCAACGGCAAAAAACACATAAAGTCAATATCACGTCATTTCCAGAGATAAAAGTCTATTGCTATTTTTTTCTCTCTTATTTTCTGGTTATTTCATTTCCATAAATTTTATGTATTTGTTTAATTTGGATATTTATCACTTCTTTTAAATTATCCGTATATGACCCGACTGACAAAAAGTTTTGAAATATTTCTAAAATATACAAGAAAAAGTTCCAAAAATACCCGGAAAGTGATTTGAAATTTCTTATATTAAAAAGTTAAACTGCATCACACGTTTGAAGAAAATCGCAGTTATTTAGAAAACCATTTAAAAATATCACGTTAAGAGACATTTGAATTGAATGTCTTTCGAAGAAAAATTTACAACAAAATTTCGGCCGGTAAAATGTACTGCACTTGTTACAGAATTTACGTTATTGGTTTATTTATTAACTTATCATCTTAATTTGATGTTAATAAAGAAACCGTTTCGCAATATTAAAGTTTGTAAATAATGATATATTATTTTGGAACTTGAAAAAATAGAAGACACAATACACTTTTGATAATAGAATCCCTTGTTTTGTTCTATCTCTCTTTTATCCTTTTCCCAACTGACATGATAACAATTCTGAATGGTAGCCGCATATTTTTACGTCGGTAATACAAAAAGAATACAAAATCAGGGTGCAATTCGCCTTCGTGATGAACGTGGCAGTTCGGGTGTCATAAGACGTTACCGTAATAAAGACATTACACTTTCACTGCCCGAGGGTAAAACATTGCGTGGTAAGTACCGGTAATCTTAGTTATAAAAATCTAAAAAAAATAACAAAAATATTCAATACTTCAGAACCTATTCAAACAAAATAAATGAAATCATTCGTTTTCTAGACATAAAATGGTTTTCGGTTTGGTGTGACGAATTCGCCGTCAATTTTGGTGATGTTTCAATTCAAAGAAACTTTGAATTTCCGAGACCATATAAGCTAGCACCGTTAAGAGGTGTACATGCTGTTTCATCAGACAATATTGTTGTCGTTGATGCTCAAACGATACTCATTCCAAACTTCAGCTATGATGGTGAAGCTCCAGGTAAAAAGAATTAAGCAAATGTCTGATTGGAATTGAATTGAAATGGCTCGAAATCTCTTTAGAAAATGCTAAAATTGAAAATATTTTTCATTTCAATTTCATAGATGGCAAATTTTGGGTAGGACGTGGTGACAAACCAACACCAAACGGCATTCGTATACCGGATGAAAATGGTCGTGTAACGCCATTACAACGCTATGATCGAAAAACGATTGTTTTAACGTTGCCCGGAGACTTAACCATTTTTGATATTGGACACTTTGGCATATGGTGTGAAGCTTTCACCGTTGATTTTGGTCATGTCAAAATACCATCAAACATAAATGTTCCACCATCGCTTAAAATGCTGGGCGTCAGTCCTCAGGTAAAACGTCGTCATCAAAGTGGATATTTTAGTTAAACGCAAATTGCTAAAATCTTCGTTTTTGTTATTTCATTTTTTTTTCTCTCTTATATATTTACTACGTTCATCCAGTTATGGTATTAATAAGCGACGCTGTACAAATAGAATGCAATTTATATTATTCAATAAAAAAAAATTCAATGTGCATAAGTACTACAATAAAGAATCAACAATTAGCAATTTAAATTTGTTTTTCGTTAGAGATGTCCCATAAAAATGTACACTCACACTATAATTTAACAAGCGATACAAAAAAAAAACTTCTGACCATCACTCGTTTCTGACACTCTTTTTTCGATTCGAAAAAAAAACCACCATAAAAATTAGCCAATTCTAATGCCAACTAATGGGTTTGAAATATCTTTAAAAGAAGAAAACTTGCAGATTCTGTATTACAGAAGCATTTTTTAAAGCTTAAAAAAAGACCTGAAACAAAGTGCGACAAAATAGTTTTGTGCTCAATAAGAGGAATGAACATTTGTGTAAATAAAAAGTTTAGTAAATAAGAGAATGGAAAGAGGAAACTATAATGTAATCGATGTTGTCTGTTTGTCTCTTCTTATACTTTCATTCCTCGGCATGTATTTTTGAATCAGTTTTTTGTCGAACACTATACGACAACACAAAAAGAAACTATTTATGTAAAAGAAAAAAAAGCAAATAAGAAAAGGAAACAAAAAAAGCAAAACAAAATTTTCTATTCCTTGTGTTTTACAAATATTTAATGCAAATTAGTATTTTTTTTTTTTATAACACTTTTTTGTTTGAGAAAGCATAGTAGTAATAATAAACAAAATGTATCGATTTTATGTAATTTGAATGATTTTAAATGTGAATTTTTGGATTTTAAAACAATGAAAGTTTTATCACCAACGCTTAAGTTTAAAATAAGACGTGCACCGTGAAATATTTAGCGATGAGATCAATTTTTAAAAATAGATGGAATTTTGTTGGTTTTTGTTTTGATCAAGAGACTAACGGTGATTTGTCAAACGGCAATTTGTCTACCCATTGCGATTGTGTGTCTATTATCATCCAAAAATTGTGAATATTTCTAAAATGGGTTTTAAGCTTATGTTTGTGACAATGTCCCGAAAGGATTGATCAAAAATATGATTTCGAATACAGTTGACCTGTATGTCACGTTTTAAATCCATATAAAAAGGGAAGTTTCTACATATACATATATATTACACATACAGTTCCCACTGCTTATGTTATGACAATAGTAAAAAAAAATAATCGTTGGCTTTTAGTTTTAATAAATGGGTTTCATTATATGTAACAATGTTCAAATTTTGCTTGAGTTGATTTTCATACGATTCAATGAGTTCATTAATAATAATGTCATAATTAGGCGTGCATTCAAATACAACAGCAAAAAACGGCGATCGTTAAAAGAGAAGTAAAAAACGAATTAATTTTTTTCATTTCTGGTATCTTCTTTTTCTATAGTCAAAACTTAATTGCGAAGTGCTTTATGATGACCTTGCATTTGAAGTTAGATGGGCGGTTGCTGGCGAAAGTATCGTAATTCAGCTCGTTGCTAAATTAGGTATAATATTTTTTGTTTGTTTTTAAATTAATATTTCATTAAGTGTTTCTATTGTAATATAAATTTTTTACAAGTCCAATTTTGGTAATTAGATTTCATAAAAACATAATATATTTCAGATGATGGGGAATACATGTCATTTGGTTTATCACCTGATCGATCGAAAACGTTTATGGTTGGTGCTGATGTTGCAGTCGCTTGGATCGATAAAAACACTGGCAAAGGTTATGCAGAAGACTATTACCTTGAAGCCAAATCACAATGTGCCGGTAATAGAGGAAGTTGCCCAGATACAAGGCTTGGAGTGAGTTAACACTTTTAATATCAATATATCAATCTTGACTAAGGCGACTGAAGTAGAGGCGTCGATTTTATTTGAAATAATCACATTCAGACAGCCGATAATGTTTCAAACCATACACACTGGCAAGGAGAGAGGTTCCCATCTATTACACTAGAATTTGATCCGAGAAGAATCAAAAATCTTCTTTCAATTTTTCTCGACACACAGTTTTCTGAGTTGCTGGGATTTTTTGACGAGAAAAGTTCTTTCGATTTGCTAGGGTTTTTGTATGGAAGTTTTTAACCTTGCCAATGTATGGCTTCAAAATAACCAGCCGACTAGATAATAAAGGAAAATGTCACATGGGAATTGGAGTGGTTGGCTTTTATGCATCTGAAATCAAATGGAAAATATGAAAATTTTGATTAATTCAACTGATGTCATACATTTTTCATTCTGTTATTCCATAGGATAAAACAAACTCTATTCGAGTTTTGAATGCAGCAACTGTCAATGGCTATTCAATTGTAACTTATCAACGCCCGCTGAAAGCTACTGATGAATTCGATTTGCCAATTCATGGAAATTCGTCTCAAGCCATTGTTTGGGCAATTGGACCATTAAATCAACGACTTGAAGTTTCATTTCACAGTTTGTTCTCAAAACAAACGAAATTAATTCAATTTGGCCGTGAACCGTCGTGGAATTGCCCACTGTCAGAGAATGACATGAAAATTAGCGACAGTGGTGACAACGAAGAGCTCTATGAACCACCAACACAACAATCAGGACATCATTCACAAGCGTATACCCCACAAAGCACCAATTACGATGAATCGGATAATGTAAGAATAACAATTATTGACATCAATTCAAATTTGTTTATTAAATTTCGTCTTTGTTTTCTTATCATTCAGATTCGCTCAAATGACCGACGTGGTTCACAATCTATCACTCCATCACGTGCACCAATATCAGTACCAGCTCGAGTTGCTCCAGTCACAAGAAATAAATTCTGGGAAATTCCTCCAATTCAATGTAGATTTTATACAATACATAAGCTCTTTATTATTTCCATGTTCAAATCTTAAGTGTATTTTTCTTATTTATTTCTAAATTAGGTCATGAACCTGATGATGGAGTCTTCTATGCACAATTGGGGCCAACTGGTGGGAAACAAGGCTATTCAGCAATCACAGGTTTAGTATTTATTTACAATAACACACGCGATAAAAAAATATTATTAAAAAAAATCTAATAACTATCTTTAGGACATGTCGGTTGGGGCATCAGTTGGTAATTCACAATAATTTATTTAATACATTGAATCGTTACATATTTTAGTATTAACAAATACTATTCAGTTGCTATCATTATTTAACGATTCACTGATTTAATGAATTTAAAATAATAAAAACTAAAAAAAAATTGATATTAATATGAAAATCATAATTTTTTAGGTTTATCAATGGTTTATTAATTCCGGAAATAAATGTTATCAGAGGGAAGACATACACATTTGTTGTTGTAAGAAGAAGATTTTCTATTTTATGTTAAACAAATGAAATATAACCTCATTTAAATTATATTTTTAATAGGAGGGTGGTCATGATCCAGACGTTCCCGCTAAATATCATCCGTTTTACATCACAGACGATCCAGTTGGCGGTTATGAATACAAGAGCGACGAGGAAAAAGCGGTATGTATTTGTGGTGATGATGCGTTTATTAGAAAAAAAGTACTTAACTTCCACGCGATTTTATCATAAATTTTTGTTCATCCAGAATGTTCGCATATTTGCTGGTGTAAAACGAAATAGATTTGGTGCATTGACACCAACTGGTATTGGACGATTGTGCAACTGGACACCCGATCCCGATGGCCCTTCGGCCGACGAATATTCTTCGTTCGGTGCCTATCAACGAAGTCTTTCTCTGAAATGCGAAGAAGGTGAACCGGCAGTAATTACATGGCGTCCAGATGAAAATACACCAGACACAGTTTACTATCAGTGTTTTACTCATCGATACCTCGGATGGCGCATTAACGTGCACGATTCTTGCGATAGCAACAGCCAATCGAGTAAGCTGTCAAAGACGCGATATTAAAACGGGAAAAAAACAAATCAAATATGTCGAAAAAAAAATATATTAACGAGGAAATCGATGTGAATATGATGCCGTTGAACCATATTAAAAGAAAAATTGGAAAGAGCGAAAATGTCATTTGGATATTTATCCCTTTCTCCATCCTTTATTTTTGGCTACGACTATACATCTATATGTTTTGTTTTTTGTTATATCTTACCATTAGATTTATTTATTTTCTGCTGATTGATTGGCTGTAAACAGTTTATTTAACTAGATTTGCTCAACTATTTCATATGTTTTGGTGAAAATGAAACTGCCACTAAGGATGGGTACTTTGAAATTCGTTCAATCAGAAATTGATTTTCAAAACCAATTTTCTAGATACAAATTTCAAAGCACATATCTGTATTCTCACTTTTATACTCAAAAAGACATGTGTAATTTTCATAAGTAATGGTTTAAACTATTCATTTAATCACTTGATCTTTTTATGTTACCTATTTTTTAGGGTTTTTTTTTTGTATATATAAACTATTCACGTCCAATCATTCTGTAATATAAAAATGTTCACTTTTCCGACTCTACCTATCAAACTTTATCTGAATTTTTAGTAAGCAAAAAATACTGCATTTTTGATTGAATAAATCAATTTTTTTTTAAAATATGCTTTCTGCTTCAAAACTATCAATAAAATTAATGCAAAAATCACCACGCTGTTCATCTGCCATTTTCATCAAATGCATTTCAATTTTCAAGATTTGATTTTTTTCACTTCTGGTGAAAATTAACAAAACTATACATATGTATATAGAGGAGAATAAGTATTATTTCTTGAAAAAAAAATTCATTTGCTGAAATGGACGCACATGAAATTTTCATTTGGAATTATGGTCAAAATTATACATTTCGCATCAAATTATTAGCAATGCATAGATATTTTGCTTAAACAATACCATGAGTTCCTTTTCTTTATTCCAACTATGCAAAATCTCTCCCATCCCGTCCATTCATATTGGCTGTTGGCATGACAAATTTGTGTAAATAAACATGTACAAATTTATTTATACTTTTATGAATACTTTTACGAGAAATTTGTTTGGGGACAGTTCGAAAAAAAACATAATGAAAAATATGTCGTCTCATTATTTCGTAAACAATTTAAATGAATTTTATTTCAAATTAATCGGTATCGAATGATCGAAGGCCATCGATCATTTAAAATTTCTTAATCAATTAAACATCCATGGTCTGTACATAAAAAGAACGATGTCGATTTCATATGTGTCATTCGTTAAATTTGGTTGTTTAACATTTTCAATTTTCTGTTTGTATCGAATGAAATCGACGTGATGAACGAAATTCTTTGAATTTTACATCGAATGTGCTTCTCAAGTTTCTTCATCGCTTTTTTGTATTTAACGAAGAATATCTTTTTTCTAGCTCGCCTTGATGAAATCTTTGTACAGCCCGATCAACCAGACACACTGCTTCCATTGCAATCAATTCGTCATGAAACAAAAGTTAAAGCTCATGATATTTATCTGCTTCAAAATGAACAAACCGTCGATCAAGCGCAACAGCATTTGAATAATAACAATTTGGAAAATCGAGATGACAAGAGCAATTATCAAATGAAAATGATTGCAAATGGTATTTTAGCGGCTGAAGCATTGGAAAAAAGTCTAATCAATAATAAGACAGCCGCAACCGTGACCGAAGGAAATCACTATGGTGAACCGATTGGAAGTGCACAACCGATTGGAAGTGCTGTCGAACCATTACCAGTTTATTTGACCCCACCGAAAACCATACAACCAGAGCGACCATTCCGTTATGACCATCGAATTCCATTACGTGAACGAAACTATTCAATACCCTATATTTTACCAAATAATCAAGGTGCAAACCGTTTCAAGTCATACAATCAGGTGCCACTTCGCAAAGGTTTTATCGAACGGCAAAAAGTCACGAAAATATCAATGCCACCGATTCGTCGCGATTATATCACAAATATTAAACCAATACCACAATTTCCGGTGCAACAACAACCGTGGTCATTACAGAAGCATATTGTATCAATGCGCGGTTCTATACCGCCACCACCTTACAATGCAAAAACCAAATTCACCGGTCCAATCAAAATAAGTAAAAAAGAGTTTAGCATACCGGCCAAAAATATTGGTTTTCAACCGGATTCGGTGGTGGTTGAAGGTGGTTTTACTCCAATTATGCGACGAAAATCCACTGGAGACGATGCCGAAAAAGATTCATCAGATATACGTGATATAACTGAAGCATACGATTATCCCGAACAACAGCAGCGTCGAAGTGATAAAACCGATTTGAATGACGATAATAATAGCGCAGATGGTGAAAGTTCAGAACTTCTTATCAAAACATTCGAACCAATGTTTATTCCATCACCATTGGACAGTACAAATGTCTTGAAATCGCAGACAAAACGTTTATCGGGCGTTTTGGAATACATGGAAATGGAAGATGGTGATGATAAAATGGCATTGGCTGGCGAAAAACACGCATATTATTTACCACCTGATGTCCCAAACAGCAATAAATCGAAAATAACCAAACTATATCCGGCCGGAACAGTGGTTACTTATGATGGGCGTGCTGTTGTTGATCGTTCACTTTTAGATTCTGAACCCTATTTTCCAACGCCATTACGAACGAGTAGTTTAATGTCCGGTATCAAGAGCACCGAACAACTGTTGAATTTGCCACAATTTGTCCCGTTCAATGGTGAGATTCCACCACTAACACCCGAACTCATGAAACCAAACATAGCACGCAACCAACATCGACCGAAATAACTCAGGCCACAATCAGCATTTTTTTTTCTTTTGACTAAACAAAGAATGTTATTCAATTTAAAAAGAAAAAGTTAGTAGCATTTATCTCTCCCATAGCACAAAACAACCACGCATATTTGAAATTATTTTGAATAAGTAACCACTCAACTAAATTTAGGACAAATTTAACATTAGTAAAGCATGAAAAAAAGAAATGATGTTAGTTGGCTGTATTTAAAATTGACTAAAAGTATTCACATTTTTCATGCATACATTATGATCAGTTAACTACAACTAAGAGTAATTCAAAATTCAATACAAATCTCTCTAGCATAGAGTTTTTTACTCAGGGGGAGTAAAAACGTGCAATGACACTTTTCGAAACGGGTTAGCGATTCTGTCGTGAATTTTTTTTTTCATGTAGACTTTTGTAATATTTTTATTTGATACATAAGTAGATGTTAATATCTTTCTAATAAGCCACCGACAGCAGAAATTTGTTTGAAAATGCGCTAAGTAAAGTTAACGAGTTCGGAAATGTGTGCATACACTGTTTTTACTCGATTTGAGCGTCGGAACCTGTGGTGGAGAGATTTGTAAGGAATATTGATTGGTTTACCTTATTAATGGATTTGAGTTACAGTCAGTAAGTCATTCGTCTTTCTTTACACAAAGTCTAAGTTACAATAAGTTGATAAATATTCATGTTTTCGTGATAATCTGTTTAATAACATTTATTTTGTTTTATGATTTCTTCAAAATCAACAGATGTATCTTCAGAATCTTACGATTCGTAAATAAAATAGTAAAATTAAAATCTAACTAATTTATTTTTTTACTTACCCATTTATTTTCAAATACGAAAAGGTGAGACATTGACATAAACTAATATGCTTTGTTTTATTTTTTTGCTTGAATAACTTTGATTCTGCAAAAGTGTTCTATGAACATAAAATTCATTTCATTTGGTTTCTTTTTTAATTTATCGTTATCATCATATTTATTATGTAACTTAAAATATTTATTCCTCAGAACTTTATTTGAGGTTTGTAATTTTATTTCTTTTTCGTTCATTCCATCATATTTATGATCGTGGATTTGTCTTCACTTAGAGTCATGCGAAATTTGTTCTATTCATAAAATCAATTGACATATCACTTGGTCATTATCATAGTCATCAACAAAATTATTCGTTTGTGTCGAATACAAAATTGAAAGAAAAATAAACAACAAAAACTATCAATTATAGAAAGAATTACAATCAATACGCTATCACAGAGTTCTACATATTTTACGTTTCGTGTGTATGTTTTTATCTGTTTTAATTTCCCTTTAGGGCCAGTTTAAAGTTGACATATTTGTTTTCATTTTTAGTTCACAGTTGGGGGAAATATTATCGACAAAATTACTCGGCAGCATTCATTTTGTAGCTTTGACACAAAAATGGCAGTACGAGAAGTTAGCAAAAAAGATATTTTAACAGGTCTTGGCATTATGGCCATTATACATGACATGGTTTTTATGCGAAAAAGCGATTGGATTGTCAGAAAAACCCCATACTTGCGTACAACGGTCAGTTGACAAAAAAAAATGTGTGTCAGCTGTGAACTGTGGCCCTTCCCTTTCTTCGTTTGATCCAATTATTGATAGTACCCGCTATTATTCTATTGAAATGCTATGAAGAGGTTAGAAAAACCGATAAAATATAAATAAATAAATTAATTTGTGATGTCATCAGCTCCAATCCAAGTTCAAATTATTATTTTGTTGCTCTTTTTTCCAAAAAATAACCAGAAGAACTGCATGTATTTGTGTATAAGTACATTCGCCTGTTCAACATGAACATCGTCCACTTTCGCCATTTGAACCTAAAGTAAATGGTCCCAAACCGTTCGAACCTGGTGATCGCTTGCTCTTTGGTTTGTCATCATCATCGAAATTATTTCCATTTTGCTCTCGTTGTTCGCGAATTTTTCGGGCTAATGTTATAAACGCTTCTTCTATGTTTATGTTTTGTTTGCATGACACCTCGAAAAATGGTATGTCAAAATTTTCTGCAATCTAAATAAATCAACGAAAAATTTATAATTTAAAAACTACATAAAATTGAAAATATATTGATAGATGGCAATACCTTCATGCCCCTTTCTTTATCAACAGCGCGTTGTGTTACTGGAGCCTCACACTTATTCCCTGCCAATACTTTAACTACGTCTGGTGCAGCATTCTATTCAGAAAAATTCATTTGAATTTTCTTGCCTTTTTCTATCTCTTTTTTTTTCAGCACTTACCTCTTGAATATTTCTGAGCCAATAGGATAAATTATTATAGGATTCTATGTTTGTCACATCATACATTAAAAGAATTCCCATTGCGCCCCGATAGTAGGCAGTGGTTAAAGTTCTAAAACGCTCTTGACCGGCTGTGTCCCTATTTCAAATACACAGTGTGAGTTTAAAGTCGTGTTACGAATTCTCGTACGACAGTTCTTACCATATTTGAAGTTTTATGGGCACGCCATCCAAGTTGATGAGCTTCTGCTTGAAATCAATACCTATTACAAGAAAGAAAAAAAGAAGAGAGAATTAAAATGAGTTTATCTCCAAACATTTTCTTCGAATTTTTTTTTTTCACTTCTAATTTATCTCACCGATGGTTGATATGTAAGTATCGTAGTATCTTTCGTCGCAATAGCGATGAACGATGCATGTTTTTCCCACATTTGAATCACCTAAAACTAACACTTTGTATGTTGCTGCAAAATCCAATGCCATGTTTTTTGTTTGATTATTTACCACTAAAGAATAATGATGCCTTTCTTCTGATTTCGATATTTCTTAAGCAACTGCAAGCATAAAATTAAATATCATAAAACGTTTTTGAATAAGCTTTTCATTGTGTATTCAATGTATCAAATCAACGAATGCCAAATATTGCGCGACAAAAAAATATGTTTTTGTACGCACAAACACTTTGCAATTTTTATATTACTCCAATAAACGCATAAAGTGAATCATTTTTTTTGTGAACTCATCACTTGAATATATTGTACATCACATTATTTCACACATTTTTTAATCTGACTCACCGTTTAAAATCCGAATAATTTTATAAACTCTAATGCTGTATGATTTCTATAAAACAATTTAACATACAAAAAACTTACTTTTTTTTTGTACAAAAAGGGAAGTGATTTAATTTAACTCGGTCGCAAAATGCGTTGATGTTGCTATTCCAAATGAAAATCAACAACAACGGAAAAATCAATATGAGCTCTCCAGCTGAATGCTGATTGTATATTATTGCTGTGTGTTTGGTTTGTGTGACGAGAGCGCTAGAATTAATATTGTTCTAGCTCACATGCGCGTACATTTTTTTGCGATTTTATAGGGGGAAATTTTTGTTTACATTCGATGTATACCAGCTATATCCTGTGACCGTTGATTATGGAAACTGAAATTGTCAAGAAACAAATATGAACAGCTCTTTGGATATTTTTACGTTGAAAAAATGTAACATTTTGGCTCAAGATAGTGAACATTAATTATGTGCTTACTTTTTTCAATCTAAAATCTGAATTTAATAATTAATGAAATCCGTTGATTCCACATTTTTGCATGAATCAATTTGCTTCCAATATTATTCATTTGACAGCATAATGTGAACACAGACCAATGCGGGGTCAAGGTTTATGATTCAAATTTATTAATTCATTTGGAGTACAAACAATTCTATCATAATGAGATATAAATATTTGATTTATGTTTATCTGAAAGCAAAACAATTTAAACGACATTTTTTCTTTTACTTTCTGAACAGAATAATGGTTTTCAACTTAAAATAACGGTTTTTGTTTATATTAAAAATATGTCTTGTGTATTCATACGAAGTCTGTTCGTTTTTGTTATTTTAAAGAATTTTTGACAATTTTACGGTGAATTTTGTATTTAATTCCGTTATATTTTTGAAATAAAACGGAACGAAATGTTAATTTCACTTTTCAAATAAAATGTCTTACATCCGTAAGATGAACTTTTCCGCACTGTGATCCACAACATGCATTTATTACAAATCTTTTACTCAAAGAATTCACGAGAAAACTGAATCTGACATTAGTTTTACGATACAAATAATTTTCGAAGCACTTTTCATACAAAAACTACTAAAAATGGGAATTTTTGTATCGCAGCCATGCCTATATGATATCGTAATCATGTGAAAATTTGCAGAGGTTATTTTTTTCACAATAAGTTAACATTCGGAAAGTTTGAAGAAATTTCAATGCATATTAAGGGTACTTTCCATACAAAATTTCGTTTTTGAGCGAAAAATCCAAAATTTTGTTTGGGAGGTACCCCTAATATGCGTTGAAATGTCTTCAAACTCTCGGAATGGTATTTTTTTTTTTGTGATAAAAATAGCCTCTGCAAAGTTTCAGCTAGTTACGATATCATACAGACATGGATTTCATACATAAATTCAATTTTTTTGAAATTTTTGTATGAAAAGTGTGTCGAAAGTTATTTGTATCGCAAAAATAACGTCATATTCGGTTTTCTCGTACCCAAAAACCCCCCAATACACATTTTTGAGTGTTTAAGTATACATTAAATATCACTTTTGGAAGAAAAATTGAATTTTTCCCATGGATGGCCATGGGCATCACACCAGACATGACACTTTACTCTGTCAACCAAAGTCGCTCAAAATCTAATGGTTTCTATTCCTCGGCACCCCCAATCATCCTGTGAAGTCAGATTTTGAATTACTTTTCTTCTTTGAAAGTTATCGTGTTAACAAATTTTTGCGTACAGCGTACAGCGTACAGCGTACAGGGTACCACGCACATACATTCGGACATCGAAAAAACGCTAGATTCGTGTTCCCCGGCTCCTAAAACACCCAGAAAA
>NW_022197640.1:4515368-4720036 GCF_009176525.2 Contarinia nasturtii
CATTCTGATTTCACCAGATGATACAGAAAATGTGATAGTATTTGTAAATCAAAGAAAAAAAAAATTAATTATTTTTTTCATTTTTCGCAATTTTTCATCATCTACATGGCAAATTTATATGAAACTATCGGAGACTCGGTATAGAGCACAAAAAGTGAAGAAAAAAAACATTTTTTTTTCTCAATTCTCGAACACAGCTAAGTCGTCTATATCATGTGTTGTGAACAGAACGTAAAGATTTGTCATCTCTGTCCCCCAAATCGTGCTTGGCAAATCTTTTTTTTATGCTGTCTCGCTCACCCTTGCATTCACACTTGTTTACAATCGACATTCTACTAACACACAATGCACACTTGTATTTTGCGGCGCGTATTAACTTCGGCATCTTAATAGATAATAAACATACTACTACTCGCTATTACGTAGGTTGCTCCATAATTTTTTTTAAAATGGTACTTATAGTGTTGCCCGATGTAAACCATTGTCATATTCGTAAAGTTTGATGTTTTGGTATGTATTCGTGCCCTGAACCTTTTGTCGTACGAACGCTATTTGTATTGTTTACAGTGACTGGTAAACTGCGACTCAACAAAAAAATGAATTTTACACGTGAAGATTTTCGTAAAATGATTTACTACGATTTTCGAAGTAAATTATCTCAACAACAGTGTTTCGATCGACTTCATTTGGCCTTTGGCAATGAAGCACCAACCCTTCAGACAATTTATAACTGGTACCGAGAATTCCATTGCGGTCGTAGTTCGCTCAAAGACGAGTTTCATACAGGTCGTCCAAAATCGGCTGTTGTGCCACAAAACATCGATGCTGTCAGAAAACTGATTATGGAAGATCGTCATGTGACCTACCGTGAGATTGAGGCATCTTTGGGCATTTCATCCCACAGCATACATACAATTTTGCATGAACATTTAGCCGTAAAAAAGATTTGCTCTCGTTGGATCCCACATAAATTGACCGATGAACAAAAAATGGCTCGTGTGAGTTGGTGTAAAGAAATGCTCAAGAAATTCAATCGTGGTGCTTCAAAAGACGTTAATAAAATCGTCACTGGTGACGAATCGTGGATATATGCCTATGAGCCCGAAACGAAACAGCAGTCGACTGTATGGGTCTTCCAAAATGAAGATAACCCAACGAAAGTTGTTCGAGCAAGAAGCACTTCGAAGCGAATGGTCGCCTGTTTTTTCGGGAGAAGTGGTCATGTGGCAACCGTTCCACTAGAGGATCGTAAGACCGTCAATTCTGATTGGTATACCACCATTTGTTTGCCCGAAGTGTTTGGTGAAATAAGAAAAAACAACCACCGTCGCAAAATAATTCTTCATCACGATAATGCGAGCTCTCACACATCTTTTCAAACTACTCGATTTTTGACCGGTCAAAACATCGAACTGATGGGTCATCCACCGTACAGTCCTGACCTGGCACCCAATGACTTTTTTTTGTTCCCAAGCGTGAAGAAAAAACTACGTAGTCAACGATTTTCGACACCAGAAGAAGCAGTTGAAGCGTTCAAAACACACGTTTTGGAGATATCAGTTTCGGAGTGGCACGAATGCTATGACAAATGGTTTCATCGAATGCAAAAGTGTATCGATCATCTCGGGGAATATTTTGAAAAACAATAAAACCATTTTCGACAAAAAACAACTGTGTTATATATGTTTTTAAAAAAAATTATGGAGCAACCCTCGTAACATCGATCTTAATACTACTACTCATGTTATCATGCGTAGTATGATTGGTTGTTAATAGTTAATAGAATCCTAATAAAATATTATCATAATACAAAATGTATTAACATATCGGATTTGGCACATCTATAGTATAACCCAAGGCATAATCACTTAAAAATGACTATTCCATTGCTCTACAATTCCTGATCCATTCCTTCAATTCATTTTCCATTCTGTTCGATTACTTATTGATTCGTACATATATAAAACATACTGTATTCGAACATTTTTCTAGGAATATTCTCCATACATGAAGAATCACATTTAATGATTTGAATATACACAATACACATATTCACCACACTGACACTGACATTTAATATTTGACATAACCGCAAATCTAATCTAAGTTGAATTGTATTTAAAAAAATATATAAATTACGAGCCAGAGAAAATGATAACTAGGTGCTGTTGTATTTCTGGCAGTAGGTTGTTTTGCAGCCGATTCAATGCGGTGAATATATAAATTCTTCAACTTCTGAATATAAAATCCCCGTTGTAAATATTCGAATTAATTCAATTTTTATTTATATTTAGGTAAATAGTATGCGCTGCAGGAATTATCATGTCATATCTAATGCTTCATTCTTCAACAAATATAATTTGTAAAAAAGTGGTTTTTAAATGAAATGCCAGATAGGATAGAGTTGATAAGTTGTTAATTTTTATTACAGATTCGATCATCGTTATGAATTCCGACGGAATATAAACCACACACCCAGCATATTGGCTGCTGCTGCTGTTATGGCTACAGAGAGTACGACAGCAACTTTAACAACAAATAGCGAACCGTCATTCGTTGAACTTGGCTTAGGTGGATACACGCCCGTTGGTATTCTACAAAATGGATTGGAATTTTTACATGTATCGTATGATTTGCCATGGTTTGCTACAATTGCAATTAGTACAGTCATAATTCGTATTCTAATCACGCCATTGGCTGTCTTAGCCCAACGAAATACGGCTGTAATGTGTAATGTTTTGCCGCAAGTGAATGACATTCAAAGTAAAATGGTTCGAGCGGGTAAAGCGGGTCATTCAAACTATAATTTCATTTCCATTATAAGTTTCCATTATTGTCCCCTAGGTAAAGCAGGTAATACTCTTGAATTTGCCCAATACAATGAGGAATTAAAGAATATCATGAAGGATAAGCGTTATAATCCAATCAAAAATATGCTCGTGCCTTTAGCTCAAGCACCAATATTCATATCGTACTACTTTGGTATCAACGCAATGGTCGATGCACCGGTTCTGTCCTTGCAAACCGGGGGCATATTTTGGTTTACAGATCTAACTGTTGCTGATCCCTATTATATTTTACCATTAATTTCATGCGGCACAATTGCATTGACCATTTACACGGGCACCGATGGAGCACGATCCAGTCACCCAAATAAATTGATTAATTATGTTATAAAAGCTTTACCGGTAATAATTTTTCCGTTTATTATGAATTTCCCAGCTGCTATTGTTATCTACTGGACAACCAGCAATTTTTGGTCCCTAATACAGGTGATAGTCAAATATATCAACAAAATGCGACACAAGCATTAAAATACCCAATTTTTTTATTTCAGGCACCGATATTTAGAATTGAAAAAGTACGAAAATTTCTCAAAATTCCAAAAATTAATCCAGTGCAACCAAAAAAGCAAGAACAAAGTGATATTCAAAATGTTAAAAGGTAAAGCCTTTATTTCTTATTAAAAATGATGCTTATAATCATGTTTATTTTTAGCTTTGTTCAGCCCAAAAAAGTCACCAAGAATATAATCAATTATGAACTATTGATTTCACGCAACATCAAAAATTCAAAAAAATAAATAAATAAAAACTCAGTCAAATAATTTTAAACTTTGATGACGAGATTTACGAAAACGAAAATAAACATTTGAAACTTTTTTATTAGATATATTTGATTGTATCTCATTCTTTTTCTTAATATCAATTTATTTGTATTAAATACACATTTGTTTGAAGTCCGCATGCTACATAAATAATGTTGGCCATTCCAACTGACGTTCTTTTCATGATTGTATTTATAAAAAAAAAGGATCGAAAAAATGAGCAGAAAATTGGATGTATATAAATCTTCTCTTCTCTTCTCTTCTCTTCTCTCGTAAAACTGTGGTATTTTGTCGACTTATATTCGAAATTACTATGTGTGTTTACAACAATGAGATTTCATTTATGAACGCAATTTAATGTAAGATTATCAATTTTGACAAAGAAAAAGAACCAAAATAATTTTTGTTTAAATTAGTGCACATTTTTTTCCAAAACTAACTAATATGCTGATTCCAAACGTTGTGTCGAACACTTTGTCGGCATCGTAACTTAAATATTGCATCCCACTTACACATTTAATTCGTTCGGTTTTCATTTTTTTTATCTTGTAAATAAACCGGGCAGTAAATGCATGACATTTTTTGTTCCAAACTTAGTGCGCGATTTGTGCGAGCGCCCATGCCTTTAAATATCCTAATCAGTTATCTATGGAAAAATACTTTTTAATTATTGTTTTTGTCGAGGGGTGAATCGTTGAGTTGAATTTAATTGAGCTACAAGTCGATTTAATAGATCCAATTAACAGGAACGTAGGGTGAACCAGATAATGAAAAATAATCGAAAGAATAAGGACTGGACCGGCATTACATATTCTGTTTTATGCAGCGTCTGGGCGCAGCGTCGTTGACATAATATGTCCATGGTTATTTATGACAAAAGTGTTATGACAAAAACCACTAACTCGAAATTTGTATCAAATGAATTTATTAAATGCTTTTGTAAAAGATCGCAAAATTGGTGAACATGAGACACGGTAGACATTCTTCAGCCGAATGCAGACGGGCACATTTTGAATGTGACAAACATTATTACGAATAATCCAGACTTGGAGGGAATTGCATCAATTGGAAATGAACGGCTTTAAAACAATTGATACTTGGCTATGGAATTTTTTAGGCACGATGTGTTTTTGTTTAATTTGTAGATTTTGTATTTAAAATTGTCAAAGTTTCATTTAATTCAACGTTAATTTTTGGACAATAAAAATATACACTGCATATCTTCAATAAATTCAATATTGTCATTCATCAGCTCGTAATAATTTCGTAGTTGGCTGCTTCTTGTCGCTTACTTCGAATCAAAAATGCAATTCTGCAAATGTATAGAAACAAATTATAGCTCGTTCAATATAATGTCCAAATGAAAAATATAAATTGATAGAATGAGCTTACGTCATCAGAAGGATACACATGAGAAGTATAACGGCACTAAATGAATTGAATGCCCCTGGATATGTATCAATTGTCAAATTATAGATAAATGTGTAAACGGGTGCTGCAAATGTCAAAACCAAAGCACTGAATGATGTAGATGCAGAAAATACTTTTCCGATTTCAGACGATGGTACTAAAGAAGCCAAATATGCTCGACTCATTGGTAATGCTACAACCTTGAGCGCCATCATCATCGCAACTGCAATAAAACCAATTTCATTGAGAGATTTGATTTTATTTAATCTAAATTCACTTACTTATATATAATTGACTCGAATGATCGGCCAAACCGATCATAACATAATCTGCCATCAGACAATAAAAGCTAATAAGTATCACCAAAATTTCGGGCAGTCCAAACATCTTGTTTAATACATATGATCCAATAAGATTTCCGAATACTTGACAAACCATATTAAAAGATGAATAGATTGCATAATCCGTTATCATCCATTTGAATCGGTCTCGCATAAATAAAAAGTTGACTGATTCAGCACCGTCTAAAAGAATTCAAAAAATCCAAATGATTAAGTTTTAAAGAGCAAAAGAATTCATGATGATCACTTCATTGCATTTACTCATAGCAAAATTACGCAAAATTAATGTAAATATTACGAGCCAAATAAGAATTCGACCGTTATGTTCCCGTCGCTTAAAACATGTATCGAGTAAATCTACCACATGTTTCCATTCAAAAAGAGCTCTCAGTTTTGCCTTGATTTCAAGAAGAAAATAGTTTAGCTTTGAAATTGAAGTTGCGAAATCCCATATAAAATATAACCGCATTTGCTTACCATAAATCCACGTTCCTCGGTTTCATTTTTAATGCTTTCATTAATGAAGAAATAAACACACATTAAACCAAGAAATGAACTACCAGCACAGAATCCAAACGCAATAGAGGCTGATGCATATTGGTATATTGGTTTACAGGTTAAAGAACCGATAATCAATCCAAAAAGGGCGGCTGCTTCTAATCTCGCCAGTCTATAAGAGAAATAAAAAAATGAATTGTGTAAACATTATTTTGATTTGAAAAAGAAAAAAAAATGCATTCAAACCTAAGACCACGATCTTGAACTGATGAAGTATCAGTGCTGTAAGAATAAACTCCCGTAATAAATACAACCACACCACCAAATAGTGAGTATGGAATAAATCCCAATAAATAGAACCATGGATTTAACTTAAAATGAGATGCAGCAATTGATATCACACATAAGAGGCCATAGCTGAGAGAAAATCCTAGTCAACACATTTTACTTTCATTATTATACTTTATGGTTTGAAAAATGTGTACAATGTACATAATACATACCAGCAAAGGAGCTCATTAAAAGAGGTTTCCGACCGTATTTATCCGACCATGGTACAATAAAAAAACTTATAATCGCAGGAATGATATTTATTAAAATATTTTGGCACATAAATATTTTCGATGCATATTTTTCCACTTCCAATTCTAAATCCTTTTTTTTATGAGAACATCAATTAGATACATTTAGTATATATTAATCGAATTGGAATCGATTGAATTTTTGGATTAATTACCACAAGCTCGTTTGGTATCATCTCATTGGTAAGTAATTTACAAGTCGATTCACTGTGGTCAAGCTTACAACTTTGATAAACAATTTCATTTTGAAATACTGTTCCGTTCAAATTTGCCGAGAAAAAAAACAACAAAAACGACAATTCGAGCGGATATGTATTTATTGATTGAACTGCTTCAACCGTTGCTAAATTTATTGTGCTTTGTGTTTCAGTTGACTCTTGAACTTCTTCTTCGTCTTCATCGATATTTGCTTCTGTGAAATCACGTGGCTGAATCGAATCCCGTAAATTTGGATTATTTTCAATTATTTTTACTACCATATCTTTTGAATTAAACATTTATTTATTAAAAAATAATAATAAGAATACGTTTTCTATTGTCGTATATTCATTCTTTGTTCATTGACGATTCACAATTACGCCCCGTATTTACATGAAAGTAATCACATTTAGTTCGTTTTTTAGTCAGATCGTAAATTTGATATATTGTTTACTATTTTTCTAAGCTATTATTATTTGACATTAGAAATCATATAAATACACACAAATACATATAAATATTATACATATAGGTTCTCATATATGACCCTACAAAATTAGACAAACACATACACACTTATACATATACATTTATGGTTATATATTTGTGCGTGTGTGTTTTAGTTACAAAGATTAAATTATAGTTTGAATAAAGCTATATTCAACTCAATTTGAAATAAGCAAGAACATTTGAAAGCAGTGATAACAGAACGATATAAACAACTGGAAAAATTATCCTATTTTTCGAGAAAAAAATTGAATAAAAAATTGTTAAATCTTAATATTTGAAATCGTTTTATTTTAATTTAATTTTATTTGTGATAGATTTTTGATTTCAGGTGGAAAAAATATACGTTTCATGAATTACCATTTACAATAATATGAGAAAGGTACTTTGCACGTAGAAATAAGTAGATCTAATAAATTTAAGTTAAATTTACAATTCGCGACACGAATTCGTATCATCATTGAGCTATTTTTAATTGATTAATATCGTTTATCAGCTTATAATTCGTTCATAACTGGTGGCTTCTTGCCTTCTTCGAATCACAAAGACCGTACTGCAAAGAAATAATCATTAATTCTATTGTGTTTGCATTTTATTTTATATTATTTACTCACGTTATCAATATGATGCAATAAAGATATACAAGAGCACTGAAGAAATTGAATGCGCCCGGATATGTGTCGATGGTGTAATTGTATATGAATGTATAAATTGGAGCTGCACCAATTGGTGCCAATGATTCCATTGAAGTTGTCATTGAATAGATTTTACCAATTTCACATGATGGCACCAAACATGCCAAATATGCGCGACACATCGGCACCGCCACACCTTTCAGCATCACCACAATCGAAGCTAAAATTGAGAAATGGTCATAATTTGGCTTTTTTTTCTTATTTGATTGGCGCAATGAAAATCGAATGAATGTAACTTACCAACATACAATTGCCATGAATAGGTGGCGAGACCGGTAACGATGTATTCTAACATTGCACTAAAGTATCCGAAAATCGCCATCAATATCTCGGGTATTCCGAACATTTTATTTAATACATAAGTTCCGAAAATATTTCCAAATACTTGACAAATCACATTGAATGCTGAATATAAATTATAGTCTGTGATCATCCATTTAAATTTTTCACGCATAAATAGATAACTCAATGCTACCGATCCCTCTGTAATAAATACAAAATTAATTATAAATTAAAATCACGCTTAATTTTTTTCATTTTTTTTTCTATTTGGTTACCTAAAACAAACATGGACGATGCCAACGCTAGGATAATGAGCCAAATAAGACCTCGATCATTATTTTCACGTCGCTTGAAGCAAGTATAAAACAAGTCCACCACATGTTTCCATTCGAAGAGTGCTTTAAATTTAGCCTTCAAGTATATATAAAAAAAACATGATTTTAGGCGTGCATTCTTTCTCTAAATTGTATGGATATAAATTACCATGCGTCCAGTCTCCTCTGTTTGATTTTTAATACTTTCTTTGACAAAGAAATACACACAAATTAAACCAAGCAATGTACACAGCGCTGCGCATCCAAAAACAACAGACGCCGAAGTTAATTTATACAATCGTCCACTGCTCAAGGAACCCAGAAGCAGTCCTACGAAAACAGCCGCTTCCATTCGTGCCATTCTGTTAAATAACAATGAATGGCATTATCACACAAATCAAAAAAACTAATTTGGCTTTTTTAAAATAACATATACGCACCTAAAACCACGATCTCGTTCAAACGAAACATCGCTTATGTAACAAAAAATGCCCGTAATTAATGCACACGTACCACCAAGTAACGAAAGTGGAATAAACGCAAACAAATAAAACCACGGACTAATTAGGCAATATGATGATGCTACGGATATTGAACACAGCAGTGCATAGGCCAGAAAATATCCTGAAAAAGAAATGTCAAAACAATTCATTATTTTAATTTTGAAAAAGTTCGCATGTCTGTCTACTTACCGAAAAATGTACTCAATAGAATTGGTTTTCGTCCAAATTTATCTGACCATGGTCCAATCAGAAAGCTTATAAACGCAGGAATAATACTTTCTAAGATAGCACGAGCCATAAATATCTTCGATGCATACTCTTCGAGTTCTACTTCGATAGTCTTTATTTGAAATGGAAAAAAGGAACATTTTTATATGTGAAGTTGAGATTTCATTCAGACCAATCAATTTACCACAAGTGCATCCGGTATCTCTTCGTTTGCAAGCAATTTACAAGTCGATTCATTGTAGTTCAATATACAGCTTTGGTAAATTACTTGATTTTGAAAAACTGTTCCGGATAAATTCCATGAATAAAACAATAGCAACACTGGCAATTCAAGAAAATACGTATTTCTTGATTGCACTCGTTCAACTGTTGTTTGATTTATCGTCGGTCGTGATACAGATGGCTGCTCTTGATCCTCGTCATTATTTTGTACAATCGGTTCAGTGGGCTGAATTGCAGCCTTTGTACTTGGAATGTTTTCGGAATTACTGCCCTCCATTTTTTTTTTTGTCACAACAATTCGAAATTAATTAAACATTGCCACTGGGTCTACAAAAAAAAATGCAATAAGATTTTATTCCAGAAAATATATTTGTTTGGTTTTTATTTATTGGATGTAAAAAAAAAAATGAAGAAGGCCACATGAAATTAGATTGATCAGTTTTATTATTTTTTGTAATTCTGTCCGTTTGTAATTACAATTGATTGAATTTTTGAAAATAAGACTAAAAACAAGCGTATTTATTTATCCATAAAGGCTGCCATCGGATCTTCATCTCGCCGTCGCTTCATTAGATAGGCTTCGACTTCTTCGTCGGTTGGTTTTTTCACTTCGTACATGCTATTAAATGGTCGTTTACGTTCATCCATTTCCAATAAATGGGTGGCCATTGCATTATTTTTCTCTTCAGCTTCTAAAGCCTTTTCCAAATCGGTTTTTTCTTTGTCCTTATTTCTTGACTTCTTCTTCTTCTTCTTTTTGTTTTTCTTCTTTTTCTTTTTCGATCTTTGTTCTTCGATACTTTCATCTGATTGCGATGAGTCACTGTCATCGTCTCGTCGCTTCGACTGTTCTTCATCTTCGTGTTCATTATCAGATTCATCGGCCGATCTTCGTTCAAAGTGATCATATGAAGTTGATGGCATTGCAACTGTTGATGTTTGTTTTCCATTTTCACCCACGCAATATGAATTTTTAACAAATGAATGACAACACTTGTATCCCCATGCAAAATCACGCCAATAAGAACCAAAAACGCTCGTATGATTATTTAAATAAACATCTTCTTCATATCGGCTACGATTTGCCTGTTTCTCTTGACCCTTTAGCACTTTGCCTGTTCGTGAATATTCAACGTATTCTTCAGTTTGAGCGAGCAACAATGATTTTGGTGGTGCTTGTAAATGCTCTTCGCCACCGTATCGACCGAGAACCGTATCCTTCGTCTTGGACTTAAATTCTTCTTTCTTTTTATCGTATTCTTGTTGAAGCATCTCCAATTTTGTCGGTTCGGCAAGTAAATGAACATCAACACCTTTACCATGTGCTTCCCATGCAAATAATTGTGCTGTCGCATGTTTATTTGTATCACCGCTGTATCGAACAAAATTCTCGCCAGCAAATTCAAGTTCATTTGCGTCTTTTTGTGGATTTGGATTATCACGCATTGATCTTGTTTTTGGATCGTAGTACGCTGAATTTGGATCTAAATTGCGCAAATATTTAGCGGTATCTTCACGAATACGAAGATTTCTCACTGTAATTCGTTGTTTTGAATCGACTTTCGTACCCGGCATATCAGCTCCGTCCGCATATTTATCACCATCTTCTTCCTCATCATCATCATCATCGTCATCGATGCCGCCCGATTCTGAATTGGTTGGATCCTTAAGTTTTTCGGCTTTTAATTTTTGTTTAGCTTCTTCAACTTTCTGATATTCTTCGATAATTTCACGATGTGCTGCCGGATCATAGCCACTCCATCGGTCACGTTTGCCATCATAATCGGTTACGATATTTGGTTGAACGAATTCATCGTGAGCAACAACGTTGCCAGTGTATTTAGCACCAATTTTACGCGGTCGTTCAAAGCAATCTTTTTTCTTGTGCGTCATGGCACCGCAATTGTCACACGCTCCTTTTCGAAATTTCGTTATGACTTTACTTGTATTCACACCACGATGATACCAATCATTAATGCCAGACACACCCGTTTCCTTCTCATCTTGTGGCCGTTGATGTTTCAATGTTGGACCACTTGCATTGTAATACCATGGTGCATTTGAAATATATTGCGGAATGTGTGGATTAATATCTCGACCCTCTTCATCAACAGCAGCTGGTGCTGTACCAGCTTTACGGGCTTCTTCTAATTCTTTTGCTTTACGCCAATCTTCTCTGGACTTTTTCTTTGGCTCTTCTTCGTTGTTGGCTGCATCGCTCAACAATTGCGATACAGGCACACGAGGCGTCGACGAAAGCGACATGATTTTTATTTTTATTTAACTCGCCACCGAATCTTCCACCAATTTAATCACTTAAAACGTTAAGTTAAACCATTAAATTTGACAAATTACGAACAAATTTCAATTGAGTATTGAATGATATACGTCGTAGCTCGTAAACAATGTGAACGTTTATGATTGTATTGTTCCTTCCAAAATATTCAATCAGAGATAGATAGAAAAAAAAATGGCGAACAGCTGTCATTAATGACAACTCACAACGATGTATAAACATTATAAAGAAAAATGGATACGTTCAAACACTGAGTGCGTTCACAATGTTCGTGTTGATTTATGTGTGTTTTGCCATTTATAATGAATAAAATATCTAAACATAGGCAATAATAAACAAAGTTTGTCTCGGTTGCCTTTTCAATCTATTGTATTTCCCTTTGAATTCGCATCTCGACAAGATAGTGATTGTATTAGAAATCAAATTAAAAAATAATAATAATAATTACGATTGAATTACATGAAATGTCCGTAATCTTATCAATGTCATTGAATTGGAATTCTAATGAACCATATATCGTGTATTATAAATGGTTTGTTGAAAAATACACTTCTTTGTCAACGAATCCCAAACAAACGAGACTAAAGTCTAAACCGACCAAATTCTGTCGGTCGTATTTATGGGCACTTTGTTTTTTATTCTGCCATTCGGAGAGAATATGATAAAAAGCTATTCGATACAACGCGCAACTGAAATGATAAAAAATCACGATATCAAAATGAAACAATAGAATGTGAGCTCTGTTTATCGTTCATATGTTTAAAGTCGCAAGTTCATGATACTTAATTATACAAATTTCATTTTAGAAATACACGAAAAGTTTATAACTTGTGTATACATCATCAGAATTGATTTGAACGGAAATGGTGGTGCATTCAAAACTATACTTACATCAAGCGAATAAGAGAAAATGGTAAATTGCCTGCAATCCGGCGTGCAAAAATCGGTTTCTTATAATTTATTGTAAACCACTTTTTTTAATTAGGTCGAAGCATAGATTAAATCATGCATGATGACCAAATGATACACACAATTATCTGCAGCAACAAAATTCAGTCATTTGTGATGTGTTTATCAATCAAAAACCACTGCACTTGAATTTAAACGACAAGATGCGAATCAGTTTTGCCCTTAAAATGTATTGGCCGTCTAACTTTCTGCTTCAATCAATCAGTCAGTCTTGTTGAAAAATGAAAATATTTCTTAAATTTTAAATCCGAACGAATTGTTCAATTTTGTAAACAAAGATGTCAATCGAACAATGTTCAGTGTCAAAATATTGAAGCAAAATGGAATTCAATTTGAACTGTCGACATTTTTCTTGCATATGTTATTACGTATTTTTATTTTTATCGAAGGGATATCGTTACTACACTACAAATTAATTGAAACTAATGAACAACATCAACAAATAATCGACCATGTATGTTGAATACTGCAATGAGAATACAATTCAGTACAGTTAAATTCTATCATACAGTCAACTAAAAACAACAACTGCAAACATAAAGTATGTACGTAACGATAGAAAGAAAGCGTTTCAGTGTGTATTGCTCGTATGGGTGCGCCTGTGCATGTATGTGGACATGAAGTGTGTATGTACATTGTTGGTGAAAACAAATGGTCCGCATGTGTTTGTTGGACTAAACAGCGAAAAGCGTGTCAATACACATACGCTTAAGACGTTCATATGCTCAACGTTGGTAAACAAGCGTTGTTAAGTGAAAAAAATGTAACCATTCGTTTAATGACTTGTTCAATAATTTATTTAATTTATAATGTATTTTATCCAGTATTTTTGTTTCATTTAAAAAGTTCACATTGACAATGTATTCACAAAAAAAAAGCGAAATGAGAATGGAATCGAGCTGCCGAACGAAACCATAAATATTGATAATGCCAAACCTATTTTTGTGTCGATTTCATTCTACTCTTTTGTTTCTTTTCCTTTTCGTTTCTCTTTAAAATTACCAGTCGCAATGCAACGTTCAAAACTGTTGCTTACCAATGAAAAATGTCACTAATCTTATTATTATTATTATTATTATTATTTCAATACACAATCTATTAGAAATGACTAAAACAATTCTTGTTTTTTCTTCTCTGTTGTTGCTTCCCTTTTAAATATTAACAATTGAGTTCCACTGAACTTATAAGTTGTTGTCAGTTATCAAAAGATATTTGTCGTTTAACTTTTAAGATGTTCGAATTTGTAGCGGGTATCAATTTGTTTGACTTATTCAAATTGGTGATCGATCGCGATTTATCATTGTATGGGCTGAGATTTTTCTGATTGCGGCCGGAGAAGCTAACATTCGACGTTTGTTTTTGTGCCGATTTTGAATCGTGATTTTCACGTAATGCACTTGTGCCAACATTACATTTTGACGAACTATTTGTTAGTGGTTTACGGCTATTGTCATTTTCATTAGATGTCGTCAATAGGTCACCACCGGTTATCGATTGTGTGCTTGAATTCAGTTTATTCGATGCATCGAGCCGCATCAAATACTCATCACGATTGATATAACCGCTTAATCTTTTGGCCGCATTTGTTTTCGTTGTATCCATTCGCGCTTTCTCTTCCAAATAAATTTCGTCCACCGTTTTGCCTTGAAGTACGAAAAATACCAAACGATCCGCCAGCCTAATTTTTTTTTGTGAATAAAGATAGTTTCACTTAGTTTTCGTTTTTAAATATTAAATAATAAACACTTACCGAAGCATAGTTCCGCTTGTGCTTTCGGTTTTTGTTGGTAACGATTCCAAATACAGTCTTTTTACCACTTTTCCCAAAATCGAACCGTACTGATTGAAATTACTGTGAGCAGAGGTTATTGATTTTTTCTTAAGCGCCGTTGATACGGCCCATAACAATTTCTGCTTGTGGCTAGCTGATAATTGATTATTTTGGTACATCGTATTATCCGAATTCCATTTTTGTATAAAGCTGCTTTTTAGATGTTCAGTACGTTGAAATTTACTGCGATGCGGTTCCATATTCTCATCGTCTGGTTCGAGTCTTCGTTTCGAACAAATCGATACATCACTACTTGTTCGATTAAAACTGAACCGATCGGGATGGTTATTTGACTTTTTGTTGGAATCGTTTAACATATTGAATGCCGAATTTGAACAACTTGAACTACTGACATTTGATATTGATCGTTCCAATCGTGGACGATTCGGTGAAAATAACGCTCGCTTTGACTTTTCAATGCGTCGTGATAAGTCGGAGGATATCGAAACTGGCACTGGATTTTTAACCTCCTCTTGAGTTGGACTCAAAAATAACGCACGTTTCGATGTTTCACGGGTGGCCGTACCAAATTTCGGCACAACCGGCACAATTTTGCTTGCACTCTTTTTTAACGAACCTGGCGTTTTACGACCTATACATTTTGTATTTCATAGACATATCATTAGAAACTCATTTTAACATAAGAATCCATTGAATATAATACCTGGAGTTCGTCGATTTCCTAATGCACGTCGTTTTGGTGTTGTGACTTTTTCTTTTCTGCTTAATTTTCTGCATTGACGAGAAAATTATTCATGAAATTAATCAAAAAATAAAGTTGTGGTCGATAAAGAACAAAACAGCAAGATACAGATAAAAAAAAACTGTGGTTAGATACATTTAAAAAGAATTGTTCACTTACGAAGTATCAATTATACATGGTTTTGTTCCTAATTTTGATACATTTGACAGATTTGATTGAGATAATAAATTGGCTGAAGAGAAAATGGCCCGCCTCCGCGCCAAATGGCTCAACCGGTTCCCGGGCGATGCCATTCTATTCAAAATAAAAGAATAATTTCGTTTTTAACTTTTTCCGTTTGTCGAACCAAATTGTGTTGCCACAACAAATTTAAAACTTACATTTTTCGTATTTGTTTCTTTTTAGCACTCATCGATGCATTAAATGTAAATGAGGTTCCAGTTTCTTGGCCAACATTCCTTTCAACCAATTTCATGTACATCGATTCAATGTTTTCCGTATACCTTGTACGATTATAATGCACACCATATGCATTAACCATTTCAATTTCGGGCCATTTTATATTTTCAATCGCTTCAGGATTGAGTGGCCTCGTGAAAATTTGATCACAAATGTCTGATTGCTTGGTGCCGTCCGTTTTGTTGTCATTGTCTGAATCCATAAGCGCAAAATTTCTTTTGTACATGGATAGCAAATTGCCAATATCATATTGAACATAAGTGACCGACGGCGGTGGTATAACACCTGATAGTAAATTTGTTATTCGTTTGCTGATCGTTTTTTCGGTCTTTTCAATAGAATTATCGAAATTATTCTCTTTTTCGTCATCTTTATTTGACAAAAGGCTATCGTTTATATCATCGATAGAACGTTGGTTTGTATTGGTGTCTGTTTCTAAATCATCTTCATCGGAGAATAAATCAGGCGATCGTTCTCCAAGGCTTTCACGACTTATTTCCATTTGTGCCTCTTTTCTCTCACAATGGCAATCAAATAGTGCATAACATCGGCAACTCTATTTAGTTTTTTTGCTTCAGCTAATTTGAATCCGTGATTTATTGCTTGAAATATTTTCATCAAGCAAAAACACTAGTTGCCCATTTAATTACAGTAAAACACTAGATTATTCAAAATATATCTAATAATGCACTAAAATTTCACTGCAAAAAAATCGAGAGAGAAAAATGAATAGGAATAATAGGCGCGCGCACTAAATAAATGCCAACACAATTGCACACACCATTGACTTGCGTTAATCCGAACGCCCTTATGTTTGAATGTAAGCTGTCAAAAATCTAATACGCAATCGCTTCGCACTCACGTATACAATATAAAGCAAAGCGCCAAATTTTTAGTGTTACACACATACATTTGCATATGGAACTTAATGCGATCAAACTATATTCAATGCATTTTTATAATTGGCAAACAATATGATTTTTTTAATGCATAATTCTTTTATTTTTATTTTGTTTTGTGTAGAAAACATTTTTATCCGTTCATTTACATAACGTATTTCTGAATTCAATTGATGCTATCGTCCAGAATTGCCAAATACTTAAAATGGTCTGTACATTTGGAATGAATTGAAATTGCTGAAAGTGTTTTTTTCTTCTTCTGTTAAACACTGCGAATTTTGATGAAATTATCGAAATTTAATGGAAAATGCGTGATGCATATTTTAAATCAAACGATTGAACGACATACAAAATTCCGAGCAGCTTAAATTTTGTTTACTATTATATGCATCATTTTGTTAAGTATGTTAAATACGTAAGTTGAATGTTGCATTGCAGCGTAAACATACGTACAAACGACAGATGTTATTGCATACCGAAATTGACTGAAACGTCAAATCGCGTTTGTGTAAACTTTGATAAAATGTGAACATTTGAAAAAAGAAAACATTTTTTTTTTTTGTAATTTTCTTAAAATAGCGAAATTAATCAATCCAAAAATCATTGAAAAAGTCAATAAAAACATGTCAGAAGCCGAAAAAACGACCGTTTTTTCACCAAACATTCAAATAAAAATAACTAAGTGGAAAGTGCGCGAAGGATGTCAGGTTAACAACAACCAATTGATATTGTTGTATGAGCTGACAAGCGGCAATGATACCGAAATTAAGCGCCTAAAATCGACCAAATGTGGCGTTGTAAAAAAACGTTTTCACAAAGAAGGCGACGTTGTCGACGCCGAGTAAGAGATTTTTATGCAATTTAATTTCATTTTTTTTTTTTTCAAAATTCCATCGAAATATTCAAAAACTGTTTATTTGACAGAAAACCGCTATTGGAGCTGAGCGACTGTATTCATGCCACCGTGATTAAAGATATGTGCGCAGATTGTGGCGCTGATTTAAGACAAGACGAAAATAATACACAATCAGAAGCATCGGTACCGATGGTCCATTCAGTGCCTGAACTTAAAGTTTCACACGATCAAGCTCAAGAACTAGGGAAAGCAGATACGGCTCGTTTGCTACAAGACAGAAAATTGGTGCTATTGGTCGATTTGGATCAAACGCTTATTCATACGACCAACGATGAAATTCCAAACAATCTCAAAGGTAATAAATAGAAAATATTGGTGGCCAAATATCGTTACAAAAAAATTCTTTTTGATATGAAAGGTGTGTACCATTTTCAATTGTATGGACCAAATACACCATGGTATCACACACGCTTGCGTCCCGGAACCTTTGAATTTCTCGAACGAATCGCACCGTATTTTGAATTGCATATTTGCACATTTGGCGCCCGAAACTATGCCCATACAATTGCACAATTTCTAGACGAAAACGGAAAGTATTTTTCACATCGAATTTTATCACGAGATGAATGTCTAAGCGTTACATACAAAACCGATAATTTAAGGTAAGCCCATTGAATTCACTCATTAAAGAAAATGTAAATAATTTTACGAAACGTTATTGAATGTAATTGTATAATGCAATCGATTCGAATTCTAGAGCTCTGTTTCCGTGTGGCGATTCGATGGTTTGCATTATTGATGATCGTGAAGATGTCTGGAATATGGCAACGAATTTGATTCAAGTCAAGCCTTATCACTTTTTCCAGCATACGGGCGACATAAATGCACCGCCTGGTATGTCAAAGCATGAACTTGATGGAAAAGGTGTTGATTTCGGAGGTAATGCGTTTAATATTTTTGTTCTTTAATCCTTTACTGCTCCATTATTTTTCGGTTAAGGAGAAATTTGTAATTAAAGCCAATTTTGAGGTGTGTAATTCACATGTTCTCACTATGCCAATTTGACGTAATCCATTTGAGAGAAACATAGCTGTTATTGGTAGCGCAGAAGTGCGAGCATTAGTGAGTGCTAGCACCTAATCCAAATAATTGAGATACAAATACAACAGCTAATAGAGAAAATATAAAAAAAGAACCGAAAATCCGTCTCTAGGCGGTCTAACGCAGTAGAGGATTAAGCGATGTATCTTTCGATTTAGATTAATACAACACATATTGTTTTTACATATTACAGACCTAAAAGCTAAGATGTCAAATACTCAAAAGTCGAGCGAATCAGCTGAAGCGCCATCATCTTCAACTGAACCGGCTGCCAGTACTAGTAGTAGTTGTAGTAGTAGTAGTAGTAGTAGTAAAAGTAAGGCTGATGAACCAAAAGAAAGTAGAAAGTCTGTCGATTCATCTACAGATGAACCAAAAACTTCTTCAAAAGAATGTGCCGAAGTTGAAAACGACAATAGCGATGAGACGGTGGAAAAATCCATCGATGACAGTGAAAGCGAAAGTTTAATAGATAAATCCAAACCAGAGTCCAATGAAAACAATGACCAAAAAGTCGATTCGGTTGACAGCACAAAAATTAGTACCAATGAAGAAAACAGTGGTGGTGACGACACATTGATTGACGTTGAAGATCCCGACGATTACCTCCTTTATCTTGAAACGATTTTAATTAAAATTCATTCAAGATTCTATGCGCATTACGATGAAACCAAACAGGTAGACAATGAACGAAAACATTTGCATAAAACACAATTTTATCATTATGATTTTACTGTTGTCCATTTAGATGCTTGATTTAAAAACACTCCTACCCAAAATACGAAGCGAAGTGTTGTTGGGTAGAACGTTAGTATTTTCTGGATTGGTACCAACACAAATCAAATTGGAAAAGAGCAAAGCATATCTTATAGCCCGAAGTTTGGGTGCAAATGTAACACAACAATTGACAGATGAAACAACACATTTGGTGGCTTCAACGGCTGGCACATTCAAAGTGAATGCCGCACGAAAAATGTCCAAAATACATATTGTTTCGCCGGATTGGCTATGGACGTGCGCCGAACGATGGGAATGCGTTGAAGAAAAGCTATTCCCTATAGATTCACGGAAAGCATCAAAAACCCGACAACCACCAGCGCATTGTCACAGTCCAGGTAAAAACGAATTGAAATCTACTTACAAATTGACGGAAAAAAAAATTTAAATTTCCTTTTTGATATCGCACAGAACACGTGGTGAACTACAGTAATTTAAATGACGCAGATGTTTCTAGTTCAGAGCAGTCGACATCGAATATGTCAGCTGCGCCCAAATTCATCGATACAATCAATCCATTTTTAATGTTCTCGAAAGGTGACTTAGAAGCAATGAATGATGATGTGAACGAAATCTTTGAGTCAGACTCAAGTGACGATGATTCCGTTGATTTGGGTGAGATTTTCATCGGAATTTCTTAGCGTATGTTATATTTATTTTATTTTTTACGTTTTTTTAAATAATGTAGAAAACCCACCATTGAATAAGGATCTTAAGAAACGAAGACGCGAAGAAGAAGATGAGGAAATAAAACGAAGGAAAATGTTTGAACAGAATGTGAGCGCAGAGGCTGAATGTGACAAAGAGAGCAATTCGTCAGGCAGTTCAAAGAATAGCGATAGTGATGACGAATCACCTGTAGATAAATTTCGACGCGGTTGTGATTTGCCATCCGATTTGGATATGGGCGACGGAGACAATAGTGCCGATTCATCGAATAATGAAGACTATGAAGATGATGGCGATTGGAATATGATGGGAGCGGCACTCGAACGTGAATTTTTAGGCCTTGATTGACTGGATATGGTGCTATTCAACTTACTTTTCGTTTATATTTTAAATACAGATGAGGTTGTTTAATATCCATCAAATAGCATAAGCAAAGTAATCATCAATTCAAGCGAACAGTCAATCATTCATTCATCGTTTCGTTCATACATCAATCCGTCAAATTTATTTATTAAGTTTATTTGAATGTGAACGTTTTGTAAACACCGATACAGAACCAATTCGAATATAAAATGAATTCCTTAAATCGAAAATAAAATGAAAGACAAAACAAAACAAAAAAAAACAACGCCACATACTCGATTTCATTTCCATTTATTATGATAAATAAAATGCATTAGAACACTAAAATCAATATTAATTAACGAAATAACCGTAACTACCATGCATATGGATCATTGCAGCCGTCATAGTATTTTGTGTATGTGGGCTTATCGGTTAAATCTCTGGTGCCTTCCAAACGACCACGAGGTGGTGCCTTTTTATAATCAAAGGCGGTATCTACATTTCCATACAAACGATTCTTCTCGTCGATAACATCACGGTATTGATCAGCCACAACTGATTTATTCGATATCGGATCAGTCATATCACCCAATTTGTACACAATTTTCTCAATGGAATGAGTGATCAGTGTTGTCTTTTTCTCTGGCATTTCACGAACCAAAACAATATCACCAGTTTTGACTTTCTTTTCCGGATCGTAGGCAAACACAGAAACACTCTCCTCAAAATACTGCAAGAACAAAAGAAAATCACATTGTTAAACACTCCAACATGAAAATAATTTCCGAAATATGCTTTAATTCTGATGAATTTTTGAGAGTGATTTGAACACAAACAACGTTTGCAATATTTGACTTACGGCATTGTATTTGTCATTTAGAATTAATTGAGTAACACAAATTTTGGCCGCATTCTGTTTTACACTCGGCACACATCTTCCCAACACAAATGTTTTGTTCACCGCTGCTTTTCGTTCTGCAAAAACTGCGGATCTTTTTGCTGCTAATCTTGCGGTTCTTGATATTATTGCTGTGGCTGACATTTTTTTCACCTTCTTCAGTCCAAATTAGAAACAAATATACTTAGTTTGCGATCCGTATTAAGAATTTCGTTCAAATTAAATCGTAAAGAGGTTATGTTTTGTCGAATGTCAATAGAAACATATTGCTTTCGGCCCTCTGTCGGCACATCACGAAAGTGAACTGTGTGTAAAAATGTCATGCGGCATGTAATCGACTATGTTTGCTTATAAGAACTCACTTTGAAAGCATTTTTTTACGAACAAAAAACAATCTTGGCGCCCAATTCTGTTCAAATCATTTGAGTTCGGCTTAATTTTAAATTACGGTAGAATCAAATTCTGCTTCAACAATATAAATTAAATGAATGAAACAATGTATGTTTTTAGTTGTTGATGTTAGAAACTTTTATTTTCATATCATGAAAAAAACGGAATTTGTTTTGGAATCACACAAAATCCCATTTACAATTTGATTGATTTTGGTCGGCCGGCGCGGCTCTTCAATTTTTCTTCATGACGTTTTCTGGCTTCTACAACACCAACATTGCCTTTGCGTGCGAAACGTTGGTTGCGAACGAATTTGGCATCCATCTGAAAATGTGCAGAAAGAAAACACGCATCGATATTACTAAACATTCGAGAGGTTCACTTCTGAACACATGAATTTCACTTCAAAATACTGCAGAAAATATACTTACACCCAATGTTGATTCGTGGACCTTAGGTTTTGGCTTTTTGATGCCATTACGATGGGCTTTGCGGTCTGAAATTTTTTTAATAATATTCACAGTTTAATTTATAAGTTTTTAAGCAATTTCAAGCATTTTCACTATCAATTATCAACAATATAGTGCCATCTTTGTGTACACACTTACTTTGGTTGTGGTTGGTATGATTCTTTGACTTGGCCATTTTATCAACTCTGTAAATAACAACAGAATATGTTAGCAATGGTTACAATTGGATTCTTAAAAAATGTGTGAAAATCTTTGCAATTATCAAATAAATATATCTTTTGAATGAATAATTCACTCAAAAATCATCGATTCAACGCAATTTATTTACCGATGATTTTGGATTAATCCAATAAAATTGAATTATTTTTGTAAGAATAACAGGGAATTGTACACCGTACCTTTGTGTGTTCCGGAAGAGAAAGAACGTATTCAGCTGTCAACTGTCATGACATTTTGCACAATATTAATTCGAATTCCACTGCGTTCCAAATTGTCAACGGTGCTGTTATTGGAACGACCGTTTCGTCGTATTTGGACGAAATAATTACACATTATACCGTACACATTTTTTTTATCGAGTTTGTGTTTTTGTGAATTTTCATTTTGTTGATAATTTCAATTTTTGAAATGAACTATGAAATGACGCTTACATTGCTACAATCACTTCTATTGCTTTAACTTCATTTCAGCGCCTGACATCAGCTTCCTGATGAGCTGAATCAGATGCCTGAAAATATCTTAATATAATGTCTGGCAGAAAACAACCTTTGCGAAATTTCACGTCATTACGATAGCATACAGCCATGGCTCCCAGACAAAAATGTAAATTTTTGGGGACTTTTGTATGAAAAGTATGTCAAAACCATCGACTGAAAAATATCGAAATAGTACTTTTTAAAGAAAAATGGCACTTTTCACCATAATAACTCCCTGTAGAGTTGCGCTCAGCAGTTGAAACTTTGTCAGTGATATTTTGACAAAATAAAAGAAGAGTTTTTAGTTCAATTTATTGAAATGAAAATTACACAATATACTGAGAAATATTTCCGTTACGAATAGTTAGTTTTTTCAAAATAACAATGTTACCTAATCTTTTCAGATGAGCATTTAGTTTCAAAAATCCAGCAAATTGAGTTTTTTCCAAATCAAATTCTTCAAAAATAACTTCTTCCAGTCTTAGAAATCCAGGTTGGAAAATGTCGCCACCAATCTTTTTTCTAGTATTTTTCTTGTTTTCTGGATAATCCCCTGACTGATCCATTCATTGATTCAAAACACAACAGAATTGAAAATATGTAGACTTGAATAACAAATAATTGAAAATTGAAACCAAAGATAATATTTCTTCAAAAAACAAATTCAATGAATTTTTAATCGTAGACATCAGAGTAATGAAATGACAACAACAATAACACGCTTTTTTTGTTGCCAAAATTTCCACTCTAGATCGTCACGACATTGGTGTTTGTAGTTTGAAAAACATAATCTAGTAGGCCGAAATTTGCATGGTAGAATCGAAAGTACGTACAAAAAGAATGCGTAAAACCATCAATGTCCATCATAATGTAACTGACTTACTTTCAAACAACCACCACCAGTGCGATGACAATCTAACTCGTCAGTATGGGTTTCATTATTCTGGTAGACATCAATTAAACGATTTATAAACAATATGTTTTTGATAAAATATTATCCATGGCTTAAATTAAATGACGTAAATTATAGGGATGATAAGCAAATGAATATTAAATGAAAAGTTATCGCTTTTTGAAAAACCAGATGACCTCACGCATTCGTTGTTTTATTTGTTCAAATGTTATTTTTCTACTGTCACTAAGCGCATTTCATACGAATACCTTCATCTAATTGACATCGTTTAATTCAAACTGTAGATAATATTTTTTTCAAAAACATCCTGAATGAATTTTTTGTCGGATGGTATATGCCTACGAAAGAATGCGTACAATTTTGTTTTTCAAACGCAGTTTATATAAAAGCCATTGAATGATTCAAAAAGTAACAGTACTTCTTTGATGTTTAATCTGTTAATTGATAAAGAAAAATATAATTAACATGAAATTTTTCGTAGCTTTGTTCTGTGTTATAGCCCTGACGGTAATTTTCTCTCATCCTTTTAGATATAATTCGAATATTTTAAATTAATTAAGTTTTTATTTGAAAGAAAATAATTTGTGATCCAATTTTCACTAATGCTTAAAACATTGCAGCTTATTGGCTTGGGTGAAGCTGTAAGAACCAATGAACAAAGAGAAGCAGCAAACATTGCCGAATTTACTGGATATATGAATGAATTTTTGGGAGGGATGGCGCAGATACGTGGTCTTGAACCAATTTTTCAAGCGATTAATAATAACATTGCAAACGCACAGCTCCAAACAAAACCATTTTCTGATGTCATGAAACTATACTTGAAGATCCTTAAAGTGCACGAGGCGTTCACGGATTATAGAACAAAGGCCGCAAGCATACAAAAGAAGAATAAAAATAAAGTGCTTGATCCTCAAGTAAGCAATCCTTATGCAGCTGAATATGAAAAAGTGTTAAAGAAAACAAGGAAATATCTCGAAGACACCATTACTCCTTTGAACATTTAGAGAAAAATTATATGCTGAGAAAATTCATGCCGATCGTATCGCACTTCTTCAATAAAATATCAAAAATTTGATCAACATCCATTTTTCAAAACACAATAAATTGAAGTTCTTTTCCGCGCAAATTTTTATATATCTCTGAATTAACGCATTAAGTCTATGTAAGCCTCTAATTCCCTAATTCATATAAGTTAATAATTATTCGATTTCCAATTTTTACATAACCATGATAACAATTTGTAATAGCTTCTGAAAGACCACCAAGAAACGCAATTGAACTCAAATAGAAAAAATTAACTGAATTCTTTGGTGTATCTGTGTTTTATTTATTCATTCGTAATATTTATTTAACATTATATTCAAGACCTTTCTAGAACTTTCTTTATTTGTCGATAACGTTTATGTCGAAACACGCGAAACAATTGTTTTGCGTACATTCATCTAGCGCATGTCCTCAGATTAGGTGTACACACACTTAGGTGTGAAGAATTCTTTCAATTTGCTAGGGATTTTGGCCAAAAAGTGAAGAGCAAAAAAAAACGAAAAAAGCACACTTTTCACAAAATATACTTCACTTTTTTGCTTATCCCTCTCGATTTTTTTAAATTACAATTTTATTTACAAAAATGTACCATTAATCCCTTCATAAAAAGAAGTATTTTCACAAATATTCTTCTAGTTTGCTCTGAATTTGTATAGCAAAAACTCATGTCATATCCCTCTTGTTTTCTCAATACAATAACTTGGTCGATCATTATTTTTAGAAAAGAAAACAAGTGAGTAATAATTGAGTAAATATGAAGAAAAAAATGTGTATCGTTCATCAAATTTGAGGATGTATAGTCCCATGTCCGGTCATGTGAAATTCGAAACTTGGGACTAGGTTTAAATAATTGTACCAAAAATGTACTTAATTGTACCGCAATTTATTTTTAATTGTACCTTACTCGTTTGGATAATATTTGAGGTTCAAATTTCGGGGCATTTCAATTTGCCGGTCCAACATAGAGTAAACAATAATATTTTATACAAAAGATATAATATTTTTTACTTCAACATAAATTCTCTAATGAATAAAATGGAAGACGTTGAGGATGCGATTTCACGCTGTTCGCAAATAATTCACTTTATCGCTTTAACAGAGGTTAAATTATATTCGAAGGAAATTCGAGACTATGATCTTCCCAACTACAATGTTTCTTTCCATAATAGTCCCGATGGATATGGCGGTGTTGCACTATACGTGCACAGAAGCTTACGGTGCAGCAAAACTTATGCCAGATTTAATAGCAATGTTAATTTGCTGGTTGTTAAAATAAACAGCTTAAAATTAAACATTGCAGTTGTTTATAAACAACCAGCTGTAGACGCAGAGACCTTCTATCGCATTTTTGAAGGATTTTTGAGCCGTTGTGTTGAGATTGAGAACAAAGAGGGAACGATTGTTATCGGTGATATGAACATCGATCTATTAAAACCAAACAAACCATATCGTGATTTAGTGGCAGATTATGAATTTAAGATATTGAATAAAATTCACAGTAATCATGCTACACGGGTTGCTGAACGTTCATCGACCATCATCGATCATGTTCTTACAAATATTGAGACTTCATTTTCGGTGTCATTGCGTAATTGTGGCTTCTCAGATCACAGACAAATGATCATTGGATTTGACTGAAAATAGTATGGAAGTAGCCGGTTCCCAGAGAAATTGGATTTTTTTTTATCGCACTCAATATTTGATGATTCGACTCTCTTTTTATTTTCAATGTAATGCCAAGTATTGATAGAACTATTATTTTATTTTTTTTTAAATTTTATATTCAATTGAAAATATTTTGTTTTTTACACTTGTTGTTTTTTCTTGTTCAAACATTAAGTGTGAATATTTCTAATTGTATTTGTTTGTAAAATAAAATAAAAAATACATAGGAATGTAATTCATCGTTTTAGATAATTTTTTATTGTAAACAACATATTGTAAATTTTTTAAAAATCTCGTGAAATTTCATTAAATTAAATTAAAAAACGTTTCGTTAAATGTACCGAAAAGAACTTTTATGAAAATGTACGAACGAATGTGAAAATAAATGTTTTAATAAAGCGCACATTTTGTGAATTTAATTTTATGGTGGCAACAATTTGTATGGTGTTAAGAATCTTAACTTAAAGTCTGTAGCGATATGAAATAAACGATGTGAGTATAAAAAATGTATATGCTAAGCACACTGTTAGTTCATTGGGTTTAGTTTTCGATGTGGATTTTATTTTTGATGCCAGTCCATTCCTCATTCAATTTAACATCACAGCCCAAATCACGTAGTGCTGCCTTAAGGTCATATTGAACATCTGGATAGGTGTCCATTGCTTGTTTTAAAATGTCTTCAACTCCATGCGATAGAAATGTTGGGCATTGCTCTCTTGACCGTGACACCATATTTCTAATTGCCCACGCACCATTTCGCTATAAATGAATCATTTATTGGAATTGTGTGCAAACATTTATGGATGTGTTAAAATACCTGAACAAGTTTACTTGTTGGATGCAGTCTCATTGTTTCAACAATGGTTTCTGCTGCTCCGGCTTCGAATAGAAGTTGGCTATTTTCTTTGGAACGCAATGTCACTGTGGATAGACAATGTAAAGCTGCGCGTGCAAATAATTCGTTGGCCTAATTTAAGAAAAAACCAAATCGAATATAATTCTTCACGTCTGAAGTAGAGAAACTACTGTCACTCACCTTGTGAATATTGATGATCTCATCGATAATTTTTGCCAAACCATCTTTCAGAATGTTATTTTTAACTGCATCATTTCCAACTAATGCTCGCAATACTTTTAGTGTCTCTTTTGAAACTCGAATCGAATTAGAATGCTCTTTCTGTAATTTAATGAGAGGAATTTGATAAAATCCATACAAATTGTAAGCAAATGATGCAAATATATTCAAAAGTACCATGCAATCCCTGATGAATTTTACTCCACCCGCTTCCTCAACCTGAACACAAAATTCATGACGCACAGTCAGTGCTGCAATTGTTAGCAACAATTCACTCAGCACATTTGTATCTTTCATTTTAACTAAAATTATAAAAGAGTGTGTGTGTGTTTTTTTAATGCAAAGCAATTTTGTAGAGAAATTTCAAAACAATTTACTAGGCAATAGTTTGGTAAGTTCAACCAGAACCTCGGCTGCAATAGTTTTGGCGTGTTCATGAGCTTTACTAAACTCAATCCGTACATCATCATCGAGAATTAAATATCGTAAGAGTGAACATGTCTCTTTCAATACCTATTCCAAAATGTGAACGAAACAAAAAAAGTCGATTGCAAACTGGTTTCACTCTTTTCTTAAAAATTATTAGCTTACTTCGGGGTTTTCGGTTTTTAATAGAGGTTTTAAGCACGTCAATATTCCAACGTTCATAATGTTTTGTCGATTAATCTCGTGCAAAAGTGTTGCATTTTTTAAATGTTGCAAACATAATAGTGTAAATGCATCGCCAAGATTTTTGCTGAAAATGTCAATGATCAAAAAAAGCGATTTATCATTGAAAATGTCTGGTTGTTTATTGATAATTTCGTTCCAGGCAGTAAGTGCACTTTGCATCACCTATGTCAAAAATATTAATTCCATTTATCAATGATTGACTTTTGTTGAATGGGCACCAAAAAGTTGAAGTTTTCTTACCGTAGAATCAATTACTTCTCGCTTTTCCAACGCCAGATGAATAATATGTGAAACAGTTTCGTTGGCACCCAATTTGGCAGCCATCTAAATCATGATTAATAAAAAATTTGCTTTGATTACTTCAAACGAATCTCAGAATGACAGTGTATTTCTTTTGACTTACCACACGATGCGGAACGCTGACTTTACACTCAAAAGCCAAAGTGTCCAACAATTTTGGCAAATTGCTTGAACAAACATCACCGCCGGCTGAGATTGTTTTTAGTTGTTCAATGGTCTCATTCAGCACTGGATTTCCGGTTTCTTCATTGATTGTTAAGTTTTTGATGATGTTGGCCAAATTAATGCCTTGTGCCTCAAATTGCTTGACGGTTTCATCTTTAGCTTCTTGAACATTCATCGAGAATTCAACAACATTCTCTTTGACAACCTCATCAAATGTTTCCTGAGATATTATTTTGGCCATTTTTTTTTTCACAATACAAACACTGAATTCGGATTATTTTTAGAAAATTGTATTCAATTTGAACAAATTTTTTACTCAATTGCAATGGAAATTCGACAAAAAACAATAACTCTCTACCATTTGATGAGAGTTTCGTTGAAAACAACAAAAAGAAAGTCTGGAAAGCACTGAGCTAATGTAATACAATGTTATTTCACTGTCAACTGTTTTGGTAACTTGTCAGTGTGTATTGGATGTGTTCAGGGTTGAACAAAATAACATCTGTTTTTTAAAATCTATGCAAGGCAATCCACACAGTATTATTGTAATTGTTTTTATATTAGTCTATTGGATTTCCATTTATTAATATATAATTGCCGATTTGAATGCATTTTATTTGTAAATCGAAATCACATCAGAAGATATACGTATTTGGTGTGTTCACCTTCAATTCGAATATTCAAACAAATTCTAATGTTGTCGTTTGTAAGCAAATCGAGAGAAAAAAATTGCTAATTTAAGTAAAGGTTTTTTGCAAATCGATTTTAAGTATATTTTTTAAAGTCGCCAGTATATGTTTTTACGTATTCTTGAATTATGTGTAGATATTTCTTTTCAAAATCTTGATTGTCGTTGTTTGTTGGCGGTTTATTTGTTGTTTTGATTTTGATGATGTTGTGAAAATTTGAAAGATTATCAAAACACCTGTGATAACTCCTTATTCGAGATAATGTATGAAAAATTTTGTGATTTATGATTATTTGTGTTTTTTTATGGCGAGAATGCATTTTATAATAAAAATGAATAATCGTTGAACTTGAATTGCAACAATTGGATTGGAAACAATTCATGAGGTCAAATATTTCATTTGTTTTTGTCTATGAATCGACTGGAAAATATTAAAAGTACCACTTTTATCACATCATATTAACATTGTCCGAGCAAAAATGCGGAAAACAGTCAGAAAAAGCGGTTATTATGTGAAAAACCACACTTTATTTTATGATTTTTCACATAACTTACGGTGGCAGCACTTGTCTCAGTGCATAGACATAAATTGACTTATAAAATCAATAACAAATACAGAAAATTGACAGCATATTTAAATAAACAATTTTCGATAAGTTCTTTTCATTTGTCGATTTGTAAATTGAAACAATTTAAATTTCACAATGGATGTGACATTGAAAATAATTGAGATTTTACCACCGTTCGATTTAATTGCATCATTGTTGGGCGATAGCTCAATTGAATTAATCGTAATCAATAATTTTTTTGAAATCGTTAATCAATTCAAGTCGACCGGCAAAGTGGATGAAAAATCGCTTGACGAAACATTGATGATGATGGCATCAATCAAAGATCATTTGTGGGAGATAATCAATACCGGTCACTTTAGCAAAGTCAATAAACTACATCGTCAAATTTTTACATTGACATCACTACAGAAAGCCGTCTTATTGTTGATAAAAGGATCGCATAAAAAAATGGATTTGAATGAAGCGAGCATGTGGGAATTGGACAATGGTCTTCTTTTGGGTTGCCCATTAAGTCATCCAGATCATAGTGATATTTTAAATGATTGCCTAACGCTTATGCAATGTAAAAACGACTGTATTGAATCGGAGACAACAATAGCGTTGGATACAAAACAAGATGATCGACCGATGAATGACATTTGTGAAATAGAAATCATTGAGCGGCCATCAATTCATTATTTTGAGCAGAATCATTTCAACAAAAGTCAACCGGTAATATTAAAGAATTGTATGTCACAATGGCCGGCCTTATCGAAATGGAATAAGCCAAGTTATTTGCTTGAAGTATGTCGGAATAGAGTGGTGCCAATTGAAATCGGAAAAAATTACACAAATGAAAATTGGTCACAAGATCTTGTAAAATTTGAGGATTTTTTTCGTCGTCAATTCTTAGAAAATGATGAAACCAGTATCGGATCAAAGAAAATCGAATATTTGGCACAACACAATTTATTCGATCAGATACCGGCATTAAAGAACGATGTATCCATCCCAGAATATTGTTGTATTACAAATAGAACGAGCGACAATGAAATTGATGTGGATATCAAAGCGTGGCTTGGACCCGAAGGAACCACATCACCCATGCACATTGATGAAAAAAATAATTTACTCTGTCAGGTTTTTGGCTCAAAGCGCATCATATTGGCACCACCGAAAGATTCAATCAATTTGTATCCATTTGATGGCGATATGCTGAAAAATACATCACAAATTGATGCCGAACATTTGGATTTTGATCGATTTCCACTTCTTGCCAATGTAAAATTTTACTCATTCACACTGTACAAGGGGGAGATGCTTTACATTCCGCCAAAGTGGTGGCATTTTGTACGTTCATTGTCGAAGAGTTTCTCTGTTAGCTTTTGGTGGGAATGAAATAAAACAACTGTCGGCGATATAATTTTTTGCGTTTTTTTTTTGCATTTCATTACTAAAATTACATTTTATTAAACTGAATTAATGATCTCTGCTTTGTAATCGGTTTGTAGTCGGATACAATGATAATACTATAATGGTTTTTTATTTATTTATCTTCATCTCATTTTTTCTGTCAGTCAGCAACTAACTAAAAATTCAATACAATGTGTGACTAAACGACTAAACTACAAATGCCTAAACAAATGGAATTCTTCAAAATATATGGCATAATACTTATGAGTAATCATAATAATAATAATGATAATAATGATCTAAATGTATAATTTCTTGATACCAAGAGAATGAATTCATATATGATCGTCCCTCGTCTCACATGGAAAACAAAACATTGAGTCTAAACAATTAGATTGATATTAATAAAGAAAAATGATTATAATATTGATAATGTCATAAAAATGAATAGAGAAAAAAAAATCAAGGAAATAGACCATACGCTATTGCATATGATTATATGCTATATTATTGATGAGTAATTAAAAATAATAATAATGGATGATAATGATATTATAATTATGAATATAAAAAAAATAAGAAAAAGAAGCCTACTGTTTGCGACTCTTGTACAATTTCATAAGCGATTTGATCAACTGTTCAAAACGCCATCGGCTCTGTTACGATTCCTTGAAGATTTTACTTTTGATTTTGATAATTTCCTCAAGAATGTGTACGTGCAATTCATTTGCATACTTCTCGTCCATTTCCTGAAGCGTATCGGCAATATACTGTCCAAATGAGCTATATTTATTAACGGTTTTGTTAACAGAAAATAAGTCGTGATGATTTGTATTCAGTTCGGGTTGATTTTGATGACCTTTTTGATCTGATTGTGATGATGATGACGATTCGTCGCCGCCACCTTTCAGATGATTCGATAGCATCGGAAGATTTGGCAGCGAATTCACCCAAATGCGCGGAAAACTGTCTGGATTGGCCAGCCGATCATTCGACACATTCGAAAATATTGAACCATTTCCATTTATATTTTGTGCGGTCAGTTGGGCCAATTGTGATGATGATGCCGATGCAAAATTTGCCGGCGATGTTTCAGGCATTGAGAGTGCATTATTACTATTGAGGCTAGTTTCTAGAAAATCGGCTGCATTACAATCATCATCCGATTCGTCGTCTTCGAATTTGATTTCTTGTGGCGGAATGCTCTCATCGCGTTCCTCAACTGATGTTGAACCATTTGATTTTTGGTAATTTCTACACACAAATAAATGATGAAACAAAAAAAAAACACAATTGCAATTAGTATCTATAAATAGAATTGTTGCACATAAATATCTAACGGATAGCAAACAATTTGAATGGACATAAATCTGAACCGGAAAAAAAGATGGTTTGATTGTGGTGCCCCCTCAGGATTCATCAGCCATTTGTGCAAACTAAGAGAAATATCTAAGCACATTGATGCATGCATAAATGTATTGGCCGACAATTCCAGAGGTGACCGTTCCACTGTTCGATGGAAGTCATTCAAGTTCCCCGCTTTGATCTAAATGAAACGAATTGTCAAAAGCACTGATCACAATGAGCACACTGAACAATAAACACTCGAATAAAATCACTCGGATAATATTATTATTATAATGTAAAAACACGATACAATTTGCAAATGCAATTCAATTAAATTGCATGGTATATATACCCTCTAGGTGTGTAGACTTGATCTAAAAACATCATGTTCATGTAATTTCGCCATCTTTGTGTTAAGTCAACCACTTGACCTAGGCGCCGTTGTTTGTAATTCAAAATTTTTTCACGTCTATATTTTTCTCGCAATCCCGTCCATCGACGCTTACACTCCAAATCTGCAACAACATACAAAAAAAAAATGCCATCAGTGACACAAGGATTTTAAATGGATGCATTATATTTTTTTATTATTATTATTATGCAAAATTGTTTTGCATCAACACTGACACGAAAATAAAATTCAAATACATAAATTGCATTCATTACCGGTTGATCCGCATTTTTCTGCAATTTCCTTCCATATTTTGTTTTTCACTTCTAGATTTTTGTAGTCGCGATGTTTTTTATCCCATAATGGTCGCTCTTGGCGAATCATTTTTATGTAAACAGATTCATCCACGCTGGAATTGCATATTTTTGGCGATCTTCCGCTGCCTTCGGACGCTGGTCGATAGTGCAATTTTTGCATTTCGATAATAATTTATTCACAAAATAATTTTGTTTTTCTCTGCAAACCATCGACATTTATGTCACTATTCGTTCATATTCTCTTCTTTTTTTCGTTCTCTCACTCACTCTCTTCCATTCAATGATATGACATTTTATCTTTGATGCGTACAACACAAAACTGCACTCTATGTTTATTGAGATTCGTGTTTGTGTACACAAAAAATTTCATACAGTCGCCATATCAAAGGAATGAGTGTGTTTGTATTGATGCCACAAATGTGTGCGTCTGCTTTCTTTATCCTATTTTAACCGAGTTTCAATTTCACCAAACTCTTCCTAAATTCCTTTCATGCTGATTTTTATGTTAGGTTTTGCCTTTTGTCAAAACACAATGCTTGAATGCTGTCATTGCTAAATCGAAATGACATTTTTTTTATTTTTTTGCTTCGATTATTTTTATGTCCAAATGAAAAAATGAATTTGAATGGAATAATAAAATTCTTCAAAAAAAAAAAAAAATATGCGCTGAAAAAGTGCGCTTCGCAAACTAAACGCATTTTAAAAATTGAAGCTGAATTTGGTGAATTTCATTGCGGTTCAAATGTGCCAACAGAGACAGGACATTGAACGCATCCATTTTCGTCTCATTAGTCGACTGACTATTTTTCTTTTCAACATATTGCCTTAAGTCATTAAGTGCTTTCAATAAATTGCCACACACATTATTCAAGCGTGCGAGAGAAACACATCAACGTGATTCGTACAGTGCATTTTCATAATTTTTCTTTATTTTTTCCGTTTGCATCGACTATTGGTTGGATCCACGAATTGTGTGGATTGAAATTTAGATCAAATTTGTGATTAATATTTAGATAAAAGTTACAATGGAAGAAGACTGGGGTAAGTTTTGCCAAATGTGAAATGACAAATTATTGAAATTGGCAAAAATAGACGACGTATCATTTGCTATGAAATTCGTGTGTGATCAACTGTGCATTGAAATATATAAATATTTTGAAGAGTTTATCTTTTGTATTGAGTCATCGTAAAATTTGGATCGCACATTTATTTCGTATCAAGGTCTATCTATTGAGAAGTAAGAGAAATAAAAAAACACTGACCCAGACAATGTAGACAATATTTGGTTGAATGTTCTCTAATCTTAATATATATATTTTTTTGTTTATCGTGTGTGTGTTCACAGAAAAATTGGCGGATGAGCCTGTAAAAAAACCTGCGGTAATTGCCAACATTAACAAATGGGAAGGCGAAGATGAAGATGAAGTCAAAGTAAGTTTATTACTGTTGTGACGTGCATGCGTTCAACTTTTACTTTTTTTTTCTTGAAGTTTATATGTATGATCGTATACAATGGCACAGGTGCTAGTTATAGGTTATGTTAACTGATTTTTATGAATAATGTTTTCACTTTTCATTGAGTGCATATCGATATTCAAATCATATACATTTCATCACTTTCATTGACCCAAATTTGAAGACATCTAAGAAATCTATCCAATCGAGATTTAACTGACGTGCGTCATTTATTTAGATTGCGTTATTTTTGGCCAAAACATCTTACTAATTACAGAATTGTATTCATCTTTGTTAACAGGATAGCTGGGAAGATGAAGACGAAGAAGAGCAAAAGGAAGAAGAAAAGAAAGGTGAAGATGGTGAAGCTCAAGTGGTTAAGAAAACAAAACCACAAAAGAACCTAAGTAAAAAAATTGCCGAACGAGAGGTGAGTTTTATATTTTTCATTGAACATTTTGTCATGAATGCAATTAATAATGAAATATGTCATTTTAGCGATTGAAACAAGAAGAAGAGGAGAGAAAGGCACGCGAACGAGAGGAAAACATGACACCCGAAGAAAAATTAGCGGAAAAATTGCGGTTACAAAAAATTCAAGAAGAAGCTGATCTGCGTGCGGCAATGGACACATTCGGTGTCACCGACAAAAGTGGCATCGATGCAATTCAACCGAAAAATAAAACAGAACTTAGTGAACTTGCTGATGCAATCAGCAAAAAGGTTAGCCAATACAAACACTTAGTCGACTTTCCCGGTTTTCTCGAAGAGCTCGTACGGAATGTATGCGTTAATTGTAAGTATTTTCATTATTTTTTTGATCAATTGAAATCATTCGATGGATAATGAGTTCATTTGTTTTGTTGTGTACAGTGGGATCAAGCGATTTGCAAAAAATCAAAAAGACCGTAGACAATTTGTATACAGAAAAGCAAAAATTGGAAAAGGAAAAAAGTAAAAAAGGAAGCAAAGGAAAAACAAAAGTAAATCTTCGCATCGAAACGGATAATGTGAGTATAGTGATCACCACAATGAAAAATGTTTTCGTTTTATTTTATTAGATGCACAACTAATAATGTTTCTTTTTTTTTGTTTTTGTTTTTTGTAGGCTAACATGAAGGAATACGGAACATACGAATCCTACGATTACGATGATTTCATGTAAAATACAAAAGAAGAAAAAACACAACAACAACACAATTTTTTAAAGTGCTGAATGTTATCTAATTATTTAAACATTGAAAAAGGCAAAAAAAAAACACCATGTATAATTCATATTGATTACGAATTAGATATGCGCAAAAATGAAAATCGAAATCCACTAAATACCTAAAGAATATCGCCGAAATATTTAAATCGATTATTTTTTATTTGTTCAAAGTGCAACAACGTAAAGTATCGGTGATTTTCTAGCAACAAAATGTAATAATGAAAGAAGAAATATCTCATTGAAATGAAGTTAGATTCATTGAAAATTCAATAACCAATCAAAATGAATATCAATTTGAAAAAAAAAATGTACATTTTACCGTCGAAATATAGATGACAACATTTTTCTTTTTTGTTAAATCACGAAACATGACTTCAAATTTGCAGAATGTTCGAGCATTGTTTTCGATTCAAATTCAAATGAAACCATAACCAAACACCGTATGAATTATTAGATAAAATTTAAACATGATTTATTTATCTATTTACGTTCGTCTCTCGTCTATTTTTTTACAATTTTAATTAAATGCACATTGTTTCATTTTCTAAATTCGAATCAACTAGTCCGAATGGTTCTATTTAGAAATTAATATGTATTTGATTTCTATTTGTTAAAAACAGAAAACAAATGAACATTTTATATTATTTGAAATAAAGCAGCAAAACGTTATATAAATTTTGTGTTTTCTTATCAATCAGAGACGGTTTCTCAGACCAATAATACTATTATCAATTTGAATAATTTTTTGAACTTTTGATATTTTTGCGCTATACTTGGTGCTCTGTAAGGATGTACATTGCTCTGAGAAACAGTCAGTGCTTAAAATTCGTCGATGATGCTGTAAAATCAGAAGGAAGTTGTATAAAAAAAGAATTGTTTTTTTTTTCAGTTAAAATCATTTATTAATTAAAATTGAATAATATTGATAATATTTCAATATGGTGTTGATTTGCGATTTTTCTTCGTCGTCACCTTTTCTTTCAGTTTGTGTGTGTCGATGTTTTTAGGCTGCCAATCACCCCATACAGTTACGATGCCTCCTTCTCCACCAGTAATTAGTGTATTGTCCTATGTTTTATGGAAGAAAATCAATAAAGTGATAACAATATTCCAAAAAAAAGTCTATTACAAAATGCGAAATCGAATGTACCTTTGGATTAAAGACGCTACAACGTATGATTTGTTTATTGTCAGTGAAATTGTTTCGTGGTTTAAATGATTTTTCATGTAACGTAAGACTCCGAAGACATTCGCCACCATTGAAATTCGATCCGGCCAACAAAATAATATCACCAAATGCCGTTGTATGACAGTTGATCAGATAGCAATCACTAACTGACGAGCGTTTGATTAGTTTTGTGATTTTTTTCCGTTCACATTCGAATATTTGTTCGCATTCATCAACATCAAACAGTTGAAAATCGTTTGTGTGTGTGATACAACTGATAAAATCGCCAGCAACTTCATCGTCAATTTGCATAATCACCTTTGGATGCCAGTTAATTGTTTGAATGCTACTCTCTGTATTTAAACTATTTTCGAGCGCATCGTCTTCATTGGATTCCAAAATATTGAATACATTTATAAGACCATCGACAGATCCCGATGCCAAAATATTTGATTTACTTGGATGAAAATGAATTTGCGTCAAATCATCACGATGGCTATCGGAATAAACGGCTAATGATGATACTTTTCTTACATCAAACAATAGCAAATTTGCTTCGCCTTCGTGTTGTTCGGTGCCAATGCTAAGCACTGAATCGTCTGCATTCACATCAAAGCACATAAATGGTTTTTGGTTTGCATCGACATTTTCAAATGTTTGTACGGGCATCGGCTTCGATCGCAAATCATATCTATACACTTTTCCATGTGCAGCAGCTACAAGGAGTGTATTCACATCTTCTTTACCAAAACGAATGCCACAAATTGTTTGGTCTTCAGTGTAGTTTATTGAATCGATGTCACATCGTTGGATCTGTGTAAATCCTTTGTCACTATTCAAATCGAACAAATGCACCGAATTGCTGGACGTGGACGCAGCTATTCGACCAAAATCTCTGGAATGGACATTTTTATGCAATCGTCACAATTATCAATTTGAATGATGAAATCAGAAAAAAATTACATTACCTTGAATTATCTAAGTATAGAACATAATCTTTTTGTAGAGAAATTGCTTCTTCGCTCGTTATCCTCAGCGATTCACCAAACAATTTACTCAATTCGCTTGTATTGCATGTGTCACAATCGATTTCGTTCGGTTGATCCTCATCAGAACTGCTCATTTTGACTAGAGTTTCCTTTATATTTCACACAGTTACCGTCAAACAAATGCATGTAACAACACGCGAGTTAGCAAGCACGTGTAAACAAATAACAAATATGTCACCATACTGTTGTTGAATGAAATTTGACAGCTGCTGTCATTGAATTTAAGCGCTAAATTTATCTGTCGCTTGGGTTCTGATTTAAAATTGAAAATATTCGAAGCATTTGTGTGGCGTCCAAAACAATTATAATTTTTGATATAAACATGAATTTTACATCAATACTAAGCTTATCTACGGAAGAATTGCAAAACTTATCGAATCAACAAATTGTAGATTGTGTTCAAATATCCTTTTTCAAACTAATTATCGATAATCACATAAAATATGTGCGTTGTTGAGTTTTTTTTTAGAAAATTTTTAAGAAAATTTCATATATTATTTTCCTTAATTCATTCATTTTCCAAAACACGCAGCTTTAAACGATGACGGTGATACATGTTCAGTATTTGAATTTGCATTTACTCGGTTTACCAGTATTTTATCCCTGATTGAAATCAATGAATTCATTTTCCGGCAAATTCTACCAATCCTCAGGAAATCGTTCGATGATGTATAGATTCGAAAAATTACCACACCAACCATCGAAAACTTCAATGTATTTTTATTTTTTATTTTAGGCAATTGTCGAAGAACTTCCAGACGTAATTCAAACCATCCTTCAACTGTTCATGGAATTGTCACAGAGTGTCCACGAGAAATTCGATGAAATTATCGTATTTTGTATAACCGATATTCATCTTATTTTGACGAATACGCTTCATTTTTTGTGCAAAACAATATCACACACTTTTCTCTACAGGTAAAATCAATTTTTTTATATATATAATTTTATTCTTTCCGAAATGTCACTCAAAAAAAAACTCATTTCTACAGTCACGATCCGATAAATAAATTGCTAAATATGATGCAAGAGTCGATCAATAAAATATTGGTATCACCGAAATTTGAACCGAATGTCACAGTGGATGAATTGAAAAATGGTCGAAGTGGTAATTTAAAATATTAATTTTTTTTGTTTGTAAAAATAAAATTTTAATATTTTCCATAAAAAGTATTGCAAGGATTAGTTGAGCTTGGATATCAGCAATCTCAACGAGATGATTTGAAATCAATGGCCAACACATGGAAGCATGTGTCAAAGTTTGCTATGGCTTTTCATCCCATCTATCGATCACTTCACGAGCAGAATTTATTGGACATCGATGAAAGCGAGGGCGATCCTTTGGACTGGATTGCATTTTATGTGCAGATTCTTTGCAATTTGATTACATGCAATGTGGATAAAGCGGTTAATGTAAAATAGAATCAAATATTTCCATTTTTCCGTTGAAAATTGATTTTTATGATAATTTTTAGCCAAACTTCAAAGAGAAGAAACAAAATGTAACGAAGCTTGCCAATTTCTATGTCAAGCTTTTGGATAATTTAGCAAAAGAGTATGCAAACGAAGATTTCCGAGGTCAAAGCCATTTCATCAAACTTTATCAGATGATTGATAATATTTCGTATGTATTTAATATTTTTGCACGATCCTTTAATTTCTTTGACGTTTTTTTTTTTGCATTTTACAGTGAAAAATGTGACGATGATGACGTGAAAAATCATTTACTAACGTTGATCACTGGACTTTCAAGTATTTTATCAAATGTATTTAATTGTGATCGATTTTCCAATGAATTACTTGAAAACTATACTGGCGATCATATGCGAGTTTGTTTGGAAGTCACAAAACTCTTAATACAGTCATCCATCACATCAAGTGATTGGTATTTAAACCATGAAAATCTCCATAGAAATATACTATACCATTTGCTTTTCGATTGTATTTCCAAAGGTAAGCCGCCTGTAAAACCAATCTATTTGAAATATTTTGAATGGATTTTTCTTTCAGAAATGCATCAGCTATACAGGTTCAGTCATCTCTATGATAAACTCTTAGTTTTGTGCACAATGCTAATGGTGACAACGATGAATCAACAAACAGACATATCTTTGGAATATATTCTCGTTGAAGCAACATTGATGGATGATGCCGTTTTCCACATACCCATTATACTGGACATTTGGACGCAATTTCTTCGGTATTCAAAATAATTTCATTCATCATCTATTTTAAACAACCGTTTTCAGATGACTAATGACATTTTTAATGTTATCACAGATATGTATCAAAAGAAACGCTACTTTTGTATTGTAAACTCTGGATGAGTATCAGTCGTAATTTTTCGGCGATGCCACGAAATCCATCATGTGTTATAGTTCAAAAACTGTTAAAGCATACACTGAACTTGGTGTCTGAATCAGAACGATCGCAAATACTTTGCGACCAAACGCAGGATGATTTGCCACCATTACCCTTATTATGTTTTGATGGTATCGCTGATGTTCAAGCTACCAAATTGCAGCGATACGCTCAAGAGACTATAAATAAAATAAAGCAAACCATGAACAAACTTAATCCAAAAAGTGAGATTGTGTCAAGCAACGAGTGTAACGAACTGGTAATATTATCATTAAATTGCAATTCCTTGTGATAATTTGAAAATTCCTCCATAAAATCTAAATGCCCTTATTTGTAGCGATCAAAAGTTTAGATAAAAAGATCACGTACTCACCATTTTCGAATGTATAGATTAATGCAGTTTTCACTTTCAGATGGCTGCATTTTCAAATTTCCAGCAACCAGCATCACCGCATTTGTTGAGCATTCTAAATGATGCGTCTCTCACGAGTTCTCTGATCGATGCCTTATCCAGATCCAAAACGAGAAATGTTCAAATTTTACTGTCCAGTGTGATTAAAATTTTGCTATGGCAAAAATACCTATGCAAGAATAGCACAGTGGAGATTGACTATTCTGATTCGTCCGAAGTGCAAAAATTCTATGTACTTGAATTGATTGCACTCGCTCAATGGTCAACCAATGCTTCGATGGAACTAAGCGAATTCGAAGGCACGGACGACCTAACACAAGTCAGAATGAGAAGGCTCATTGAAAATGGAACGCAGAATGGCAACAGTCAATGTCAAATGTCGATTTCCACCACCGAATCTTTGGAATACGTTCAGCAAATACTACAAGTCAATCGTGAATTTGGCTGTGCATCACACGAATCCTGTTTGAATCAAAGTGCTTGGATTAAAAGAAGTATAGATCAAATAATTTTGGAAGCACAAAAGCTAGAGCATTCCACGAAGACGGAACCAAACGTAAACCTGGAACAGTTTTCAGACGAAATCACATATCTCGCCGATCTTTTCACTCGTTTAAAAAATCAGATTTAAAATCATTTATATGAATATATTAGGATAAGTGAAAAAAATGGTGTCTGCTGCGTAAATTGATATTATTATGAGTTAATTTTAAAATAATAAAACTTCATGTATTTGTTTGTTAAATCCACATTTAATTTGTTTGACAAACGTGCTTTAAATTTCCTAGACCATTTTGATATTTATTTTACGTCACTTTTAGACACTTTGTTTTTCATCGATGAACAAAAAAATAATAATAATAATAATAAATTTTAACGGTAATTTTATACTCAATAAACAGGGAAAGAAAGATTTTTTTTTGTTGTGATATAATTTCCATTTCCACATTTAACTTAAAATGTTTAAATAAATCGGTTTCATGCGGATTTTATCTGCGATAAACTTTGTTAACTAAATTCTTGGCATTAAATGTTATTACATATGATGTTTTTGTTTATAAAAGTTTTCAATTGTATGATGAATCGATGAATTTCTTAAAAATATTTGTAACGATAAATTGCCACGCCAGCCACAACGATTAGAATTGAACCTAAGTAACCCCAGAGTTTGAACTGAAAAAATAAGACATTTTATGATACGATTCAATTTTAGCCATAGAGTGAATAGTATCTTACTTTTGGCATATCCTGATCTCCTGATGTTTTGGAATGTTTTCCTTTCGATTCCAATTTTTGCGTTTGATTGAACATTTTTTGGTACATGTCCTTTTCATTACGCGCCTCGCGACGAGACTTCATTATGCACTTTGAGAGTAACTGTAAATTTTCACATTCACATCGATTAGCTATAAACGGTTTACAGTATTGAAATGATTCGGTTGATGAAATTACCTGTTGAATTGCCCGACTATCTGCGTCAAGAATAGCAGCCTTTTGTAAAACTGGAATTGCAGCCTTAATATCGCCTTTGGCCTCCAAAATCTATATGAAAGCATCAATTAATGTTCAACAGCAACAACAACAAAAATTGTACTAGTTAAAAGATAAGTACAAACCTTTCCCTTTCGGAAGAGTGCTTTCACATTTTCTGGTTGACATCGTAGTACATTGTCCACGGATACGAGTGCCACATCGAATGCCGATATTTTCATTTGAGCAGCTGCCAAATTATTGTATACTTTTACACGAGTCTCCAACAATTCTTGCAACTGATCATTTGTAAACTAAAATCGAAAAAATCTATTGAACATTTTATCGAAGTCATATTGATTTAAATGCATATTACCTCATCCATTTTCGAGTTATCACCAACATATTTATCGGTGTCATCTAAGTATTCTAACGATCGGCGATATAGTTGAATAGCCAAATTGTATTCAGCTCGATCGTACCAAAAATTCCCTCGTTCACGTTTGTGATTGCTAAATGCATCGAAAATCAATTAAATTAAATGAAACACCAAATTCAATCCAAATGCTCATGTTTAGTTACCCGATTGATTGTCTAGATGCGTATGGAACATTCTCGAGATCGTCTTCGTCGTGACACTCGAGCAATTCCACATTATAAATTACCTAATTTGATTGTAAAATCGGTAAAATATTTTATCGAACCAAAATGAATGAATTCGATTTTTATATACCTTTGCATTTGCTGGAATATTTTTTGTATTGTCATTTTCGTTCGTTAAACCTTGTGCACCGTATGCAAAACGTGGATCGCATGTGATTTCGGCCAATTCACCAACAGTCATTAGTGGAAGTGACATATCAACACCTTGCACCACCTCAACATCACCAACTTGAACTGCATAATTTTTGAATTCTTCAACAATTGTGCCATCTTCCAATTTACCAATCAAATTGATTTTGCAAATATTTCCTCGTTGTGGTTTATAATCATCTTCGCCCACTTTTATCGCCTGTAAATAAAAATTTATTCGAATTTATGAACAAATATGCAATCAGTGTGTGTACCTCGCACCAAATTTTACATACCTTTTTCACCAATTGACCATTACCGATAACGTCTATTACATTGCTTTGTTCGGAACTTTCTCTGTTTTCGACTTTTTTATTTTCCTCTTTAGTCTCTGGCTCATTGGTGATTTCGATTGGTTTTGTTTCGATTTGAGTATCACTATCCATTTTTGTATGCTGTTTTAATGTTTAAAAAAAAAAATAAAAAAAAATAAAAATACAAAATTGGTGTTGTAAACAATATTGATATTAAGTATTTGATGTATGTACGGAATGTGCTAGAATGATCATGTTTTTCTCAATGACAAGAGAAAAAAAAATTGCACACAAGTATCAAATAAAAGTGGACACATTCGGTTTAAATGTCACTTACACTTCAATAAATAAATTCGCAAATTCACTAATCTATAAGCACTTTATCGTTTGTGTACAGCTTTCTTGTGATGTTCAAAGTTTTTTAGCACACCAAATGTGATTGAGGTGACAGTTAAAATTATCGCAAACAAAAATCACAATAAACTCAAAAAAAAAATAGTTTGTTTCTAATAAATTCATCAAATGTATGACGAAACTAGTTTATTTCTTATTTCATAGAAATGAAGTTGTCAATCGCTTATTCATATTTTTGGAAAGTCTTTCCACACATACTCATCACATACACACAGACTACACTATTTTTGGCTGCATACTATGACCGTTCAAATTAGTTTGTCGATGTCATGAACGGTATAATTAAATTGAAATTAAAAATCGAATAAGAATTTGTCGGCAACAATATTTCCAATGTTTTTTTTTATCTATTTGTTAAAAAAAAAATTAAACTTGTTTATTCGTTTTTGCTTCAGAATGGGAATTCGATTTGTCTAGAATGTGTTCATTTCTGTTCATCCAAAAATACATATGTATTTCAAATTGCTGATGTATTTCATATTTCCAACAATGAATGGATAAAGCATTGAAATCATTAGTAACATTTACGATGGCGTATCAGTGGTGACAATTGACATTGACAGTTGCTTTTTTAAAAATCGTCGGATCGGTTTGAACGTGCTTTAGTTTTAAAACTTTTTTAATGTGAGTGATATCAAATTTTTATAAATATTTTTCGCTCTAGCACTGAACATTTATAGACCTATAACAAAAATTTGGGCAAAAAAAGATAACTATGCAGTATGCACAGTTTGCTATTATATTCAGCACTATTTACCATTTTTATTGAATGTATCTTATCATGAAAAAATATGATTATTGAAAATTGTTTTCCTACATAGAAATTTGACATTGGTTTTGGTTAAAAACTGGAAACTATGTGAATAAAAATCTAGCAATAAAATCTAATCGGAAGATGATTTCAAAAGATAATAGTCGTAAAACGTTGTCACGAAGTAATACTAATTTTGTATTTGTTATTTCTATTGAAAATATCCAGAGGAGAGTATGTTTTTATTCAGACATTACTCAGCTATAAGCGCTGAATAACATACTCTCTTCTCGATGTATTCAATGGATTTGTATTTGGCAAACAAGGATAGATATAGGAAATACTATAGTGTAATTTTTCGGTAAAATCGTAAAAACTAAAACTTCTATTACGTTTCTTTAGATTACCGTAACAGCAAATAACCGATTTTCTTATAGAGAACTATAATTTATTTTAGCATCGTTTGATATTTGTATAGAGAGAAGTCTCCTTTTGATTTGTACCAGCTCTAAATCATTGTTGGTTATTTATTTTTCAGGAATATGACTGCGTTAAAATTTAAGCAATTTTTACTGTACTTTTTTTTCTTCGCTAGCGGTTGCTTTAAAGCTGTTCGATCAAGTGAAAGGTAAAAGTTAATTAAAAAAAAGAAAAACTGTATCAACTGATATCAAAGAATATCCAACAATATTAAACTGTATGACTTCAAGTTATTCACTTGGTTGTACAAGTAATTTAGATTACGAATTAATTTTCCATGAATGAATGTTCAAAAATCAGTCAATTAAATTCTACTAAATGTTAATTTATTTCAGCAAAATGTTGACGCTTTTCGATTTCACAAAAACCGAATCTGTGAATAATTGGATTGAAGTGTCTGACACAGTGCGGCGAGGTGGAAGTTCAAAAGCTGTATTGAGTTTGCAAAAGACTCAATTATTCCAAAACGCAATTTTCTTTACGGTATTGAATCCATTGCAGCCACAACATGCCGGCTTTGCCGGAGTAAAAACCGTGGTCGATTTAAATCTAACTGATTACAAAAATATCACAATTAGATGCAAGTCACAAGGTCAAAATGAGCATTATAAAATCGTGCTCAATCATAAAGGGCATGGCACGGACACCATAACTTATGAACAATTTTTCCAAGTACGTTCAATTCAAAATTAATTTCATTTCTTACACTTTTATTTAAAATATGCGGTTTAAATTAAAGGTTCCATTGTCGAATGTCGAATTTGATGATTATGATCTATCATTTGCCGATTTTAAAGCCTATTTTAGAGGTCAAGAAGTTAAAGACGCTGAACCTTTGGATTTAGCACGTATTACTTCATTTGGTATCCAAATTTTTGCTGGCGTTTATACGGATATAAAACAATCAGGCGTGTCTGCTCTATCGATTGAAAAAATACACGCTACCTAAGAGTTGAAGACCTACCAGAAGAAAAGAATGGAAAATGAACTCTGCAAACTTTTTGAAGTTTGACTTTTAAATATTGTTAATTTATCAATTGAAATTAAATAAAGGTTTAGAAAAAAAAATTATTCCCACATTGTGAAAATCAGAATATTTTTCATTTTTTGATTTAATAGACAAAAATGTATCGATAACAATGCATGACTATTCTGCAAACAGTTTTCAGGTTTGACTTTACATTACAATGCTACCGACAAATATCGCAGGCCCAAACAAAATCACAATCAAATTGAAAAATCATTTGTTTTGAATAAGTGCAATCTTATTTATATTTTGGAAAATCATTTTACACATACTCGGCACACAGATTCATCTATTTTGGGCTGCGTACAATTCACGATTCCAGTTCAAATTCGCTTGACAGTGTGATGAACAGTTAACTTAAATTAATAGACAAAATCGAATAAAAATAATGTTTAACAAAAAATGTTCTCAACATATATGGTAAAAAAATTGTACATTATCATTAGATTAAAATCGATTTGCTTGAATAAGAAAAAAATCTAAAAATGTATTATTCATATATGTGTGTGTTTGTGCGTGTTCGAATAGCCGATTGTATATGATAATTCCAGCGATTAAACACGGCGCTGGAGTCAATGTTCAATATGGCGTACCATCCAGAAGTTCACACAATGACATTGACAGTTGTGCAAACCACTAGAACAATTTGCACGTGTTTTATTTTTAAACAATTGCTAGCGTAAGTAACATCGATTTATCTGTCGGTAGATCATTTTTGTTAAGACATTGAACGCTTAAACATTCGCCACACCATGAATCCAGAAAAGTTGAAGAAATTACAAGAACAAGTGCGTATCGGGGGTAAAGGTACACCTCGCCGAAAGAAGAAGGTTATCCATCAAACACCAGCTACCGATGATAAAAAATTACAATCATCGTTAAAAAAATTGTCTGTGAACACGATTCCGGGAATTGAAGAAGTGAATATCATCAAAAACGATGGCACCGTTATTCATTTCAATAATCCAAAGGCTCAAGCATCGTTGGCCACAAATACATTTGCAATTACTGGCAACGGTGAAACCAAGAACATTTCCGAAATGTTGCCGGGCATTTTGACACAACTTGGACCAGAGGGTTTGATGCAACTCAAGAAAATTGCCAATGACATCGTTTCCAACAAGAAATTGAATGACGACGATGATGTTCCCGAATTGGTGGAAAATTTCGAGGATGTTGCCATCAAAGAAAAGCCAGCCGCTGCTGCAACCGAAGATGATGGATCTGATGATGAAACAAGTCAAGACTAAGCGCATCTGGAACACCGTATGGCTGTGTCGAAGCATAAACACAATATATACCGCACACAGAAATACTAAACCGTAATCATGGTTACTTTGAAAGAAAATATGATCATAAATAATATACAATTGCGGCTTCTTTTTGCCGCAAATATTAAATTAATTTCCAGTTTATCGAAATTAAGCGATTCGAAACAAAAAAAAACATTTCCACATGGAAAAAAATTTAATGAAACCTAATTCCGAAAATCAAATCGATAAACTTAGAACACTTTTTTTTATGAAAAGAAAGAAAAATTCCAAACTAAAAAAAATATTATAATAATTATTATAATTCCATTGTATGATAAGTTGCCACAATTTAGTAATTTAATAAAAATAAAAACCAAAAAAAAAAATATACAAAAAATGGATTGCATGAAAATTATTTGGGAATTGGATTCGTTTTATTTGTTATTCTTTGACTTTGGACAGTGATGGCATGACATTCAGTCGATTGGATTATTATTTCTATTTGCATAATTGATGGGAAATAAAAACCACTTCTATAAACAAGATAAAAAAATATATATTATATTGCCATTTATGTACATTTGGTGTGGTGAAGAAAAAAAACGATGGTACCTAACCTCAAATTGAACCGTGTATTCAAGGTGATATGAGTATGCAAAAAAATATAAATGGATTGACAAATACAGAGAAATAAACGTTTGGCGATGATACGCTAGTGCCACCTGTATCACATCGCTTGAATCACAGTGCCAATGCCCAATGAGTATTCAACATCACAATGTTTCTTTGTTCAAATGCTTGATTCTATATGAGAAGACTTGATTAGATATTCGTCTCTGTCGCTCTAATAATTTTTATACGCTAGCAGTGACAACACATCGGCGTTCTCAATACAAACAAAACATCATACGATCATCATAATCGCTGAAGCCATCACAATTTTTTCGGCATTGTATTTTATTCCACTGAAAAACATTCAACGTGCCGGATGCTTTTTTAACATTTCATTCAATTGAAACAACGTTATCACAGTTCAGTGATCTCGCGCCGGTGTTACAATTCAAGTTATTTTTGTTTTCTTATAATTTTTCTCTCAAATCGAATCTTTTTCTTTTGTTATCAATAAAACGAGAAAAGATGCAAAAGGAAATTTTCGCATTTTTGATGGTGGTCGGTGTAGCATTCGGTTTGACTCCCGATAGAACAATCACCGACAAGGTACGTAAGCAACAAACAAAAAAAACAACTACTGTATTGGTATACGTGTACTCTAGAATCTGATTATGTTAATTTGCATTGTTCAAATAATATATATCTATCTGTGGTCAATTATTAGCAGACTAAATAATTTTTAACAAAAGAATTTTTTATTTTCCTTGAATTTATTTTGTTCGTATTTAATTAGAGGGTTCACTGATTTATGTTATTTCTTTTATGACGTCACATAAATCCAGTTATACTCGCTTTTAAACCACTTGTGACAACATCACAGCGGTCATAGCTAATCTGAATACAGAAATCAAATTACATTTCCTGTCTGACGAACAATGGCATTTATTCAATTTATTTAGGTCTATTTTGATATCACCATCGGCGGAGAGTCGGCTGGACGCGTTGTATTCGGTCTATTTGGCAATGTTGTACCAAAAACTGCACGTAATTTCAAGGAATTATGTGAAAAACCACAAGGAGACGGGTAAATAAACCATTTTTTTTTTTAAATAAATAAATCTCTAATATGCCATAATTTGTGGAATTGTTTTTATTTCATTTGTCAAATAGATTCAAAGGTAGCAAATTCCATCGTGTGATCAAAGACTTTATGATCCAAGGTGGTGATTTCACAGCTGGAGATGGTACTGGCGGGTAGGTATCTCTTTTGTTACATTTAATTGAAGATTTTTCTTTTCATTGTTGAACATTTAATTTCTTTATTCAGACGCTCAATCTACGGTGCTCGATTTGCTGACGAAAACTTCTTGTTGAAGCACGACAAAGTTGGTCTCTTGAGTATGGCCAATGCTGGCAAAGACACAAATGGTTCGCAATTCTTTGTTACCACCGTGTTGACACCATGGTTGGATGGCCGTCACGTCGTATTCGGTGAAGTTGTCGAAGGCATGGACATCATTCGCAAAATTGAAAGCCAACCAACCACTTCAAACGATCGACCAAAGAAGGAAGTCGCAATTGCCGACTGTGGTTCATTGCACACCGAATTGTAGATTCAATTCCAGCATTTTTATTTTGCATTTTCAAAGCACTTCAGAATGATTTACATTCATTCATCGGTTGTGTTGAACTTTAGTTTTCTTTCATAATAATTGCAATCTTTCTTTTTTAAATAATTATTTTTTTTCCACCGAAATCAATTAATATTGTTGTCTATCTAAAGAGAGACACAATAAGGAGTATATTTTTTTTAAACAAACATAAAATAAAGTTACAAACAATTGATCCTACAAAAAAAAAAAATAATTTTTGACAGACAATTCGATTGTGATTTCCATAGAGAATTCCATTTGATTTTAAGAATGAAAATGTAATAAAAAAAGTATTCTTTGATTCTAATTGGAGAACATATATTTGTGTTTTATTTATATTTATTATTTGATTTTAATCATTTCAAAGTTTACATTTTGCCTGTGGAATCGACTTATCATTTTTCAATAAATTTTTCTATATATAGCGTTGAAATTCCAAATGGCAGTTTGAGTTAACTTATTATCAACTTGTAGCCAACTTGTAGCGTTTGACGGATACTTGTATTTACTCGTTTATTTCTGAAGAATAAAATGAGTTTTCTTTAAAGAATTTTTAAATGAAAGACAACAAAACAATTATCTCGGGTCGAAAAACTTACGCAATATTCTACTTGTGGCATCATGAACGTGCTGAACCCCGTTTTGTTGGCGCTTTCTTCATTCCGTCAACCATGCATTCCATCCTGTCGATTTGTACTTTCTATGTGTTGCATAATAACGAATATGTACAATTAATTTCATTGTAATTAGAAGAATTTTATGATCTAATTTAGTAATGCATTGGACAACAATTACCAGAGCTCTAACATCGGCTGTTGCCGTTGTTGTTGGTTGAACTGAGTTCATCTTCTCCGAAATATGACCCAAAATGTGTTCAATTTTAGTCATCTGAGTTTTCTAAATGTTTATTTGCGCATATTTAATTATGTGTATACATAAAATATTTGTTATGTTAACAATGTATAAAAAGAAAAGCAAATAAAGCGAACTGAAGTGACACTTGTCAAATGGTGAAAAGTCATCTCAAACAGTAGCATCATTTAAAGTGGTCAAATTGTTACAGCAACTTAGCTTACCAGTGCTTGAACATCAGCCAACGCAGCAGAGTTATTCATATTTTTTAATTCTCTTTTGTTGTATTCAACAGCTCAAAAGTAACACCAAATGAAATGTAAACACACTTTGAGCAGCTGCAACTTCTCACACCTTAACCGTTTCAATGGATACTTCTATTTAATTTTGATATTTGATGTTAATCATAGAAAACTAAGTAAATATGCATATGTTATTATTGTACTGTCCGCATAACAAAAGAAAAACTTAAAAAAAGAGAATCGAATCTTATGTTTTCATCTATAATAACGTTCAAACTACTTTAAAAACAAACAAAAATTGTTAGCTTCAAGTTAAATATCACAATAAGCCACTACAATACGAATATAGAAATTTGTTTTTCAAATGAAAAATGTAAATCTATTACCTTTCGTTCGAGCCAACAAAACTGGAATTGCGAGATTGCAGCATTTTTTCCAGCTCAAGAGCATGGATCAATATTCTCCTCCGAATGTAGTGGAAATGACAGTTGCCAAAAACATGCTCAGTACAAACGTGCATTGAATTCTGCACAACTGTATGGAACAATGAAAATCATCTGTGCAGTTTTTCTGCACACATTTATTTATATTTGTCGATGCGATATAGGATGTGGAGTTGCAGGTTTTTACATAATATATTCGGTTCTTAAAGGAAAGTATGCAGTGCATTGGCGCTGTTGCCAGCATTGCATAAACATGCGGAAAATTCCGAACCAAAATAAACTCTCTTTCTTTTATTTTCATTTTAATCTTGTTTTCTCCAATTTTCAATCCTTTACACCGTTCCCCATCTGTACTAGTTACTTACCTCAGCTGTTCAATATTCTAAAATAAAGCAAACAAATAAAAGACTCAGATGTAATTTTTTTTTTGTTTTCATCGGGTAAAACAATTCTTCCATTTATTCCACATTTTAAATTTGATCCACTGTTGTATTGAGTGGGCTAAACGGTTTAGTTCTTCTTTATGCATCGTTTTTTTTTTTTGTTTTGTTTTTTTTTTCACAATATTTTCAATGATTAAACAAATATAAATGTAAAAAAATATTATCGTATAAAATTATTAGTAAAATCTGGGGAAGAAGGATGACTTGATATTTCCCTCTTTTGTTGTTTATTCAGGTTTTCAATCAGCCCAAATCAATTTTACATGATTTTTTCAGAATAGTATATTTGAACACGGAAAACTCTCTAGAAATTTCTATTAAATGTTAAATGTTTCGAAGTAAAATTATTATGACATAAAATCCGACTTGAAATTCAAAATCCTACAAATGATTCATATACCAAACAAAAAGAGAAAATTTCTTTGAATTAGAATTAATTCTTCACATTACTACTTAAAGATGTACAATTCAATCACAATTTCTACAGTATTTTCTTTTTGTATTCTAATAATTTGCAGTTTGATTAAATGGGAACAGAGCATGGAACCGTATCAGCTATTACATGTTATTTAAGCAATTCAGAAGAGATGAAAAAAAAAAAAAAAATTTGGTGACTTCGGTTGGAACATAGAACAATGAGTTGCTAAATGGTGTATGTGGGTATGTGCTTACTTTTCCAACATCTGAGTCCATTAAATCGTTGAAAATTACAGAATTTTTTCTTTTTTGTGCACGATTATTTATGTATTTTTAATTTTTTTACTTTTCAAAAAACAAAACAAGCAAAACATTCAGATGGGTCTTGAAAATTGGACAATTTTGTGTGGATTCTATCATTTTTTCCATTACATTTTTCAACTACAAATAATATCTTGTTCATTCACAATAATTGAATAATTTGTGTGTTATATGTGCAATTTGTGGAGTTTATAATTTTGATGTTTCTTTTCCATAATCTTCATATCTGTTTCCTTTTGAGGTAGCATTTAAAGGGCGTATAATTAGAAGCAAACATGTCTCTCTACGTCTTCATCTGAACAGATGAATCCAAATCACTTTATTTTGCGTATTTTTCACATTTAGATTTTTATGAATTGCTATTCCACTATGAAAAATACAATACTACTTTATCATTAGAGAATTTTAAAAAGATTATATTGAAAGTTATATTATCATTTTCATCATCTACTTGACTTATATATTTGGCGAGTAATTTATTTTGATTGATATTTGATTTTATTTTAAAAACAAAAATGGTGGAAAACAACAAAAATTGAAATATATATATGTTAAAATGCTTGTGGCCCGTTTTAAAAGAAGGACATTGTGTAAAAGTAGTATAAATGTATAATTATTAAATTTTATTTGGTGTTGTTGAATGTTATCGGTTGTGGAGTGAATTGTTTCGTAAAAAGCATAGAACACGTGTACGATAAGAACGAGGTCAACTTTGGAAAGTATTTAACAAATTTGAACAAATTTTTTTCAATGACTGTTACCAATTAACATCATAAGCATTTGCAAAAACCCTGAATCGCTAATTTATTATTATTGATCATTTATCAAAGTATTCATTCCCATATTTGAGTAGTTTTTTTCTTCTTCTTCTTTCTTTTGTTTTGTGATCGATTACATCTAAAGCTAGTTAAACACGTATAATTTTTATAAAAATTGTTTGCTTTTAGCTGCGTTACAAAAATGAAGTTAATTCTTTTCTTTTTAAAATTATTTATATTTCGTTGATATGGACTTTTGTGGAAACCCAAATTAGTATTTGTTTGTTTGTATTTGATTCACTGGCATTCTTTTTCGATTGGTCAAATTGAGTAATTGTTTCTCTTTTGCGGACAAAAAATTCGATGTTTCATTCGTTTGCTTGCAAAAATGTATATTCAAAATGGTTTTATATTTATTTTTCATATATATATTTTAAGTGGTCGTTGAGCTTTCGGTTTTGTTCATTTCAAAATGTTGTAAGATAAAGCGGAAACGAAATAATATTGCGTCGAATACGCTATAAATGCAAGTCTATTTTTAATGTAGAGTTGCCTCTTTTTAAAGTTTTGGTGAATTTTGAATAAAAATATATAAAATACAGTTGCTTGCATTTTTTCAAGATCGAATATAAATTTGCGTGTACTTTGAATATTTTTTCGTTCTTTTTCCCTCTTTCTCTCTTGAAACAACATTTTTTTTGCATGTCTATCTCGTTTACATTTGCATTCCCGATCGAAATGGAATGACTCACAACATGTGTAGAATTTTTCATTAAACTCCAATTAATTATATATATATATTTTTTTTTTATTTGGATCGAATGAGTCGATCACTTGTTATAAGTTTTTTTCAAAATAACTGCAAAAGGTGTTGATGAAAAATTGCGAAAAAAGGTCGATGGATCATTATAACTAGACATTGTTTATCACATTTAAAACAAAATGTTTACGTCTGCATCCTGACTGAATAAGATTGACTCAAATGCGGTCATAGATGTAGATATTTGTATTAAATCACTTAGCGATGATGCTTCATGGAAAATGAATTTCGACACAATTAAATGGCCTGGAATTAAATTGAATTTATCTGTTTAAAATGATGTCGATTGTCGATGGTGTTCGTTGTTGTGCATCACAATACAACGGGGCGGCATTGTTGTAAACGTGCTATCGAATTAAGCCATGAAGTCATTACAACGTTTTATATATTTTTAGATTACAATTTGCAGTTGTAATTGTTTATTTTGTATGCATTTTTAGAAAAGTGCCAATGTTATTTAAATCGGCCTGAATGAACGACTAGTCTTTCTCTTCTCGAATAGTTTTTTTACAGAAGAATGAAAAAGAATTTTAAAAAAACGAGTATGAAGGCTTCAGCACTCAAGGAAAATGGCTCCGTGTATTTTTTTTTTCATAGATCTGTTTTGTTATCCATTGTTTTCATGCAAAATTCCATAAATATGACATTTTTCCATAAATGCGTGTTTTCCTCTGTTTATTTTTTCTTTCGTTTGATCTTGATTGAAATGATTGTTCCACCTTTTCTTTTGCTTTTTCTGTTTTTCTTTTGTTTTTATTACTCGCATTGCCAATATAGTGTGTGTGTGTTCCATTTAAATATTTTGTTTGCTGTTCACATTCTCAAATCTTTATCATCTTCATCATTATGATTGGTATAAAAAAATTGATTAAATATATTACAATATTTGTATAAATTTCAAGACTTATAACTTGTATTTAAACATTATATGCATATGTCACACATATATTCTAACATCACACTAACATCCAGAGTATTTGGCAAATCATCAATCGATTGATGGTGCTTGACAGGCAACAGGATCGCTCTACAATCGCCGCCGCTCCGCAATCCGATCGACGATCGGCCAAACCTTTTTTATACATTGTTTGTTATATGTTACATGTACAAATAGATAGATATTTTATTTTTCTGTCGTATAAAAAATAGAAACATACATAATAATAATGATTCCATTGCGATTGGAATACAACATCGACTTCAATATTTCTCTTTAGTTTTACTCTCCTGCTTAGCATACATTTCATTTTTCTTCTTCATTTTTAGATTTTTCTTTCCGTGCCATACATATACATTGCCTTTTTAAAAAATGACATCAACCGAGTATGTTAAGGGTTGTGTTCGATTTTTTTTCTTTTGTCCTGCGTTTGTTTTTGTCATACATATATATGTAAATATTATGTGCGTAAAGAAATGACCGTGAATTAACGAATGATCTCTCCATACAATAGCTGCTGGCCATAAAGCGCGAACAACACAGAATAGGCAAATTAATCATTTATAATTCGTCACTCAATCGAATTTGTTTTCCTCTTAATGTGTTTGTGTATCAATTAATCATGTGTATGATTTGGCATAGAATCGCCTATCTCATATAGGTATTGCCATTATTATTATGTATATATATATATATATGTATAATATATAAATGTAAAAAAAAATAAAACGATTTAACGAAATTACAAAAAAAAATTACAAATTACGAATCACGAACGGGTGGCGATGCATCCACATAATCATCTTGTTTTGATGACGTTTGCTTTTGTAAATTCCTAATGTACGATGAGAATAGAGGATATTTTAGCGTTGTATTTAATAAATCGTTATGTTCCTCCAATGAACTTTCGGCATAATGTAAAACTAGCGATAAAAGCGATGAAAATGTGTTATAGGGAATTGCGAAACCGAATCCTTTAGGCGTTTCATAAATGATGCAATGATTTGTAATACCATTACAGGCTATCGACAATGCATAATGACCATGTGAACTTGGACGTATGAGAAATGTGCCGGTCGGCAGACCAGCCAAATAGCGTTCGGCATCTTGTCGAGTTGCATTCGCTAGAAGCCATGTCGATTGATCATTGTGCGACAATCCACTGTCGTTTTCGTTGTTTGTCCATGCTGAATAACCTTCTTCGATGAGCTGCTTGATTTTCACCTCTTTCACACCACGTCGCATTAAATTTGATTGGTATCGCTCTTTCATGCGTGCCAATATTGAACGTTCTGGCTTGATATTGTTGATCTCACGTTCTAACATCAAAACCATTTGTTTTTGCTTATTCAAATCTTCTTCAAGCAATTTTTTACTATCTTTTAATGAATCCAAACGAGCGTTTAATAAATCGAAATTTTCCATAACACTATTGTATTCATGCGGTTGGGCCTGTTTAAGATATGAATTTTTCAAATCGATTTGATGTTCAAACATTGCAACCGCCTCTAGAAATGCGTCGTGCGCTTGCCGTTTTAAATTTCGTTCGTTCTCGGTTTTATCATATTCATGGACAAATTGATTGAGCTCCTGCGTTTTTGCCACATAGTTTTTGTGTGTGTCGACAAATTTTTGTGCCAACTTATCAATATCGGTAATATTCGTATTTTCATCATTTTCTTTCGTTTTCGATATTGGATATAGTAATTTAACATCTAAAATTATGTTGTATTGTTTAAGAGATACGTTCCTATAATAGTTGATCAAATCGACAACGGATGGAAATGTGTACGGCTCTGTGAAACCATATAAGCCATTTTGATGAGAAATTTTTACCAACTTTTCGCTACCACCTTTGATTAGTGTCAACGTATATTCACCGCACTTGCTCGATGCATCACGAACCAAAAACGTCCCATCCGGGCAACCCAACATTTTTTCTCGCACTTCATCTTTGCTAATATTTCCCCAATACCTAATGATGTCAATCATGAACGATGCACACAAAGGAAGAGAGAAAAACGGAGAGAGAAGGAGAAGAAAAAAAAGAAATTATAATTTCGTTTCGAAAATCATCGATTTATTTGTTTAATTTTTTATTCAAAAGAATTAAAAGATTCAGAGCTAGTCATTACAAAGGTAAAAAGAATGACAAATGAAATGCACCCATTTGTGCTCTCACTCGAAGCTCTGAACACATAGAAAATTCTCAAGTACTAAACCTATATGAATTGAATTAAATTTAATTTATACGAACCATTCAGCATTGGACAAGGAAATACTATTATTTGTGGAAGCCGACAAATTGTTTAATGAATTTGATTCACTTGCAACTATTGACATTTCGTGTAAAGCCAATTTCTTTATTAGTTAATCCAATCACGTATCGCCTCACTTTATTCTTGTTCTTACTTCTTCTTTTTTTCAGCTCTCTTCAAATCATAAAAACTCACAATTTTTGATAGCTACAATCACTTTATTCACCACAATTCTGATACGAAATTTAATTTGATTATTTCATGTACAAAAAAAACTGTTTCATCACTTTTTTTCTGGATTTTTCAATGCATTTTTTCTGCAAATTTTTATTCCATGTATATTCTCAGCAGTGAAGAAGAAAAAGCTAAATACGCATTTGGACAGTCGGTATGAAATTAAGCAGCTGTACTGCCATCACACGATAATCATATGTATCACTAGCACAGATACGCAAACGTATTGGTGTAAACGCACACAGACACAATGCCTTTCTAGCTCTCCTCACGTACTCCGTACGGGTTGCGTGAATATATCAATTGAACCACAGCAAGACAAAAAAAAAACTACACAGTATACATATACATGTACGCGCACGCAAACACCAAAGTATTCCAACTCGTCGATCTGGGTCTGATGTATCGTTGTATGCGTTCTAAACGCGTTTTTCGCTTTATTTGTGTTTGTGACAAAAAAACATATATGAACATACAGGAAGAAGATCTTCTATATTGAATTTTGCTTATAAGTTTGGAGGAAACACAGTTGAATGAAATAAAAACGAAACTCGTGTATATTAATTCCCCATGGCAATAAAATTTCTATTTTAATTGAATGTATGCGGCGATAATGTCAGCCCAATTTTTTGATTGGAAATCACTTTTAAACTCAATTCAAGTCGTAAATTTTGGTTTTTTTACTATATGTATAGCACAAAATTCAATTCACCGCACAAACGTACCACTTGCTTTGGAACAAATGCAAAAAATGGCCGCTTTACCCAATCTTTTTCACATGTGTCTTCCAATGCGTTGACGTTTCGCTTGGTAATGTGTGTATACGGTTGAAAAAAGAAGAAAAAAAAAATTGTTCAAACGAGCCTTTGCTGGCAAAATGAAGAAGAAAACGAACAAGGAGGGTTAGCAACAGTAGCAGTCAGAAAGAGACCAAAGCATCGAGCCAAACAGAGAGGCAAACCGAAAAGTAGCTAGAATTTATGTATAAAAAAGAGGTATTACGTCAATCATACATAGACATGCACATATGTTTGCATCTGATACGCACATATACTGGCGCACAAGCTCTAGCAGCCCATCGAAATTGCGATTCACTCAATAAAATTGACATTGTGTTGGTTGGTACTAAAAAAAATAACAGATGTATTGAGCTTCTTACTACAAAAAGCCAAACTCGATTCGCCAAAAGACTAAGTGTTCGAATACTGAAACCGTTTGTACTAAAAAAAAAAGACTAACACAAGCATTCTCATTCAAATGACATACGCGACGTTTTTTTTTGTGTGCTGTTCACAACTCTGCTTGCGAGCGTGTACACGAACAGACATATGTAAAGATTAATTTGCACACAGCGAGAGATTTTTTTATTGCCGCGGAGCAATGTATGTTAATATAGTTGATTTTTTTCATCTATTTTTTTTCTGTTTCCAAGCAAGTCCAAACGCAAAGTCAAATCATATGTATGCATAACTGACAAGATTACCATATATTATTCATATTAATTGCTAGCTACTTTTTTTTCCAATCTCACCAAACGAGCATTCACTTCATGTTAAATGAAAATTTCTTAATTGAAATGCATTTATTGGTGTCTACTTGGGCTTATCTAGAAAACCGATTCGTTTTTATTTCAGATACGTGCAAACCAACCCCAAACAAAAACGACTATCTCGCAAATGAAATTAGTTCAGATCATATCGCTTGGTGTATGAGTGGATGCGATCAGTAGTAATAAAAATTTAATATTTTTATTTCGTGCGATAGTAGATCAAATATACCGCACATTTTAAAGAGGAAACACGCGCTTTTTTTTCTAATTTATTTCATTTAATTCATACAACACTAGAAGAATCACTATTTGAGTTGATTGAATAATCTATTGATCGATGTATGCATCTTAGATGCAACAACCATATATTGTCACCTTTCAAAACAAGTACATACAAGTACAAATGACGTAGTGCATTTATATTATTATGGATAATCGTAAATTCGAACAATATTTATATAAAATTAAATCATTGAGAAAAAAGAATTGAATGTTGATGTGCAATTCAGGCTTACATATTCAAATAGATATGAATGCAATTAAATGATTCAAATTTAGCGCGTTAGACCATGAAATTTGCTCATATGTTCAAGTGTAATCAGCACCAGTGTGTGTTCTGTTGAGTGAGAGATCAAATAAGAAAAAAAATACGTTCTATTTTTGTGTCATAAGCGGGCAGAAAAAAATGTGAAGATGACATAAAAACTCACATTACGAGTAGGTACAGTTTCATTCTCCTGAATTTAAGGTGCATAAACCGCGTCAACCACATCTTACACTTTGCCAAAACTTAAAATCATGAATCTGGTTTTGGTGTGTGTTTTTTTTTTTCGCAAAAATAAAAACTGCTGAGATAAAATAACCAAGGAGCTCGATCATCATTATGAAATTTAAATACAATTGAGGATTTTTTAAATATTTATAAAAATATTGTATCCATGTTACTCTTTTTTTTCATTCACCAAAATGTAGCAAGCGAAACAAAGAAAACCCGATTATTCAGCATTTTCGGCAAAGACTTTCATGTGAATCATTTAAATTGAAATGATTCAAAAGTAAAGAAAATTTATTGTGCTGTCATTTGTATCGCACAAAAATCAGTGAATGGTCTTACCTGAAAAGTAAAATTTTGCATATCATCCTGTTGTTGGAACTGCCGTGTGCCATTTGGTGCGGCCGTATTGTTTTTTTGTTTAAATCATTCAATTGTTCCGAAGATGATATTTTCACCTTGAAAAATCATTGGAAAAGCACAATCTACGTATATAGAAATGTCGTTCCATCCAGACATCATAGGTGGAATGATGAGTAATGAGCCGAATTAAGCACAAGCAAAATCGGCATAAAATTTATAATATTCACATGAAGCTGGCTTACATTTTCAATGAGTTACTTTTGCTATTTGTTTCTATTCTAGTGATCAAAATTAATAACAGCGAAAGCGTTGATTCTGAAAACAGTGCAAACAATATGCTAATCGATTGCATGTAAGCATGAACGATCCAATATTTAGAAATGCTTACCTATATGAAATCATGCAAACTCACCTTGACGACCCGAACATGATTCCATTAACACACAAAAAAAAAACTCGTACATTTTGATCTATGATTATGATTTTATTATTTTTAAAATATTATTATTGATTGTTTCATTATGATTATGTATATTAATTTGGAATAATTTACTTTCATTCGATTTTACAGTGGATTTGACGTTCGTTTTTTTTTTTTAATTTAATTTTAATTTATCATTATTGTTATTATTTCGATGGATTCGTGTGTTCAGTTGTAATAGAGTTCGTACACAAGCGATAAAACATTGGAACGATCCCACAAGCAAATGAGACACGAATCAATCGGTTTTCTTATTTAAGCATAAATAACTTTTGTCATTTGTCTTTTTGTTTGTTTGTTTTTGTTTTTATGTTTTTTTGTATGCAATTTCAGAGATGCAATTTAAATTTAACATGAAGACTTTTGCTATATTAATTTATTAAGATGGTTTATTCACGTCAAATTCTATTCATATACATGGTTTAGCTTCTTCTTTGTTGATGCTTCGGTTCATGTAACATTGAACTTTTTGTATGAAAAAAAAAACACGAATGAGTGCCTTTGATCGGCACTGAATAGGCCAGTTCTAATAAGAATTTTAATCAAAAAATTTAAGCAAAATATCGCTGAACACTTGCTCAACATCCTGATTTTATTTAGAAAACGATTGATATCTATTTTTTTTTTGTTGAGTTTCGTTTGGTATGTGCCTGATTCAATAAGGTTATTATATGCTAGCGAATATTGTCACAAATGTTCTATTGTTTTCTGGTTTCGGTTTTCTATATAGATGACTGTTATATATTTTTTTTTCTCTTAATTTTGTGTCGTTTTCAGTTTATTATACAACAGTTTTGAAAATGGGAGAAAATGGCACAATACGCGAAAGGAAAATTGAAAATTCCTAAGGATACTTTTGTTGTTCGCTGTAATTTCCTACTTTTATTGATATAATTTTCGGTTTGAATCATCTAATTGAATTTTGTTGTAAATTTAACGTTGTTTTTTCTCAACCGTAAAAACTAATGTTTCAAAATATTTAAATGTAACAATGCTTTTGAGCAAACAGTCCTTTTTGATTCAATGCAAAATTTGCGGGATTGAATCAAAAACGGTTTTAAACCGTTTGTTTTTCTACCATGTTTTGCTCAGCAACTGACAATTATCTAAAAACAAATAAAAAACGACTGAACAATTCAAATTGTTTGTATTTTACTTGTTTCTTTTTTATTCTTACTTGAATTTGTTTCTATTAACTCATTTGTTTGTTGTAATGTATGTTGTTGATCTATTAGACTATTATATCACAAAATAAATTCAACCATAGAAATTAAAATTGAATTCAAATTTATTTCGGGCACAAAAATTTCAAGCACTAAATTAATTAAATTTCTCATATAAAATATTTTTTTTTGTAAAGGACAGATAAAAATCGTTGTAAGTGCATGGCTAAATGCACTAATTTGGATAGGCAACAAAGGATTTGAAGATGAAAAAAAATGTATCTATCAATTCGTTGCAATTTGCATAAAAATTTGCTTTTGATTCAAATAAATTTTGATTTAAGAGTTCCAATTTGAAAAAAAAAAAAAATTAATTTAATTTAGAAAAGGCGTTCATTTCTTAGAATATTAATAGAAACAATTCATACAGTTTTACTGATATTTTTTCGTCCATCATTTTGTTAAAATTTTTGATTGTGTGGCCAATTTGGATAAGAGAATCAACGCGTTTGCGACAAAAAAAACTACAACGAAGGTAAGATATATTTATAAAAGTTAAAATGTATGTATTGAAATTGTCACGTCGTCGAAGTTGCCGTCGCTTGTCCACATTTGTAAAACTTATCCAAAAACGATCCCACATTATATGGTTTCATTTGTATTTTTCCATAATATGACAGTGTTATATGCATCGTATACGGTCTCTCTCTCTCTCTTTCTCTTGCACTGAGAACAAAATAAAAATAAAGATGTAACTATGTGTGCGCTTAGTTGTTTTTTCTTCTGATGTTGAGACTCGTATCTACGTGCAAGTGAAACTGCGACAGAGTAAAATTGGTGATGCCCAAAAACTTGGTAAATCAATATAATCAAAATAAAGTTATATGATCGAGTCGCCAATTTTAACCGCTTTACGAGTAAAAAGAAATCAGAAAAAATGAAAAATAAATGCAAAAAATGCTATATGACTTTTTCAGTGTCTTTTGAACACAGATCGATAGTCTGTATGTTTATTATTTTGGCGTTTCTGCAAAACTTGACTGCTCTCAATTTGCGTGCGCTGCTGAAATGTCTCGTTTTTTTTCGCTACTAATAATCTTTGTAATACATTCTTCTTTTAGTTTCTAATGAAATACATTTGCTACAATAAAAGTAATTTGCAAATACATTGTACGGTTGAAAAATTCATGCAAACCAAGCGCTTTATTGGTACAATGGTCTGTGTAGATTCAGAACCAACAAATCTCTGTACAATGAGAATGTGATTCAAGAAGAAAATTTATTTGCACAACTATTTATATATGCGTGCCCATTCAAACGGAAAAGAGATTCTCAAAATCGCCATATTGAATGATTAACATTGTCTGAATGAGTTAAATCGCACTCTAATTTAATTTATTTGATGTGATTTGCATTTTTATTGATTTCAATGACATTATTTTGATGGCAGCCTGAGAGCAAAAATGAAGCGTGATTTTTTTTTTCGGCGAAGATGTATAATATTCCCGCGGATCAAGGAAGAGTAAGTAAATGGATTTATTCGTATGGTCATTTTCGTTCAGAAACACCATTCCACCAATCACATATGCTGTAATAATTAGTTTATAATCTGCCAAAAAAAAGGCTGAATCAATTATGATTAAAATTTGCTAGGTGCTATAAAGTTAAATTTTGTTGTTGTTGTTGTTTTGTTCTAATGGTGGTTAATAAATTTGAAAAGAGTACTTCGATGATTGTCGCTTAATTATTTATCAAATAAAATTGTTCTTCTTCACTTTTACCGTCCATTTCATTTAAATTAAAATATATTTATATATATTTATGAGTAAACAATGAAAATCTGGTGTCATGTTTTACCACATTGCTTGTTATCCAAGTAGACAAATTGATCGTTGATTGGGTGCAAATTGGTTTGATTGACGTATGGCTCTGTATGGCGTAAATTGAATTTGAGCCAGGAACTTGGAAAAATTTAGAATCTGTACACAATGTCCGTCAAAAAGATTAAACAATTCAGAAATTGTTGCAATGTTGTGTATGTTTGAGTGTGTGTATTTGTCTCGATGGCAATTTTTTGGTTTAAAACTTGTTAAATGTTTGCTGTCAAGTTGTTGCTAAAAGTTGAAGAGCTCTATCTCAATGAACGATCTCAGCTGCTTACGCTGCTTATTCATTATTGTTCATGTGTTCTTTGCTTGTTTTAGTCTTGGTTTCGGTTTCGGTTCGAAGTAGTGCGCTGTTTTTTGTGTGTGCATGAAAGCGCACACGCTCTCGCGCGCTCACATCGGTGCATTGTGGGCGTCCCAAGAAATGACAAGTTGCCAAAGGTCATGGCAATTGTGTTCGCATAGCAACCAACAGTTTTACAGTGAATTTCAATCGAATGAGTCTAATTGCTTCATCTCTCTTTATCTTGTTATTTCTTTATATTTTTCTTTCTTGTCTACATGGACAACTGAAACGTGACCACAAAAACTCTGTAAATTTATATAATAACATTCATATCTTCTATAGTATAGTTATGTTATATGAAAATGAACGACTCATTTCAATTGTCTACTTTGTTAATGTTTCCTGATATGACATGACAACAAGTGAATTGTTGTACTTCATAACTGTATTCATTCGCTATAAATATAAACTATTTGCTTTGTTCAAAATGACTTGATTTATACAATTTTTTTTTTGTGTGTTTTGTTTTCGCCACATAATATATTTGTATATACATAGATGTAATTCATATTGCTTTTCCATTTCTCTCTTTTCTCTCTAAAAAATCACAAGCGTGAGTATTTAAGAGTGCATCCGTTCAGTCAATGGAGTTTTCAGATTCATATTTATATCTTCAGTGGTTTTTTTCAATTTTTTTTTATTGTTTCAAGGTGAAGAAAACGATATTCGCAACTGAGTTCATTGAGCTTTATCCCTAAAAAAATTTAACGGTATAATAAATCTATTTTAAATCTTCTTTTGTAATGTCATTTATACTAATGATAGATTTAGCTTTGTTAGTCTAAAATAGTAGAATTCTCTTTGATTTTTTTTAATTCTCCCTTTTTTTGTCACCAGTTTATGTTCGTGAAATGAATTTGTTAATCGCATTCTGTTGGGCTGTCTCTTTCTCTCTAGCAATGATGTCGCTCTTTTCACTTACTGTTGACATATTAAAATGTTCGCTTAATGCGTACATTTCTCTTTAAAAGCTCAATAATAGCTACGATCTGTTGCGTTAAATCATTAAATTGTCTTTAGTAATTATTTTGCGTATTTGGTTTCCTACTTAATCTGTCGATAGATTTATATCGATTAAGTATCCTATTTGATCGTTATCTACATGTTTTTTTGTTGTGTTTTACTTTGTTTAAATGGCGCACTTCAATGTATATTGTATATTTTAGCTTTTTGTTGTTTTTTTTTTTTTTGAATAAAAAAAAATGTTAATTGGATCATTTTTGTTCTAAATTTATTTATGTTGTGTTTCTTTGTCTGTCATTCTTTGTAATTGAACACGAAATTCATGTCAAACTGACAAAAATGTTAATAAATACATTTTTATATAAATGTCTATTTATTGTTACAATTTATACCTCTGCGTAGCGATTTCCAAAAATAATCAGAGAATTACTAAAAATTCTCATTGCGTGTAATTTGTGGCTGCATTCATGCAGGTAAAATAGTTTAAAATTTGAGGGCTAAGGAGCTGGAGGGTATAGGATGTTTGGTGAACTGGAAAAATACGATTAAACACTCACAAACTCGATTGTTGGTACTTGTTGTTGGTAATGGTATACGGTATTTGCAATTTGCAGTATTCGGTGTTATATTAATAAAAATAATTAGAATCATTGACGATGTGTTATAGCAAAAAGCAATGAATCTGGTGTGTGTGTATGTGGGTCACAAGCAGAAGAAGATGTGTATGTGCGTGTGTGTTTGTGTGTGTAAGATCGTGTATATTTGAGAAAAAGAGTATTTAATTGTATACGATAAGGGATTTGGTCCAGACGTAGAGTATCGTTTCAAGTGTATTTTCGTTTTATTTGTGTTTGTTTATTCTTTGTGTCTCCTTTTTTTATGAACAAGCAATTGTTCTCTCTGAGTTTGTCACGCCGATTGATACGCGTAAAATTCGTATATGAAATTAACAATTTCGATATTGATTGTAATTGTTCCACCTCGTACCGTGTAGTAATTGATGAATGCTGTTTTCAACGTCTTTTCAATTTGGGCTATGCAGTTCATTTTGTTTTTGTCATTGAACTTTATATCTCTGTATATATTACAGTTTATTGATTACGTATGCCATTAAGTAAATTTATTGTTAATTAACTCTTAATTAAATTTTCGTTAGATTGACGTTATAATTTGTAAAAACTCCAAATTGATTTTTTTATGTGGTTTTGTTGTTGTTTCTGTTGTTTGCTGTTTTTGTTCATGCGTCATAACAAATTAAACTATATTGTACGCTAATAATTGATAAATCCCTTTATTAAATACATAACAAATTCGTTTTTTATTTTCTTCAGTTTCTTTTTTTTGGTTTACTATCAAGTACTCACTCATGTGTGCCATTACATCGACCTGTGCGTTCTTCATCACATTGTCGCTATGGCGCTATTAGCGGTGTTTTTTTGTTATCATTTGTGTCGGAAACTTGTTTTCAGTTTTATTTTTACCGCATTAAATATACTGACTATCTCAGAATTTCAGTTACTAAAGTTACTAAATTATTCAAAGAACTTTAAAAAGGTTAGGGCCAACCTGTATTATATAATGCATGAGCATGCAAGTAGCTAGTGGTTTTTCTACATTTAAAAGGTTTTTGGTTTTCGAAGCGAAATTTTCATTTTCAATTTTGGTTAACACCATAAAAATTTGTGTGTGTGTTTGTGAATATAGTCTCTTATAATTTGCATCAACGGCAATTAAATTTTAGCGTTGCAGACTTTTTTTTATATACAGAAGAATGTATTTATTATTATCATTTGTTCTATTGGAAAGTAGCAGTTTTTTTTTGTTTTCTTTTCTTTTTTAATTCTTAAAAACGCATCTAAAAACAAAATATACGAGTATGAGAGACAAAGATATCAGATAAAAATATGATTTAGTCTGAATTTCAGCTCATTTTTATGTAATTTTTTTTTTTCTTGATACATATTTTTTGTATTTGTTAATTATTTTAATGTGGCTTGAATGAGAGGAGATTTTTTTGTAAATGTATAAAAAGTTGCGCTGTGATTTTCGCTACTGAACTAGATGATGATCCAATGTCTTGTATAGAAGAAACAGATTTTTTTTTGCTATGACTTCAATAAAAAAATGCGTTTCTAAACTTAGTATTTTGCTACAATGTATGAAGATCTCAAGAGAAGATTGTCAACTATGTTAGATTGGTTTTTTTTATTGTATGTTTAAGAGATGTCTTTTGTATTTGTTTCATTTTTTTTGCGCTCACGAAATGTCATCGATTTGTGTTAATGAGTTTTTTGTTGGATTTTAATTTGTTGGTCAGCTACTTGATCTAGAATTATCACTACTGATCTGGTTTGCTGTTTGATTATCGGATGTATTCATTTCTGTTGGAGCTTGTGTGTCATCGTTAACTGATTGATTATTGTGGAGTAGATTAGATGTATCGATTGTGTCATGGGTTTCTGGAATTGAAGCACTGAACGAATCAGCTAATTGAGCTGGCTGTGCTTGAAAACTATTGTCTATTTCCGTTTCTTCGTATGCATAGAAAATGTTTGTGGTGTCACGGGGAATATTTACATCAATTGGCTCTTGTATATTATCCGTTACCAATGTGACAACTGATGTCGGTGAATTTTCACCATCAGTTTGTTCTATTTCATGTGTTGTTTCAGTCTTATATCGGACGACTGCTGTTTGAGGAAAGGCAACTCCAAATTCCACATTTGGCGGTTCTTTTGGACTTTCGACCATTATTTTGACAATGCTCTCATTATTACTGACCGAATCCAAATCGTCTGCTGCTCTACCGGGCGATGCAAGCAATTGCGTCTGTGTCGGGGATTTTTGGGGCTTTTTCATTTGTTCATCTGGTATTCAAAAAAGGTAAATAAATAAAAAAAGTTTTTTTTTTTTATAAAAACAACAAAATTATTCATAATCAAATGTGCTCAAGATACCACAGCCATTATTATCTACGGGGAAATCATTCGGCTCTGTGGATGGGGTCTGTATAGGTTCTTATAGAAGACCATAGGATGTTATGAAAGGAAATGTGAAAATGAATATAAAACAATCGAAACGTACCTTTGTCTGGACTACTACTATCTTCCAAATCGGTTTGATATTCTTCACTTTCTCTGTGCACTAAAACATGAACCAACGTACTAGGTGGTTCTACATGAAGACTACTTATTGATGATGCTGGTGGAATGTCAGGAGATGGTTCTGTAACCAAAATGCTCACATCTTTGATGGTGTTCGAAGATGTGGTTGAAGGACCATCAACTAATTAAAAAATTGCTCTCACATATAGTGCACACACACACATCGATACTAACTACAATCTCAGTTTTGTGGAGGTAAAATTAAAGAAATAAAACAAACAAATTACTTACCAACATGAGCATTCTTATTTATTCGGAGGGCACTTTGTGCGGACAAACCGCGTTCAAATGGTGGCTTTTTACGTACAAAACTGGTGGCACGTTTTGTCTTTATCGGGGCTGATGTTTGTAATTGTTGCTGTTGTTGTTGCTGCTGCTGCTGGGGCTGTTGTTGCTGTTGCGTTTGTTTTTCGTCAAATGAATCGGCAGCAGACACTGGTCGGCCAATCGATGCATTTGGACTAACGGCTTTTCTATTTACTGACGGCGATGTTATAGAATCGTCCACTGCATCTTGATGTCGTAAAAAGAAGTTATAGAAACTTTTTCGGCGAGGTGTTCGTGATCCTGAATCAGAGCTGCAGTTTTAAAAAATAAATGTTTAATGTTTACGACCACAAATATGTGAATGATGCATACTTTTTATCATCTTCTGGTGGTTTCATGTCTTTGAGCATGTCACCGGCACCACCGACAAGCATAAGAGGTAAATTAAGCCATGGTCCAGCCAATTCACTCAAATCGGATGCATCTGATGCTCTGGATGATTTGCGAGAAGATGCTCGGCTTGATGTTGCTGTACCACGGCGATGAACTTGCAAATGCAAGAAATTCAATGCTGACAATTTACTATGCCAACCGCCTGGGCTAGACGTTTGAGTATGCTCGTCTTCTTGTGACAATGGTGAACGTTCACGTTCTTTCTTCAATCTTTTTTATTTTTCAAATACAGAAAATAAAGATAATGCGCGTTTTTTTTTTAAATAATTTTTAGAAAGTTTAAAACAATTACCTCAAATATTCTCTCCAAGCGTATTGTAAGGTTCTAGCAGCTTTATCCTCTCGCTTCCAAATACGAGTCGACGAAACAATTTCTAGTTCTTTACGAGTTGGAAATTGTTTCTTGAATTTAACATCCATTTGTTCCTATAGCAATTGGGGAACATGTCATTTAATTTTCATTATGAACATTTGAAATTTGCACTCTTGCCTGTAATTGTTTGAAGTTATCAGTTTCTTCGACATGACCCAAAACATGTTTCACTAACGCATGCAAAATATCCAAGCAATGAATCTTATTGCCCGACGAAATTGGCAAATTGAATGATACCAAGGCGACTGTATTCGGTTTTGGAATGCCCAATGGTGGATCCAACGATGCAAGGAAATCCGATACTTGAGAGAAATGAATGAATTGTGTGGCATGCGGATCGTATCTACAAGATAAATATGTCGATAAATTATTAATCTAATCGAATCAATTTTGTAGCATAGCATTGTCCAACTTACTTGGACCATCGAATGTAGAACATTTCTAAATCGTCTTCAACAATACCAATTTCCTCTTCCTGATGCGCCTGATTAAAGTTCTCCAAAATGATTGCAATATACATATTAATGACAATCATATAATTGATGATGATAAAGCTGGTAAAGTATGTGATTGCCAAAAGCGGATGACCACAATCGCCATTCGTTTGATTATTGAAATGTGGATTACATTTTGGCGGTTGAATCATAAGTGATTCTAAGACATCATTCCATCCGGCCGATGTCATCAGACGGAATAACAGCGTCATACTTCGGCCAAATGTTTGGAAGTTGACCATATCGTTGAGGGCGCCTTGCAGACGAACATGACCAAACAATGACATTCCACAAATTGCATAAATAAATGTTATCAATGCCAATAATGCGCCAATATTGAATAGAGCTGGCAATGATACAACCAATGCAAACAATAACTTTCGTATTCCCTTTGCCGCTTTAATCAATCGAAGAATTCGTCCAATGCGAAAGACACGAACAACGCGCAATAGGGTCGGTGATATTGGCAAATCAATCATAACGTCTTCCATTAGAATGCCGAAAATCGATGCGAGCACAAGTAGAAAGTCAAAAACATTCCATGGAACGGTGAAATAGTGATATCTTAGGCCGACAATTTTCACGATTGCCTCTGAAATAGTCGATTTAATTTAATTGAATTCACTTGTTCGTCTCTCTCTCTCCCTCTCTATAGATTTTGCTATTTTCATTTCAATACGTCAACAATCAAATTGAATTGAAATGTACAACTTACCTAAACCGAATACCGTGGTAAAAAACGCGTTGCTCACTTCTAATATAAAGAATATGGCATGCGGCTGGTCGTAATGTTCGATTCCCATAGTCAGCATATTTAAAAAAATGAGAACAAATATTGCGATTTCGAATCTGAAAATGGAATCAAGAAAAAATGATTTGAAATTGATTTGTGCTGCAAACAGCAAAAGTAGGACATAGAAAGATGGAAAATTGTTTACCTTCTTGAATTGGAAAGATCGTAAAACATTGCGAGAAACGTATTCAAAGGACGTTTAATCACTTTTTGTGGCTTTTTTCGACCCAATTTTTTCATGGCGGTGTAATAGTGCTTCTGTGATTCAGTTAAAAACATCTCGAGAACGCCACCTTCATACTGTAAATTCAGGTCAAATATATATATAATATTTTCCATCTGTTAATACATAAAGAAAATTAAAAAAAAATACCTTTTTCTTGAGCATATTAAAATTGTCGATAATAACACCGATGAATAGATTTAAAGTGAAGAACGAACCGCACACAATGAAAATCACGAAATATATGTAAGCGTAAAGATTAGCCTCACGTTGCGGTTGCAAATCAACTCCGGTACAATCGACAGCATCAGCCATCACCTCCATCCATCCTTCGAATGTTGCTACTTGTAAAAGGGCTAAATAGCCCATACCAACATGATCAAATGTTATTCTTGAATTGATCCACGTGTAATTCTTGTGTAAACATTCTGTACGCGTTTTCACAATCTGTAAATCGAAGTTTAAGTATATTAATTGAGAAAAATTAAATATGTATATGCTCGCGAGTCACGCTATAACCCACCGAAACGTCAAGCAAGACACCTTCATCATCGACGCATTTAAAAAATTTCCCGCCAAAAAATTGTACGCCCATAATTGAGAAAATCAACCAAAATACTAGGCACACCAGCAGTACATTGAAAATGGATGGAATGGCATACATCAGTGCATTAACAACGATTCGCATTCCTTGCCATCGTGAAATGGCCCGAAGCGGACGCAAAGCGCGCAATGTTCTCAATGACCGCAACACTTTCAAATTTTCATTTTCTTCAATGAGCAGAGAAAATACTGACACCTACATTTTCAATGAAAACACAAAACGATGCGAGAGAAATAGAAGAGGTAAATGTTTGCGATGTGTGTGTATGTTTAATCTTTTGTTTAAAATAATTCTTACAAATACAATGATAAAATCGAGAATGGTCCAAAAGCTGGTGAAATATCGTGTGAAACCTAATGCCATCCACTTCAGTACCATTTCAACCACAAATATCATGCTGAATATAAAATTCGTCCAGTACAGTAGCCGCTTCAGCATTACATTTGAATCCAGATAAATATCCTCAAAGCAAAGCGTTATGCTTGAGGCAAATATCAATACGAGAACAAACCATTCGAATGCAGGTGTATCAACAACTGATAAAACTGCCGTTCGCATTTGACACCATCTTTCTTGACAGACAGCACCACAACAAGTTCTCCAACATGGACATCTTCTCGCCAACGATTGAAATTGGATTTGAATAGTTTTTTTTTTTTAATTAGTGTGTTATCATTTTAGAAATCGATTTCTTACCTTTCGTAGCACTTTTGTGGGAAACAATCATCAGGTACCTTTGGAGCTTTACGTTTTCCAAAGCTTGGAAATAGCATTGGATCATCGTATAGCCCTTTTGAATTACGTCTTCCACCTACTAAATGGAAAACGGTGTAATAATACTAAATAAAATCAAAACAATGACTGAATTTTTACCAGTTAAATCATCTACATAAGAAACAAGGCAATGCCATGGTTTATCTGAATCTGAAAGTGCTACAGCATTTTGTTTATCTACGAAAAATAGAGGATGAAAAAATGAGCTAAGGAGAAATTTATACCTAGAAGCGGTCGTATATACAGGCTGACTAGCATATAGTTTATAGAATCAAGAGATAAAAACAAATTAATAATTTATCTTTAAAATGCAGGCCATTATTTGTGTTCAGTTCAAAGCGTTTTATAATGAATTTAAAAGACGAACTGAAAACATGGAAACTTTCAAATTGATATTATAGGTATGTATGTATAATATCATAAATTTGTGAATTGATATGATATTATTATATGAAGAAGTATGAATTGGCGAGTATTATTTTATATTAATAAAAAGAAATCATTTGCATAAGTAAGAGTCAGTTTTGTACAGTTTTTTTGTTTCAATCTACTTCGATTGAGGGATAAGCAATCAATATCCGACCGAACATAAATTGGCATGAATAAATTTGGTTTTGTGTAAAATATGCTGTACGTGGAAGTAAGTTGCATGTCATTATTGTTGGTAACAACGACAAAATAACACATTGGTCGTATGGTGTCGTATGCAATGAGTGTGTCGTGTGTTTGAAACACTTTTCACTGCACTATACTGTGTGTGTCCCTATGTGCATGTACTAAGGCATTAGCGTTTGCATATGGCAAAATATGGCGATGACATGCAGCATTATTTATAACATGCTCGTCACAAGGCACAAATTTATTCACTCAAACGTATGCTCGGCACTGATACTCATGAAAAGAAATTTAAAATGAAATTTTCAGTTGATTCATTCAGAAAATGATTCTATATCTATATTGAGCATGGGCAGCAAATGGAAAATTATTAGTTTTAGTGTAATGTTGGTGTGTTGATAAAATACCTTTGTGCTCATCACCATCAATAGCATCACTTGTATTTTTATCGCATTTTTCTTTGTCTGTCAACGATGATTCATTATCTTCCGAACTTTTCTGGAATCGAATCTTTTTCGTCTCTTTATTTTCGGTGTGACAAACCAAATGTTCATAGCTGCCTGTACTTTTCAACGATAAACTCTCTATGTTCATATCAGGATTTAAATATTTTCTTGGAAGTCGTTCGCTACGTGTGTGATACAACAAATGTTGTTGTTCTTGATGTTGAACCGCATTCAGATCACCTTCCAGCAATGATTCATCGACTCGATCAATAAGACTTGACCGTTTTATACGATCTAGGCTATTGTGAAATTCGCTTCGTCTACGTGGCTTTGGCGATATGATTATATCTGTCGAACCGCCCGAGTAACTGTTACTTTGTTTGAGATCGACTTTTATTCCTTTTGATATCATATGCGAATCGGCAAACGGTGCCTGCATATTATCACAAATCTTCTTGATTTCGTGCGGAACATTGAAATCATCGTCAATTTTCATTTGTTTTTCTAAACTGCGACGCTTCAATTTAACACTGTCCCGTGTACTTTGATTGCTATTGTTGTTTTGTCGCATTGGAAGTATTTCTTCGTATGTATTTGTGGAAGAGCTTTTTTCAAATGATCCTTTGGCCTGAGTATCTGGCGTACGAGAAATTGCAGATAATTGACGTTGCAATGAACATGTCGAATTTTTAATGCTCGACAATTCTTTTTCAAAACTGGCGATTATATTCTCAAATTCAGAGTCCTGCACCAATGGTTCCAATTCATCGCAGTGCTGATACGTTTCTGATGCTGCTTTAATTTGTCGTAGCGATTTGCGATCTATCGATTCACTGATGCTGCCACCCCGTGTTTGTTCCAGCGCTTCAAATATCGAATTTGAAATGTAGCTTAAATTCGATTTATTGCTTGCTGTCGATGCTTTGCGAACGGGTGAAAATAAGGTGGTATCACGTTTCGAATCGAACATTAAACTATCAGTGTCTGGATCGATTAAAGCGCTGCCATAACCAACTGTGTCGCTGAAATAGTTGTGACTATTGTCGAAGTCATCGTTTAGAAATTGAAAGAGCTCCTTTTTATCACAGCTGAGCAATTCGTCGCGAAGATTTTGCTGCGAGAAAACTTCCACCTCGTGATCATTTGAAATGGAATTTATTGATTGATCACTCATTAAGCGTGGTATATTGAATTCGTTGTGTGTTATCGAACCGCTCACACTCAATTTTCGGTCGGATTTTGAACATTGCGATGTTGGGCTTGCATAACTTCGACATTTATTGACACCATTTGAATTTTCTTTCAATTTCAATGTTTTTGGTATTTGAGAGACATTTTCCATTGATCCACATATCGTTGGTGTGCTTGCTTTTCTTTCGTTTGAATATTTTGCTAACGAATCGGCATCTAAATTATCCGGTTTTAAACTACTCGGCAACAATACAAATGACTCTGGATCGCCATCATTTGGCTGTGTGGGATAACTGAACACCTGCAGCTCCAGTGATTCAGCATAAGTTGGCTCATCTTTGCTATCATTTTGCTGTGTTCCGCAGCCGGAAGACATTTGTTGCAACAATTTTCTCTCATTTTCAATTGAAACGTACGTATCTTTCAGCTTTGTCCTGCAATTTTCATAAAATCATCACATCCCATTCGATGAATAGTATTGAATACCAAATAGCAACACTTACTTATCCACATCGGGTGTATCGGCATCAATATCTGTGGTTTGTTCAGCCGTCAATTCTTCTTTCGACATTATGGCTTCTAAACAACGTGGATCTTTCAGTGGAATTTCATAGCCAAAATCAGATCCGGAAATTGGACGTTTCAATGATTCCTAAACCAAAAATAAAAAGAAAACAAAATCTAAATATCAAGCAATGAAATGACTTCAAATTGATATTAACCTCGTAACTTCGACGATAAAGCGTCTTCGGATATTGTTTGCGAAGCTTTTGTTTCTTTTCGCGTTTAATCACTTCACTCACAACCTCTGACATCTTTGAACTTTGGCTACGGCCTAAGCGTTGTTTTCGTATTATCGAACGAATACGCTCAAAACTTCTGGCCAAACGAGATTCATCGCCAACCTCCTGTATAATTGAACGTAATTGAATTTGTTTATATTATCGCAAACTAAAAGACGAAAAAATCACGTGATTTCTATAAATTCAATTACCTCTTTTCGATTTTTTAACTCTTCCGAATTAAAACTATTAAGCAACAAGGCCAAGAACAAATTTAAAACCATAAAGTTTCCCATAACAAGTGTCGGAAGAAAAATCAAAAAGCACGTTGATGCCCCATCCTGTTTCGTATATTTAAAGAAAAGTCAATGCAGTTTAATTATTTTCACATTTAAAATTTACAATTCAAGACATACTTTTTCCTCGGCCCGCATACAGTCCCACAGTGGTTCAATCCATTCACCGCACAAAATTCGGAATATCATCATGAACGAGTGAAAAAAATCGTTGAAATTCCATCTATATTTGTGTACATGATACGCAGAAAAATGCACAATAAACAAAAAAAAAATCGAGAATCAAAATCGTTCTAAAGACGAATTCATGCATTTCATGACATTTCAATCGAGTGAAATGATTTTCGCTCAGGGATTGTTTGCAGCTGCATATTTATACATATATCGTTTAAAAATATCCGTCCGATTCTTGTGATGTTTTCGCTTGGCACACACATATGTATTTGTATAGCGCACAGGCAACCGACGAACGACAAATATCACATATATTATTTCGTTATATAAATGTTGTACGTATTCAGCACAAAACAATCCCTGTTTGAACTTTTATCAAGAGCATGGCAACGATAATGATGAATCCGTAAGCGTTAAACAACAGCATCATCATCACAACGCATAAATGTATGTATGCAAAATGTACATCATAAATAATAATTAATTGGCTGATTGCTCTTACCTAGGCACTGGATCTGGAAAAAACTTTTCAGGTGTGTAGTCCTTCGAAAACAATTGCATTCCAATAACGGCAAATATATAAATGACTATAACTAAGATTAACGTAAGATTTCCCAGAGCGCCAATTGTTGAAATAATAATACTCAATAAAACTTTCATAGTTGTCCATGATTGAGCTAACTTAAGCACCCGTAACTAATGTGGAAGGAAAAGAAAAACCGACCATGTATTTGTAGTAGATAGTTGGATTGAATATTGTTTTTTTTTTTTTTTTTCAAATAATTCAAAGAACATAAAAAAAATGAGAGAGAAAAATGAGAAAAATTAGTGTACAAAATTTACCAGTCTTAAGCCTCGTAAAACGCTCAAACCTTCGAGCAGCTCCAAAAAAATGTCACAAATGCTAGCTGAAACAACTATCAAATCGAAAATATTCCATCCACACCCAAAGAAATCTTTGGATAGTGCCATTAATTTAACAATGCATTCAAATGCAAAAATCGATGTGAAAACCTAGACGCAAGAAAAAGGAACAAAAAGTAGCTAAGTGTCACACATTTCGAAACAATATGAATGAAGAAAAAAAAATGAAAGAAGAAAACAGGATATAGCTGCAACATTTGTACAAAAACTGTCGTTTCAAGATTGTCGATGGTGGTAGCAACGGAAAAAAAAGCAATCGCACTTGCATGGGCGACAAAATGCGAACATCAACACGAATTTTCTATCTTCCTCGTTTCGTTCAATCTATTTTGCATTCTATGTTCCTTTTACAATCTGTGTTATTTGTTAATTTGATTTACCTTATTTCCAATATCCAGAATACGTCGATTCATTTCACTCATTCCGTGATGCTCTAACGCTAAGAATAGTGTATTCAAAACTATACACAATGTGATACCCAGTTCAAAAAGCGGATCCTTAACTATCTGTGTTGCGGAAAATGCAATATAATTGAAACGGAAAAAGAAAATACAAAGGCAAATAAGTTAAACAAATGTATCATGACATCTTCGCATTGAAACGAACGACAGCCGTAGCAATCGTGTTTTAAAATGTTTCAAGCACACAAGAATTTTATCAAAGAATGTCATCATTATCATACTTTGTACAAACAATTTTGGAATTGAAGCCATCCATCGTAGTCGATGCAACATTGCTCGCATCTGCCACAGTTGCGGTCGGGAAGATCATCTATCAGAAAAAAATACACATAAACATAAATAGAAGACCCATACTGCCGAAACAGAGAAAAGTTGAAGGGTCACACAAACAGAGAGAGAGAGAGAGGTAGAAGCAGAGATGTCTTTGCTCCTTTCTCATCACTTCCTGTGTACAATCTAGGAAATGTATTGTGTGTGTTGTATTGAAGACTCCTACTCACCTAGCATAACTATATGAGATAGATATTCAGGCTGATATGTGCATACATTGTCTTTTCGAATTTTCGTTATATTTCCATTGCACTTTATGATTTGAATATCACGAGGAGATAGTGCGGTGGTTAATGGTGTTACATCTCGTTGTAACTACGAACATAAGATTAATTTTTAATGGTATTGACTTTGATTTGTGATTTAAATATTATTCAAAGCACGGTTAAATGTCATTCAAATTTCAAATGAGCTGCAATTCAACTTTGTAATTTGCTTACATCGGTTGTTTGTAAATTGGCTGATTCAATATCTTGTTCTTCGTGATCGTCAACAACACCAGAATCATCGAGAGATGATTCTCGATTACCACCACCTTCGCTGGTGTTTGAGCTAGCCTGTCGACTTGTTGGCAATAACTGGCCACGATAATTGACTCCTAATGGATGTAATACATTCGGATTTTGATTGGAAGCGACCTGTGCTGCTGCGGCTGCTGCTGCAGTTGCTGTTGATGACGATGGTAAACCTCGGGTTCGCTGTACAGCCAACACTTGCGGTCGTGCGATTATCTGTTTGGTATTCGAATTAGGACTTGGTGTTATCGATCGGCTTGTATTCTATTTATTTCGAGAAACACGTCTTGTTAGCAAACTTGACAGATTGACTGAAACATTAAATTAGAATCTACCGGTTGTTGTTGATGTTGTTGTTGTTCTTGTTCTTGTGATTGCTGTTGCTGTGTTTGCTGTTGCTGCTGCTGTTCATACGATTGTTGTTGTGGTTGTTGTGGTGTCTGAATTTGTTTGTTTCCATTATTGTCATTTTCTTTTCCACCTTTTTTTCGTTTTCGCGTTTTTTTACGAGAATAAGAGGCCAACAAAACACCTTTTCGAGAATCGATTTTCTTTTTATGGTTCTTATTCAATTTGCGAACGGTTAATGTGGAAGGATCGAAGCTGAACGTTGAATCGTCCCGATGATCGAGCAAGTCTTTTTTCCGTTCCTATACCGAAATCCAATGGAATTGCACGAAAATGCACATCGGACACCGCAATTAAGTGCCAAATAAGCGAAAAATTGATACGATAAAGAATGCAGAGAAATCAGCAAACAAGAAGGAAATTCATTTTTGTGGATAATATATGTATATACCTCGAGTGTAATTTCCGCTTCCTCTTCATATGCAAGCGCAACGACGGCTAGCATTAGATTGATTAAATAAAATGAACCGAAAAACACGACAACAGTGAAAAAGGTAACACTCATCGGTCCGCTCGTCGCTAAAATCTAAAATGCATCGAATAAATTGCAATGAGAAATTATTATTATTATTCACGTTGTTTGTTTGGTTTGTTTTGTGTGCTTTAAATATTCTGTCCATAAACTTTTGACACATGCAACAGTCATACACATTCAAATGTGTTTAATGGTCATTATGGGCAAATACAATAGCGTTTGGATCCATCCACGTAGCTTGGTGCCTTTGTGCTGGTAATATTCATATTTTGCAATGTATGAACCATTCAACAAATATTAATGCGCGCACCAAATGAATTAATGCGGAAAAGAGAGAATGAATGGTGAGAATAAGAGAGCTGATTGGGGTTCTACAGCACGCAAGTAATGTGCTTGTGTTTTCCATTTCGATTTCTGTGTCTTCAATTTTACCAATTGCCATCATGTTACACATGTACAATATACATATTCACTAAATGAAACGAATGTGAAGAAAAACACATTCACATTACCCGTAGCACGCTACGCAGGGCACCAAAACACCAAGTCGAATTTTGACATATACGATGGATTTGATACTAACCATGTTATAAACATTCTCCCAATAATCCAGAGTTATTAGTTGAAATGTTGTTAACATCGACCACATGAAATTATCGAAATTTGTGTACCCATGATTTGGATTGTTGCCAACACATAAGCAGGTATAGCCTATACATGAAACACAATTTCACAATGGAATATCGCACATAAGCGAAATGCAATGAAGAGGGAAGAAAAAACAAAAAAATTGATGAAAAAAGAAACAAGGAGAGAAATAGAGGATGATTGGATGAAAATTTAATAGTGATATATGTAAATATGTGTATAATCGTAAATATATTTATATTTGTTGTAAAAAGTTAGTTGGCTGTCATTTAGGGGTTGATTTTCAATGTTTTCGGTTTTCTTTTGACTGCAGCAAAAAAGAACAAACTGTTACACTTTTATGCAATACACGAAAATACCGCTATGCATAGCATATTATTGGCATTTTAAATAGGCAAACAAAACTTTAACCTATGCCAAAAAAGCACTCTTTCACACATACACACACAGTCATAAAACCGCTTCACAATCCGTTGCTCGTACTTTATTTTTTGCTTCTTCGGTTTAATTCACTTGTGTTCCTGTTTCTTCTTTTTTATGCTCTGCTTCTTACACTCTATCGACAAATTGCTTTCGGTTTCATTTTTTGTTCACTCTATGGCCATATTATTTGTTGATAGTCTACCTGTTGGACAGTGTCGTGCGCCCGTTAAATTTCCGCATAACATTGGTCTATCAATGTCTTCCTCATCATATATCCAATTATCCGTATCATTAATCCACCTGTTAGCGATAAAAATTGATAGGAAAATGAACATTTATGGTTTAGCCAAGGAGCTCATAAGTTATAATGGAATGAAGCGTCTAAAGGAAATGATGAAATGAATGTCGAACACATGTGAAATGAATTGTCAGCGATTTTTGTTAAACGATTATCAATTCAAATGCATTATTATTGCATGCGAATACAAGCAAAGTGTGCACTGGAATGGAATGTTTAGTTAATAGTAGCTTGAGTAGCTGACTATTTTTCGGGCGGATTGCACACACAGTTCAAGAAGCAAAAGCTTTCGGGAATTCTTTTGGTGCGAGTGCACACTTCTCTAAATGGGAGTAACCAAAACAATGACAACGACATTCACTTTTGCCTGTGACTATGACAATGAGTACAAACTACAAATTAAGCTTAAATAGCACTGGTTCATCGGTGACAACTTACATTCTCCATTCTTCGTGTGTTACATTCCAACCGTCTGGCACATTCTTTACACACTTGTTTCTCAGCTCACCCATGTACACCTGTATACACGACAAAATACAATTCGTTACAACACATAATATGGTTTTGTTTTACGATTATTGCCATAATCAGTGCTTTTGTGCTTTTTCTTCACTCCGTCACTTCTTGGCGCGCTTGAATTCGGTTTTCCAAAGCGGCCAAAATATATTTATGTATATACACACATATATGTGTATCTAATATTTATATGATATACGCTAATGAACTACCTGTAGAGCAAAGAGTGCAAAAACCATCAGACAGAAGATCGTCAGTGTCATGACTTCAGCCAACTGTTTAAATGAATGTAGCAACGCGTTGATGATGGTTTTGAGTCCTAGAAAAACAGTGGGCGATTATTAGAATTGCAAATTTCATTGCATAATTTTACCACTATTTCCACAGCAAGTCGATAAATAGAGTCATGCGACGTTTACAACAAATGCTTGCATCAATGCCACATATTATCAATTAAATTAACATTTTACTTATCATCGTCGAATTTTCAACGTCATTATTTTAACTATGAACAGTATGAACACTTACCCGGCATTATGGATACCGTTTTGAGAGCTCTTAATACACGAAAGGTTCGAAGGCCAGCCAAATTACCAACTTCCATGCCTATTGTTGCATAGCCGCTCGTAATCACAACAAAGTCAAGCCAATTCCATGGATTACGTAGATAAGTGTATTTATTCAAAACAAAACCTTTGGCAATAACTTTGATAACCATTTCGCATGAGTAAATTGCCAAGAATATGTACCTGCAAATAAAGTGAATAAGACCAAACGGGAAACAAAAAACATCAAATATGTGCAAAACCACAACAATAACAACAAGAATAAGAAAAATATGAACTATCAATTCAAGAGCCAGAAAGTGCTCCGGATGTTGTAAATGAGAATGTGTGGTCGTGCATGAATATGAAAACAAATCCTGTTCATGATCTCGTGCCAGTTGGCGTTATATTGTAATTTAGTTGGAAATTTATTGCAAAATACGGCGCACAAAACCGATATGAACAGATAAGCAGAAAAAATATAAATAAATTCGAATGCAAAGAATGAAATCGGTGCGAATTCATTGGCAATTGGCAATACTTACTCGGCCTCTTCCACTGTCTCTGTCATCGCCAAGAAGATACAATTCAATAGGATCGTTGCCATGACAACGTAATCGAAATATTGGTTCGTTGCTATATAAACGCAGATTCGACGAGTTTTGCTCCATGGTTCAAATAAAAATAAGCTTTTTGTACCAGTAAATCTATGAATGTAGTTCTTTTTGAAACGTTTCGATACCACACAAAATGTCTGCAAATGACGAAAGAAGCAATCGCAATAAAAACCAGAAAAATGTTCGTATAATAAATTGCATAAAATATGAAGCAAAATGTGAGTATAAAATAAATTCGAGTCATGAGTGTCGATTATTATCGACAAAGCGACCCAAAAGAATTCGAAAAAGACACCAACCTCTTCGTAAATGAATGTATCTATTTCTTCTAATGGCCGGCCATACATATCTCCTGGAAATGGTTCGTATTTTCTCGGCAATACGGCACCATCGCTAACACTAGCTTTTGTACGCGGATGAAATCCATATTCGCGCACCAATTGAATATGACGATTTTCGTGTTTGACTTGTGATTTTTCGGTGTATGCCACCACTTGCTCCCGAGCACCTAAATATATATTCAGTCGAAAAAACAAAAACAAAATTGATGAATAAAAGGTACCAAATAAAAGACAAACATTATCAAATTGCAGTCACGATTCAGTCGAGTATACAATACATAAACTCCATGAACGCAACACAACGCAACGAAAGCACTCAAACACATTTAATGGCAGCATCCACTTTCACTATACACAAAACATGGACACCTTATTTTGTCCCTCAAACTGAACACCTAAAACACAAACACACAACTGAATAAACATTGTGCATAATCTTTACAGCATGACAAGGCATCGGAATGGCGTGACTAATGCCTCTGGCATAACACTAATCATAAGCGGTATGGAAAATCTCGCTAAGTAATCAAGCCTGTTGGGAGTTTGTATATCGCTTTTTAATCACACTTAAGAAAATATTCGTTTCATCGCTTGTATCATCAAAAATTATATCACATTGTATCACCATAAAACTGTCAATAAATTCCTCGTGGCATTTGATCGGCTAGTGCGACAAATTCAGAACGTGAGAAAAGGAAGAAACGGAGAATGAGATAGAGAGAGAGAGAGAGAGAGAGAGAGAGAGAGTTGACGAAGCGGGCGGCGAACGAAATTCTTTGTATGAACAAAACTTATTCCGCAATAAGTATGATATAGATTGCTGTAGCCGCTTATAAGTGATGAAGATTACGAGATAGAGCTTTTTTGGAAAAACTTATTTATAGGAAATTGTACAGCACGTTACGTTGCGTTCATCTGCCGATCATCATTTGAATGTTTTTGAATTTGAAAGATAGAGAGAAAGATGAGCACGAGAAAAAATAACACACACGTAGATATCTGCAAGAGTTGCAAAAGTTGTAATGTCGTATTCAGAACTGTCTGAATCAAACCCAAAAAGGGTCGACTATCAATAACATAAAGTTAACAAAATTTGAATGGCTTACCTTGTTCATTGTCCGCTTTATCATGAATATTTTTAGTCATCGTTAAATGATGGTGATTATCAAATGGTTTAGCTGCCACTGATTTTGTTGGCGGTGTCGTGTTTGTGTGTATGTGCAAGTTGGTAATGTCTTTTCTTAAGACTCGGTGAACCGTGTTTTATTTACGCTCTATGTTATATTCCATCATTGTATGCTTATTATCTATGTATCGCTTGGGTACCTATCTTGTGTCTATCTAATCCATTCCGGAAGTAAGAACAGAACGGGCGCGATTTAATGAAAATATAAAGAAGAGCAATTTTTTCTCTTTAATTTGCGATTTAGAAGTAATAACGGTGTTGAGACATAGAGTTAGGCTGCCTTCTTTCATCATTTGATTTCTTTTTTATTTGATGTGCCCTTTCAACAAAATTAAGATCAAAGACAAAACCACACGTATTGCACTATATTGTACGCGTATCCTCAACCATCCCATTCACCTGATTGCTTAAATTCTTAATGCTGTTCTTTGATATATATATTTTAATATTTCATTTCTCCCTTTTTTATCTTTTTTTTTAACTTATGTATGCATGTAAATAAGCCATATATTGACAGTGGTGAAACAATTAAAAGGGTTTCCACTTTTGATGCATACTTTTGATTTTGCTTAAGGCAATCTCGTAGGGCGAATGATTTATTGTGTTTCATTTTTCATTGCTTGGGTTTTTCTTCAACGACACAAAACCAACAACAACAGCAGCAACAACAACAAACAGTAGTAGCAACGACAACATATAGCACTCACACACAGAGAGAGAAAGAGACAACAATTTAAATGACATTTAGATCATTGATTCAATAAATCAAGACACGATGATAACAACAAATGCAATCAACAAAAATATAAGTATACATGAAAGTCGACACCGTACCCCCAATTCCACCCAACATCAATATTCACAGGAATAACACACATCAACTATTATGAAATGTATATTTATCCAACCTGAACGGTATCAGGTAGGCAAGCAAGCAAACAAAGCAAACAGACAAACAAACATAAAAATACAAAGATGTGAACGCATACAGATGCAAATATATAAATTCAAATGAAGACGCATGAATTGATGCTTATCTATATATAAAATACAATGGTAAACGCATATATAAGGCAAGGATTTGAAGAGCCTTGAACAAATTTTACATGCGATTTGACATTCTTTAAAGTTTCATAAGACAAGAAGAGCAGCCGACATCAAAACAGAACGTAGAGACGGTATCATTTTGTGGATGGATTTTACACCATCAAACACGATAACTAAAGCAATAAAAAGTTATAATAATATATTATTATACATTCCAGCAACAAATAACAATATGGTTAAGTAGACACGATTACTGTCATTTTATTTTTAATGCCATTATCATCGATGTAATTGTATTAAATTCTCGTTTCACTTTTTCATGCTTGATGACGGTCCTTATTCGCGCTGTGCTTTCACGCTGTTCATATTGCAATCGAACTGGGAATATGGTTATACTTAATTTTCGAAAGAAGCGCGTCAATTTTATTTTATTTTGTTTCACTTCACTGGAGCCGCTTTCGAAACATGACACCAAAAGCAACACGAAAATATGTATTGAACAGTGACGCCCAGAAATTAGACATGAAGAAAGGGAAAAAAACCAATTCAGAATAATTGCCACTTTCTTCAACAAACTAGAATAAGTCAAATTTGAAAATCAACAAAACTCTGGTCGAAGACGACACCTTACAGCAATCAGAGATCGACAGTGAGCAGTGGGAGCAGCGCAACAACGAAGTAAAAAAGAAAAACAGAAGCAAAATGAAATGAGGGTGCTAGACCAATTACGGTATACTCCGTGTAACTTGAGATGTATGACAAGTGTTGAGTACATAATAATGCGTAATAATGTATATAAAATCACAGCAGAAAATAGCAAACAAGCATGAAACGCACGGATTTTATGGCCATCTGTACCTTGTATGTTGACAGTCGAGTTAGACGGACCGAGAGATAGGGGGTATGGGGAGAATGAGCATGAGAGTTTATGTTTCCAGTACTTATTCGCTTATTGCTAAACGTCGTTCTTGTATTTTAATAAAAAAAAATCGATTCGTAAAGCGTTGTGCAAAGATTCATAGAATTTAAATGCAAACAGTGTACCAAACACAAGTTACCCGAGAACCATCGGTTAAGCATGTAATTTGAATTAAAAAGCATCATCGGAACAAAAAATTGAGTCAATTAACGCGTAAACATTATTAATGGCTAGAGATGCATTGAATACAATTTGACAGTTTAAAGAAAAATGTGGCTAATCGACGGATAATGACACGCAAAGCGAATGTTTTAATCACACAATTACTCCCAATGTGAAGTAAATGATGGAAAGCGTAACGAAGAAATGAGCCATTTCTATTCAATACAATTATCATAAAATATTTATCAGTGCCTGCAACATTGACACAGTGTGTCGATTTGATACAAATTTTATAATAGCTACCATGTTAGTAGGGAACGTTATGCACAATTTGTTTTGGCAAAGTGGTCGATTATAGAATTTTGAGGGTTAACCTCGATTAAATCCGGTCATGGTGTCATTCCTTCATCAATTTTACGCGCGACATTCCATTGATAGAAATTCAAAAAAAGGACATAAATTTGGTATCGGGGAAATGCGAATGGCCGCGTTTTTTTTTTGTAACAATAATACGTGCCATTCATCGTATCCAATCCGAAATTTTCTGAATGTATACGTCTATAGCTGGATAACTTCATTGGTTATAATATATAATGGCATTTATGACGCAAATAACCAAATTAAAACGTGTGCTTGAGTTCTCGTCATTTTACACTGGGCTTACGCTTGATGTTCATAAAAAAGTCACAATGTGGCTGAAAACTAGCATACATTCGCGCTATACACAAACAAACAAAAGAATAAAAACGAACAATGAAAAATACGCAAAGCCATTAAGATTTTTCAGTGCAAGCGGCTAATATCGAAAAAAGAACAGATGAATTTATATAGTCACTATAGTGCTTTTAATATCGCATGAAGTGGACTATTTTTTTTTTTCGTTCATCGTACGTGAGACCTGAGCATACTTTCTTGCCCTTCTTGTCAGACATTACAATTAAAACTTCTGTTGACGTAGTAGTCTTTTTTTCGTTCTGTTCATGGTCGTGCATCTCTTTCAGCAGCACACCACGAAATATCAAAAACACAGGGACACTTTTTCATTTCAGTGGTGTGTTCGCTGACAAAAACCAAACACACATTCACACATATTTCCAAAAATTCCTAATTACCATAAAAATGAAAATGAAAAAAAAAAATATGATCGTGATGATAACGAATGACGATGATGACGATGACGACAACGACAACGACGATGATGATTGTTATTAAAAGTAGCGTTTATTTTGGGTAAGCATATACGAGTCTTATTCAGAATCTGTGTATTTGGTAAAATATGAATTTCGCTCTACGCACATACCCGATTGCGTGCATTTATAATACCACAAAATGTATGGACGCTTTCATGTGCGTTTTTTTGGGCAATTTCGATTTCATTTCAAATTCAAAACCGATTTTTTTCCTCTCTGCACATAGACACACTACGAAAAGAGCGGAATTTTCTCGATTTCACCAGCCAGGATCTTTTACTCCCACTTTTTGTTTTTCGGGTGCGTGTTACTTTCACTTTTTTTTGCTTGTTTTTCTTTCGTTCATTTTTTTTTTTGCTCAAATAAATTGTAATAAATGTACGAACACGACGAATAAATACGCATAACCAGCGCATTATGTTGAGAAATGCGTGTCCAGTATTTAGTGGGTTGTAGGTATGACATGAATCATAAAACATAAAAACAAGAATTATTGTAATGATTGTGTACGTAAACATGGCATAGGCCGCTTTCTTTTTGGTGAATTTGATTTGTGTACATTTTTATCCATCTTCAGTACCAAAATGTTACTTATTTTACCATATACTCTTTTTTTTCATCTCGTTCGACACTCGCATTACCATGTTGTTGTTTAAATCACACACATTTATTCTTTGCAACATATTTTTTTTTACTTGCTGAATCAAATCGTTCTCTTCGCCTCTGCCACGTTTTTGCTCATCATAAGTGGTTCATAAAATGGTATTTTCCATGCGTATGCAGTCCACTTGAGAAATTTGAGACCATTCAGGATTCTCAAAATTGGATTTTAAATCAAAATCACAAATCAAATAAATTGATTTGATTTGAAAATTTCTAAATAAAAAATGATAAATAATTTGATTTGAAGTGTCATATGTTTCAAATCAAATGATTTGAACTGTTTAATTTGAGAAAATTTAAATCAAATCAATTGATTTGATTTTTGTATTGATTGGAATTCTCAAATTTCTCAAATCAAATCATATATGTGTCGATTATTTTACTAAAAACGTTTAAAAAAAATATTTTTGTTAGACTGTGGTATGTTCGATTTGTGAGTGCATCTCGATTGAAACGTTCTTAAAGGCTCTCATTTTACTCAAAAGTGTATTTAAAAATGTTAGACTATAAAATTTGTTGAGACACAACGTATGAGACCCGCAACGAAAATGCGAACTCAATTGCCCATTCCAACTTTTTCACTTTCATTCTCGTTCATATTTTTAATAACTTTTTAAAAACATTTTTAGTAAAATAATAAACACATATTTGATTTGATTTGAGAAATTTGAGAATTCAAATCAATATAAAAATCAAATAAATTGATTTTATTTGAATTTTCTCAAATTAAAATATTCAAATCATTTGATTTGAAATATATGACACTTCAAATCAAATTATTTGACTTTTTTATTTGCAAATTTTCAAATCAAATCATTTATTTGCGATTTGATTTGTTGATTTAGGTATTCCCTTCATCGTCGTCCGACAAAATTTATTGTTTGAATGTAAATAAGTGGAGCTTTCCTTTATTGTTTTAATATGTATACGTTTAAATGTATAAAATATGGTGTTTGCCTGTTTGAAATATAATCCACCCTCAGCATACGATATATCTCCGTTTGGGTGATATTGTCAATTATTAATATAAATTTCACATTAGTTCTAGATCTTTGGCCTTTACTTCTCATCCATTCTCTATGAAGGTATTTGTTTTGATATTAACGCACAAGCCGTTGTATATCAATTCAAAATTTAATACACACATACACATACGCGGCCAAATACACAAAGCACGACAAACAGCAAACATACGAATAAAAGAAAGTCGAAAACGAAAAAAAAAAAACGAGCGAGAAAATAAAAGAAGAAAAATGAAAAGCCGTGCACAAGGAATTCCCTTTTCAACTTTTGGCTACAATGTAGATCAATGTCTCCAGCAATGACGAGGTAATTTAATAAACGAACGATTGAGTAAATCAAAAAAAGGTATTATGTAAATGTAATGTTTGTGTGCATGTGTACGCAATGCGAACACAGCGTTAACGAAAACAAAAGAAATGTAACCCAGTTATTTTATTCATGCCATCTGCGTGCACAGTTTTTTATCGGCATTTGGCTTACACTTATTATCCAACTGAATTAAGAAACAATTCACAAAATCGTTTATCACACTCTAATTAAATTCCACTTGAAATGCTCATGACTTCTGTCAGTCGCGAGACTCAAGCTGCACCATATACGCGCACATCGCTATTAGGCGAAAAAGATGAGAGCAAAAGATGAAGAGAACGAAAATCAGACGCGGACACACGCACACTTAATCTATTTAATTAGCGAAACCAGTTTTTTTTTGTTCTCGATTATGCACCAATGTTACAGATAGGCTTTTAAGCGATGTAATTATACTTTTTTTCGGAATCTATCGTAGATTTTAATGTCATTTCAGTACGATTTTATTATTCAAACATATCAAGCGCATATATTATAATTGGCTTGATTGAACCCCGTGTGCAAAAATAGTGATTTTCACTCAGTCAAATATGAATGAATTTATTCGACTTCAGCTTAGCTCAGGTTGATTGGTTTTCGAACAAATTTTTAAATCATCACAGTCGCTCATTATGGAACGTTAGTCGTCTGATCGCAAAGTTGGTAAAAATAGACTATTAACGTCTTAATTTGTTCCGAACAATGACATACAGACAATCAAAACGTCCCAAATTAGCCGGCAGATATTTTTATACATGGCAGAAGTTTGGAATCGTGTATGTCATCGGTACAATTGATAGAATATTCTGTGTGTTACATATTATATGGGTAAATATCATATATGAATGATCTTTAACCTATAAATCGAATATGACACGACATTCATAACAATTTATCACGATAAAAATGGCTGAGCAAACCAATTTATAGATTAATTTAATCACGTTGAAATCGAATACATGTGCAATGTGGCATTGCATAAGATGGGTCTCAACACACAACAAATTATTTATCCGCTTCTCTAGAACATTGAACATTGGTAAAATAAACGAAAAACAGCAATCATACTGCGGCACACGAGAGAAAGAGTGTTACAGAAAACAAACGAACGAAATGCATGAGAAAAAATAATACTAATATTTCTATTCGGTGATTAGGTCGCTTATACATGACATTGATTTATATACAGAACCAAAATTAATACTCTCTCTCTCTCTCTTTCTCTGTGTTTTCTCTCTTTGCTTGTACATGCGATTGTTCTCTTTAACTTTGATTATATGCTTGCAAGATAAATACAGTGGTATATTCAACGGTGCGTTTGCAAAGAGTGAGAGAAAAATTGCCCAGACGATAAAATATCATGTAACGCAATCCAAAAAGCAGAGAAAAAGCGCCTGATTGCAATCGTATTTATGTATAATTTATAAACGTAGTATTCATTTTGAGAAAAATCAATTGATATTAATGTTTCATTTAGCTCTCACACTAACACACAAAATCAGAATCAGTCTCCACCGTTAAAACATTCACCATCGTTGTATTTTCGGTGTGTTATATTTTACTTTTACTTTTTTTTTGCTTGTGCTACACAATATTTTTTTTCCCATTTTTCTTGAGTTGTTGTGTGTACCACTTTTCGCGAATATAGTAGCAGCTAATACTCTGAGATTGATATTACAAATAAGGCAGGCCATTCAAGTGCTGGTGTGTATGCTTAACACCACACGCTATCACTATATGTGATCGGTGAGTAAAGGTAAACGCACATTACATTGAAACGGAGAGCAGATAGGGGAACAACATACGAAATAATAATGCCCGAAAAAAACGCAGCAGATTGAAAATTAAGTGTATAACTGAAAAACTAAACGAAAGCATTGCGATACATAAGCTAAATTTTCAGTTTCGTTGTGTCCACATAGTGTGTGTGTGTGTGTGTGTACTGTATTGTGCATGTCTTTATTTCAATTATTTATTATTTACTCCGAACCGAATATTTTACCAACGAGTTTGTTCTCAATTCGGGTGAAAATGCTTGATATGCTGGATTTTCTCATTTTTCTCTCGCTTCCTTTCTGTGGAATTTTCGTTTTTTTTGTCATGTATATGTGTGTGTATTTTGCATTATGTTGGCTATAACAAGATGGTATAGAATCCCATTCAACTTGAATTTACTTAGAAGGATCACACGATGAAAAATGAAGCGTTTTTCCGTATAAAATATATGTCCGATATAAATGAAGCAGAAAAGACATTTTTACTACAAGCCACGGGCAATGTGCGTATTCGACTCATATCTTCTTTTTTTGGTTTAGTTATATTGAAATTATATTCGATGTATCGGGACATAAATTACATTTTTTCCGTGGATTTCCTTTCCAGTTGACACATCGTGCGAAGATAACATACGTATAAACGGCAAATGCCCTGAAGCACATAAAAAATTGTCTAACGGCCATTGTTCAAAAAAAAAAATAAGATTGAGACAAACGAAACACGTTTGAAAAAACGGAATGATAAAATGGAACAAATAATAATTACAACAGCTAACCGAAATGAAAATCTAAAAGAAGGACGTGGATAGGGATAAAAACGGAATGACAGCAGCAACACCATTACCACTTACAAAAAAAATATGTGAAAATAAAATGAAAATATTTGTCACAGTGGGCGGTTTTAGACCATTTAACATTATACTCAGCTCATTAGGAATGGCACTCAGTTTTTCTCACTCAGTCATTTTCATTTGGTTGCCACCATTCAACATTCCATGCACACATCCACAAAAAATATCTAAAAATATATGTACTATAGCCGTTTTCTGTTTACGGGTAATAAATGAAAATAAGAAACAAAAACATATATTGAAACGTATACACAAGTACATTATATTCATATTCATATTTGTATGCGTAAAATGTATCACATCAACAGCGACAACGACGACGACAACAACAACAGGAACAACAACAAAATCACACACGAACAAAAAAAGAAGAAATATGGAAAAAATGTATGAAAAGTAATCAACACACAATTCCTCAGATACAGTACCCGTGTTAAAAAGCTTCCAGAGTTATTGAAAAGCTAACAAATGATGATGAAGAAAAAAAAACAAAACCAACACAAACACAAAGCACATGGTTAATATGTACGCAAACTAACAATCCATATTAGCGGTATGTTAGCGCACAAACTATGGATTTTTACACACAAAAATCGTGTATATGCACGATGGTATGCGTGTCGAAAAGTGAAGGGAGGAAACGGCACGATTTAAAATATATTTTTTAAGAAATGAAGAAAATGAGCTTTTTTCCCATGCACACACACACACACACACACAGCCACACGCGGGGAGAGAGTAAGAGAAAGAAATGACATGATTGAAAAAAAGCAGAAATTGTATTGTCCAGGATACATGGTTTACTTTGACGACATTACATTGTTGCAAAACATTATAATAAAGCACAACAATAAAAGAAGAAACGAAATGACAGACGGGAAAAAAGAAGAAGAAGAAGCAAATACACAAGTGCCAAGATATAACAAAGAACAAAAGATCGCTCAAAGAAATGCGGCAAGGAAACTAAGCACTTACAGAAAGTAAAGACGAATAATAAAATGAAACAAAAACAACATCCCAATTCATATGCTCATTGCTGAAAGCATTTTTCATGCGTCATTTTAATTCATTTCACTTTTCCAAAGTCGTGGTCCCAGATTCTTAAATCAAATTCTGTACATTTTTATCCAGAATTCTCATGCGAGCAATTCAACTCATTGCATTGATTAATCTTGCCTGTTCTGACTATCAAAAAAAAAACTCTCTCTTTACTTTTAATGAGAGCATCATGATCATGGAAATGAATTTAAGAGAAAACAAAACGACTTTCTCATGAGCATGGTTTTGAATTTGCCCAAATTGTTTTGCAGCAAATAATATAGCAAAACTTTAAGACGACACACCATCACGGCTGTGTATAATACCGCTTCATCGTGTCATTGCGAATGGGATACGATTGTGCTCAACAATAAAATGATTCACAAAACGCTTCTATGAATACACGACCAACTAAATGAAAAGAATGAAATGTTTGAAATATTTACGATTTATTTGGAAGTTTTCATCCATCGAATACATTGGAAGATTCGCCGTCAAGACATTTGATGTGAACAATGTGGGAAGCTTTTATCATAATTTCACGTTTCACACAGGAATTTTCGAGTGTTTTGTAAAAAGCATCTATCAGACACATCCCCTCACGAATCATCGAGATGAATCTCCCATAGAGCTAAAAGCCATTCTTAATTCATTAAAAATGTGTGATCTGTTTTTGTCATTTTTTTTGTTGGTTGTTGTTGTTGGTGTTTTGGTTGCTTCTGCTTTTGGCGTAGGTTTCGTTGCATTTACTGCTTTTGTTGTGCATTATTTATCTGAGTGAAGTTCCATGTATGCCTCGTTTTCAATTCGGTACAGATTTTGAAAGAATTAATTTCATTTTAAATGGCACCACATAAATTAGTATGCACATATTAGTTCTTGGCTCGTTTGATTCCATTAACCTTTTTTTCAAACTGAAAATGTGTTTACTTTTGTAATCTTTTGCATGCACACATTTCCATACACACAAAAAAAACATTCATACACACACACACTCACTCTTTTGGACCGTAACCGAGTAAGTACGATTGAACAATGAACTATATGCTTTTCAGTAGGTGTCAGTCAGCATATGAATGGTGGTAGTTCAGATGAAACGGCTACATAAGTTTTCAATTATTGAAAAAGGATTACATATTTGCAGACACGACAAACACAGAAATGTGATTGCCATAGATTTCAAACCGTAATCGAATGAATGCCAAAATGAGAAACTCAAAAGAGCTTTGATTCCGTTTTTGTTTGATTTATTTCTTGTGCTTTGATTTTAGGTTCCTGTTTTTTCTTATTCGAAAAATGTTCTCAATATTAAAATATTCAAAGATTTTTTCCCTTCTCTTTTGAAAAGAAGAAGTGATCGTGGTTAACTGTTTCTTTTTTCTTTTTGTATTTTCTCGTTTTATTTTTTTATTAAATAAATGATTACGACCGTAATAGATTTAGCGATAACGGTAAAAGATTGAAATTCACTGCACGAGCACAAAATTCATCTTCAAAACATATACATCACACCGATTAAATAATTTCGATTAAAATTAAACACTTCGATTTGAAGGCATTCAAACAGTTCTGATTGCATTGTGAGCCGAAATGCTTTTATATGTGATTTCACTTCGTGTAACGTTCTTTTTTTCTCATTTCATTTTCCATTTCTCTACGAACCAATTGATTCATCTAAAACTTAAGGTAGCTTTTAAGCCACAATTTTTTCGATCTAGTTTAATTGCATTCGATTGAGAGATCAAATTCAACGTTGATTTATTTCGCGTGCTATATCAAGCCTTAACTCGTTTATTCGTGTTCGACTTGGTTTAGATATATAATTTTTTTTTTGGGGTATATGTATCTGAAATTTTTATTTTATTTTAAAACACGCCACGCTCTCGCACGTACATATCGTACCAACCCTGGGAAATTTCCTATGAATACTGAATTGGTATTGACGTAATATTATAAATAGTAGCGCATTTTCGCTCTCTTTTTGAGAATGTATACACAAAATATTTTTGTGTGTACTTGTGCCTCCTTCGATTTAAACGTGTGTATTTGGGGTAGAGATAGAGAGAGCAACTTGTGTGCATTTGTATTGTGTGTGTTGCTCGGAATATAGCGACGGTGTGTACGGTATTCAGTTCAGTTTTAGTTCATTCGAGAAAAACATTATAACGAAATATCATGTGTTGGAAAATATGTAGCAACGGGCACACTGTGAAAACTGGGGAAATGGGCTATATTTGAGTTTTGTTATGTACACGGCGTTTTATCCAACACACCATTGAATTGGTGCTGAACAGTGGCCAATATGAACCGTTCGCACATTTTACCATAAAATACCATTCCACACTCAACCTACAAGAGCAAGAGAGAAGTTGAATGAATTTATGGTAGAGATGGTCGTGTTGCGTTTTTTCCCTGTTTATTCATAAAAGAAAGAATGAGCAGAAAAAAACATTGTATAAAAACCTTTTACAGCACTATTTCAATCAACAGGAGATGCGTCAGCCGCGCACATGTGCCTGTATGAACATTGTACACAATTTTCAACCAACCCACCTGCGATATCATATATGCTCACAACAACTCATTCCAGTGCGCCCGCCAGTGCTGGTGTATGTGCTGGTGATGGAATGAAGCTTTTATTGACTCCTTGTGGCTTGCAAGTGTGCTCTTGTAATATATTTTGATTTGATTTGATTTCATTTGATTTAATTTTTGTTCCATTTTATGAATATGTTACACACTATTTAATACAATTCGAATATTCAAAAGTACGCAATTTTTCGTTTTCGTTTACATTCTCTATTCCTCTCCTCCTCTTTCTCTATCTCTTTTTGTTTTATTAAAATGATTAAAAACAACAAGTTTAAACGAATTATTAATATTGTGTTAAAGCCACAATTTCACACAGATAACAATAGTCAGTAGTGAAAAGTAGAGAGCAAGAAAAAAAAACGGCAACAAAACCCATTCAATTTCTGATATTCCTGTTCGTTGTGTTGTTGTTCTGTTGACGCGATCGGCCTTTTTCCTTTTGAAGTGTAGCTCAATATGTAATATACTCGAGGGTGCAAACCGAATGTGCGGAAAAATGGAGTGAATGACAAACAAATCTCGGCAAAATCACACCATGTCGAACTCGCAAATCTATACACCATGGGCAATTGGCGCGAATATAACCAACGGGCGCAGCTGTAGATCAACATTGTGTGCGGACCAATCGGCCGACCACCACTTATCTTGGCACAGTGTTTTGCTTTGTTCTCATTTGGTTTAGTTGTTGCTCACTGCTGTTCCAGTTAGTTTCTCTTTCTCTCTCTCCCGTCTTTCTGGAAATATCGTTTTCTTTTGCTTTGTGTTTTTTTTTTCATGTGCATATGTGGGCGATATACGCAAAGAGTACGCTTATAGAGCACATTTGCTCACCGTTTTGCTTTCGTCATTGTTTCCATCTACAATCAAATGGATGCTTTTCATTTTTGTCACTGATGTTCGAGCTATGTTCGTTCAACGCAACCATGTGAGGAAAAATCTGACTACAATACATTGAATAGAAACAAAACGTTGTTCCGTTTCCGTATGTACATGATAGTCTGTCTGACTTTTGTTCCTTTGGCAATGCATCAGCACTCAACAAATGGGTAATGTTTGTGCGTGTACGAATATTTCGTTTCCTCTATCACTATCTTTCATTCTCTTTTTTTTTTTCAAACAAAACAAAAAACTTTTGACTTTCTTTTAGCCATTCATCAATAGCAAATTGTACTTGTAGGTGAAACAAATGCTTAGTTCACTTTGTATGGGCATGTATGATGCTCCAAAAATGATTGCAATTTTATGCAAATTGTTCGGTTTTACGATAAAAGTCTTCACATTTCTGTGTGGTGAAGTGAAAATACCAGGGAGATATGTTGGTTAGTGTCTGTGCATTTGATACAAAAATACCATATAAGGATATATCCGAGTGTGTGTGTGTGTGTCGTATATCAAATAAGCGCTTCATTTTGAACGGTATTGTATGATACAGACATGCTTGTATTCAATTGAATAAGAGCAGAATTGCATCATTATCAATCCCATTTTTCTTTTCTCTCTGTCAGACGCACATACTACATACATTCGATTCGCGCACATTCATTCATTTCAATTCATTTAAGATTTTGTCTCGTTCTCTCTCACACATTTTCTCTCTTCATCTTTCTCTCTCTTTCTCATTCTCTGTGTCAGCGACAACTTCGCTCTCTACTTTAATTCCAATGAATGCATCTAATAACAATATTGACAGTATTCATTGAAACACACAAAATGTAACTGTTAAGGTAATTCTGTGTGTTTCAAAATGAGGCCCATTCACGTTGATTGACACTGAAAAACTTAATCCGCAATCACTTGGTTTCCAACGGCATAAATAATATAGATGGCAACAATTGATTCGCATGATGAATCCTTTGTGTATAACAGAAACATTAAAAACCACTAATCGAACGCGGTTCTGGCAATATTTAAATTGGCCGCAAAAGAAATCGATTGAATAAAAAAAAAAAAAAAATCAAATCAGTGAAATTGTGATCCATATCTGCTTTATTCACTGAAATAGAATCTAAGTCCAAATATCTTATGTTTCACTATTTTTCGATGAAAAAACAAATACAATGGAACATCCTAATGAAAAACAACCGTTGCTCAGTTTGGAAAAAGTTTTCCATGCACCATAATGAATGACTAATAACCAATGCAACAGAGTACACATTGCACATGAACCGAACAGAATGCATGGATTAATAATCAAACCGAATCACTGCTAGTGCTAATGACCCATACGCTTGTTTGTTATCATTGGAACCATATTCTCTCCAGTACGATTGTTGTTGGTTGATTTCATTCTCTCGGCATCTATTGGTAGCACCGATTTCGATGAGTAAGTTTTCTAAATATTTTTAGCGCTTGAAACAATAAGAGAGTATGGAGTATTGGAAGTGAGGCATTCACCATTCGTTTTGATTACGACTATTGCTTGTTGGTTTCCAATTGGATTTTGATTTATTTTTGTTAGCCCTTTTATGGCATTGCAACCCGAAAGCGAAGTTCTTACATTAGTATTGGCGCAACAACAGAAAACAAGGCTACCGATTCATGTAAGTGTTGTTCTTCGCTTCCGTCATTCGGTTACTTTATCTCGTTGATGGTGCTACTGGCATTCGCGTCCAGACACCATCGCGAGGATAAAGATTCAAAATGCATATTCGATGTGCATATACACGGCACACAATTACAGAACGGCAGATAACTGAAATGTTGTGTTCTATTTTTAAGTCGATATATAACCATTGTGTGTGCGCGCATATTGTACTGCATCGCAAACGGAAATGTGACATTTCGAAGCGAAAGTTGTTCTGCACACATATTCGTGTGTGCATATTGAAATAAACCGCATCATGAATGCTAATACTGAGTAAATCGAGTTCGTGTGCACTTCTTTATTTGCAAACTTATTTCCCTCTATGCTCCTTTTTTTCTTCTTTTGTTGCTGTTGTTTTTATTTTCGTGTGTTCTGATGTGATTGTCACCCGTAGGTAAAATTGTTGCCTCGCCTTGTTGTTGTTTCAGGTTCTCTGTAGCTCCGCCACCGCCACCACCACTTTCATCGCCGTTTCTGTAGCTGCTGCTGCTGCTCGTAAGAAACCACATTGCTGGAAAAATGTTTTTGTTCGAGCATTGCCATTGCCGTGTAAACGAACTAAACAAGCCATAAAACCGAAACAAAAATATTTCTACATGTTCAACAAGAGTTCGGGAATAAATAAAAAAAAAAGATGTGGCCAAAAACCTCTTGATTTGGTCCTCAAGCAAATAATTTATGGTTCGTTTTACTGACGAAGTATTTTAATATAATGAAATTCGTATGTTCTTAACAACCACAAAACTATGTCATATTCGCCCAAATGAAAATGACTTGGCGTCGCGTTTTGGAATAGCGCATGCATACTATATGCCAACGTAATGAATATAATTTTCTCTGTTGATTGTGCATGTACATTTATACGTATATGTAAAACATGGGCATTGGGCATTGAATGTGAATTTACTTTTAAAAATGTGTCTGTTTCGTATTTTGTGTGTTCATCATTATTTTGTCGTTTTTTTTTTGCGTTCATATCGTGCTCAGTTAACATGCTCGATACTTGTATCCATTCACAACAAATGCATATTTAATGTATGCGTTCAATGAAATTGATTATACATTTAGTTTTTGGTGTTTCATTTAAAATTCGTTGGTTGCATTCACTTTCGTGCGGTGAATGAAGAAAATTCGAGAAGAAAATAAAAATCGAAAAAAAAGGAGATGGAAAAATGTTTACGTTCAAATCGTTCTGTGGTTTACACCTCAACTAAATGCTAAATGCTTGAGCTCATTTCTACCGTAACAAAACATTAGTACCATACTTGGCGCACATGCTCAATATTTTTTATATTTACGTACTGCTTCCACTTAACATAACAACGTCTGCTCGCTCTTTCGCTCCTTCTCTCATACATATACGTTCACATACACCGAAAGATTTCTACGCATACAGTTGTCGACGAAGACGGCTGATGTTGACTTTCGGTAGACACTGCACAATAGTAGTCGGTTGTTTTCGCTTCATCTCGTTTTTTCAAGCGGTTACGAATCGGCAAGCGCTCATGTAGCGCGTTTCAGTGAACTGTCAAAAAAAAATATTCTTTTTAGTACATAACAATATCGTACAATGACAGTTCTCTTGCCATATCTATCTCACTCCGTCTATTGTTGTTTCTCAATTCTATTAGTTCATATGGCAAGCATTTACATTGTGTGTTTGATAGTGAAAAGTTGTGTTATGTTTTTCAATTAGAGACGAAAAAAGAGCAACATCAATTAAAATTAAATAAAAGTATTAAAATTTAAGAGAGAATACATCTTCGGCACGCGTATCAAATACAAAGTGTAGACAATTCGATAGAAGATTGAAGGAAGTGAGATTAAAATAAAAAAGAAAACAAACAAACCACAGAGACAGCCCTATTCATCAGACACAACATTTGTAAACAGCATTTGCAATTTAATTGCAAGCACTTGATAATGGTATTTTCAATGTTTTAATTGTTAAATATTTTGGTTTGTTCTCGATACGCTCTTCAGACAAAAATCAATCAAGAGAGAGAGAAAGAGATAGAAAAAACGAGAGAGAGGGAGACCGGTTTTATTTTTCAGCAATCAAAGAAATACCCACCCAAATTGTGTGTTTAAAATAAGGTTTTCGGTGACATTTCAGTTGTTAGCAATACAATAACACAATATTGTATTTCATGGGGTGATGAAGGCATATGCCTTATAATTTTCTGTGTATATTTGCATTTTATGAACAAAAAATAGTTACGATGCTCTCTTGCAAAGCGTAAAATGTAGGTTGTGTGTGCGATGCTCGACTTTCCAATTGTTTTTTTTTTTTGTGTATAGTTACATCTCTATTTGTGTCAAACTTATTTTCTTCTCATGCGCTCTTTTATTTCTGTACGGTAGGTTTTGGCGCATTCGCCTATACCAGCTGACAATTTCATTGTATTTATGCTTGTAACATGCAAAAAATAAAATAAAATTGCAATCTATAAATTATGATGTGCGATCCGATAAAATTTCAAACAAATGGCAAACGTATTCATTCATTTGTAGCGAAATTCAGTGCCTGTATCAAATGTCACACAGGTAATCGGTTTTAATTTTATAGCATGTTAATCCCAATAATTAATACGCGTAAGCATTTGAATACTTCGATGGTTTCAACAATTGAATATATAATATCGGTATATGAACAACAAACAACAGTTAAATAGCAACCGGAACTTTATAATTTACACCTGTACAAATTTGTACTTATGCATGTCAAATGGCATTTGTTTACTCAAAATTCTGAATTACTAATTCCTTTAGCTGTTTTATTCAAATTTCTTTCTTTTTCTTTTTCTACAACATTTACACACTCTTTTAATATTATCAATGTAAATACTTTTAAATTAGCTGCTAATCTAAACATCCACTTAAAACTATTTTTTTTAAACTTTAGTTAACTTTATATCCAGTGTTTTCATGAATTTTTGTGTGTCTTTGTGTTTCTCAGAATATTCTCAATAGATCTCAATCACAGTAAATTATTGTTGAAAATCAAATTGAAAACATAAAAAAAACATTTATATCGCTAATTTAATCTTGATTTTGGGAAATTCTTTGATTTTTTTATTCTGACACTTTCAAGTTTGCGATAAACCGGAATAAAAATTCAAAATAAAATTCTTTAGACGTAAGAAACATAAATGTAAGATTGTAGAAATTTATTAAATACATATCATTTTTTAGTGTGCGACAAATTTGTTTTGATGTCTGAAGACAATCTGGGATTAAGCTTGTTCAATTTTATTTCTCTCTGGAATTTTTTTTCGTTAATACCATAATTTGATTTTTTTCTGAATTTTCACTCAAAAACTCAATTTATGGCTGCATTCAAAAAGTCTCAGAGAGGAACAAAATCTGACAAGCCCAAACTGTATAAAAATGTTGCTCAAGTCTTCTTACGAGAGATTTCCCATCTCATATTGCATTTTAAATTCTTTGTCATTTTTCACGAATATGTATTTGGTTTGTTTGAAAAACTAAAGAATTTGCCAAAATTGTAATATTTAAAAAAATTGTTTCGATGATCTCATTACTGTGATTACATATATTTTGAATTTTAAACATACTTTAACTAACGCGCTATATCAGCATTTTACAAACATATTATTAATATGATATTTTTTTTACAAAGTTTGATCAATTGAATGTAAAATTACGGACAAATATATATATTATGAGATAAGATTAAGGTATTTTACCTGAATTGGTCGAATTTTTCTATGCAATTAAACAAAAACACCGTTTTGAAATTGATAAGCACATTTGTGATAAGGAATCAATTTAACAGTTTGGCCAAGGGCACTCTTCACTATGCCTTATCAGAACATATGTACCGGTGTATATACTATATAGTCGGTTAATTTGAGCCATTTTGACCGTCGCATGCAATTGCTTCGAACAAAATAGGACGAATCCAAATCGATTATAGTCAATTTTGCATTCAGACAACAAACGTCCCAAAATAGCCGAGAAGGAGCTGCTAAAATCACGGTCTAAACAGCCTCTGTTTATTTTAGAATCGAAAACTTGTACTGAATAATTCAGACATTTTATTGACTATTCATTTGAAATAACACGAGCTAGGACGTACGTTTCAATTTTGGGAAAAGAACAATTTATCGCTTTACAGTGGAACTCTAAATGTAGACCACTAAAATACAAAAATTGAACTCTACATTGGCAATAACACGTTGAAGAGCCAAATTTCTGACGTCACAAAATCGAAATGTCCCAAAGCACGCTATTTCGTGTCATTTAAAATGTATAGTCAACTCAATATATTTTAAATCGAAAGACAATGCCATCTAGTGGTCTAGTCGTCTCAGTGCAAGTTCTAAGAAAATGCCGTCTGTAGGCATCTCCTTTGTATGAAAACCAATTAACTTTGATCAACTTATGTTGTATAAAATGAAAATCTGTGGCATAGCTAGCGCCACTACGGGCAACTATAGAGTTCTAGTCAGTTGTTTGTAACTGAAGAAAAATCTTTTCACTAGTTTGCGGCAACTTAGTATAGATCACACGGAATTCCGTCGTGGCGCTAGCTGTGTGACACTTTGAACATTTATTTTTATTCTCAATCACTCAAATAAAACGGTGTTTCACCGGTGCAACGTGAAAGCTAGCACGTTTGAAGCAAGATATGAGTAAGCAGTGAGTTAAGTTCTTAAAACAAAAAATTGATGAAAACAATAATGTTTTTACAAAAATTAAGAGGTAGTACTATTAGCTATCTGAATATGCGCTGATATGCGCTCTCAGATGCCGGTACTCAGCATTGCGCAGTACAAAAGTCAACAGCCTGCAGTATGAATGTGTTTTTATTTTCATTCTCTTTTGTCCGCTCTTCAATTTTGAGTCTCTGGCTTGTATTCGACATGCTTGTCTTCTAGAGCACCAGCGTCTGCGAATATCATCGGTATTCAGATAGCTGACATACTGCTCTGCAAATATTCAGAACGAACACATTTTGAATAGTTTTAAAATTATGATGTATGTAATTTAGAATGTAAATAAATCATAAGCTACTTCCACCTCCGTTAGTGAATTGTGGTACAAAATATTGCTTGTTTACCAAATTGAATGCCATATGACAAGTGTCGGATATAAATTAACATGCTCAAATCGGCGAAAAATGTACAGTTTCCGGAACGATCAGAATGAAAGCAAAAGGAAATAGCATCTCATAGACTGTCATTCAAATCGTGCAAATTGCATCAGTCGTTAAAAGTTTTTTTCAAAAATATTTAGACATGTGATTTTACGGATATTCAAACGACACATTCATTTGTTGTACTGCTTAAAATGTGATACAAAGAAAAAACAACAATAATGTGCCCTAATATGTATAACAGAGATTCGTTTTCGAATAGCTATATGTGTAATAATTATTGTAAGACAAACTAACACACTGTACTATCGGTATGCGTTTGTAGATATCTTGGTGTGCTGTAAGCCATTGAAAAAACAAGCATGTCTAACCATATCATTGTAAGATGTCCGAATACAAATCTCTGGAATAGCAGAGATATTTCACAGTCTAAAAAGGATAATATAATTCTAACTACAAATACTAAGGCACAATTATCGGGCATTGTGCCACAATTCGTCAAATTTGATATGCAACTACATTTTAAAACTGGGAGTATTTTTTGTAGTTGTTTTAAAGCTGATGTTATGCCCGTAATATTTGAATTTTTTTTTTTTTAATCTCGTGTTATTTGATATTTTATTATACATATCCGAATGATTCTAATTTGATTGCTGCATCGTATGTAGGCAAACCAGTTCTGTCAATGATTTTGCTCATATCCATGCGAACAATGCCATTGTCACTGAGAACATTGAATTCAACGGGCGAATCTCTGTGACGTTGATGAGTGCATTGACATCTGCCCGAATGCATTTCCAACCTATTGGAGCCCATAAAAAGAACGAAATAAAATTTACCCAAATAGTTTATGACAATCTTTACAACGAACATACAATAAAATTTGGCAAAACAAAATCATTCTATACTCAATATTATTTTTCTTCTTACTTTGCTCATCTCAAATTGAATTCGTGCGCTTACATACCTTTCTGCATTGTTGTTGGCGTCCAGAGTGTTATTCTCATCAGTTGAAGTGGCAGAGTTGTTGCCATTTTCCTCTTCTTGAGTAGATGGATTTGCGTTTGTATCCATCGTCTCGCTGCTAATATTATTGCAATGCACCGAACAATTGTCGACACAACTACAGACCTTTTGCGCGCTATATGGCAACAAAATACAAAAACGAAGAGATTGAGTATGAGATTTTCTCTTTGAAATGTTAAAATTAATTAAGTTACAACAACAGCGTTTCAAGTTTATTTAAAGTGTACTTGAACCACTTAAATTGATTAAAAAAGGATTATCATTTGAGCTGCACACATTGTTAAAACTACATAGAACACTCAATTGAGTATATACAGTACATAGCCCATGAGTACAGAAAAAAAAATTATATCAACAAATATAAGAGTAAATGTACCGGCAAGTATTTTCATCGTTGGCATGATCTAAAACGCAGCATATCGACGACATTGATCCTTGGTAACTGGTGATTTCATTGCCATTATCATCGTAAGCGTTTCCATCCGTTGTTTGATTATTCTATTCATTCAAATGAAACCCAAACGACAAAAAAAGACGAATACGAATCGATTAAATAGATTTTGGTGGATACAAAGGCATGAAATTGGCTTCAGTTTCACTCTCGCTTAACTAAATTCCAAAACAAAAACCAACCGCAAAACTCACAGATTTTATCAACTAATTTGTGTGTACACAAGCTTACTTACCGCATCTGGTTTGCCATCGTTGCCGGTTGCTGTTGAATTTTCGGCAATGTTGTCATTTATGTTTGTGCCATCATCGGTTGAAGAACGGTCTGCATTTGATCGATTCAATTGGGAGTGTTCGCAGCATTTGGTGGATGTGCACATTTTTGCGTATTTATTTAAAATCGCTTTTTCGGCGGCCATAACATCATCGTACGATGGCGGTAAAACACTTTGAGCTGATTGTGTGTCACACAACGGTGCAAATGCTTCCGTTTCATAAAACTGTACATGCACAAAACATTCCGAAAAAAAGAACCCACCATGAATCATTAATAATTAATCAATGCGAATCTTCATTGAAGTTTCACACATTTGTGCTTCAACTTCATAAGAATACAAGATGCCATCAAAGAAAATAATCCTTTACCTGTTCAACGGTGTAAATGTCAACGTTTTGATTATTCGCTGCCTCCATTAAATGTCGACGGTAAAGTGCCATTGAATTTTTGTTAATAATCTTGTTGAAGCAGTAGCACACAACACACAACAATGTAATGGCGAATGATAGAAAAGCGCTGTGTTTTCGATGTTAAGCGATTAAATACACGAACAGAAAAAAAACCAAATCAAACAAAATTTTAAGTGCTTTGGTGCATTAAAACATGTCCCCGAACATGTTAACCGGAGTTATTTTGTATGTTGGGAAAAGATATATCAAACAAAAAAAAAAAAACAATTCTGTACGAGAGACCCAGATTTGTCATATCTCGAAATCTTTTCAAATAAAATTTAAATTTGATTTTACAAATGAACATTCCTACCGAATGCTAAACGGAAATATTTAGTTTAGCTTACAGAAAATGGCTTAAAATTAAATATTTTGTTATTATCATTTATTTAATAAGTTTCAAAGGCAACGTCATAGTGTGATTGGTCACAAATGCCATAAAAAAACAAAGATTTTAGGGCATAATTTCGATAGTGTACAGAGTTGTACATTTAATTGTTTCGGTATTCTGTGTATCTGTGTTAGTTTGATTCTTCTTTTTTATTCTAATGATTATTGTTGTTGTTGTTGATGTTATGAACACTTGTCGATAACAGTTGTGGGAAATGTGGCGTTATGCTTGTATTCGTATTTGTGCCTGTGCTCTTAGTACGTCCAGTAAAAAGGTATTTGGTTTTACGGCACATCCCCTACAACTACACCGATATGAACCTTATTTATGTCAGAATTTTTAATAAATCTTCGGCCCACAAAAATGACGTGTCTTTTATCTTGGCATTTTAAAATCGTAAACAAGTTGCTATTTAAAACTTTTGCTATTCGGCATTGAAAATGAAGACCTCGAATTTAATGTACCCTATAAAAGCTACACAGTTATCGTCTTTGATGTGGACAACAAGTAACATTTCAATCGATTCGCATTTTAATTGTTTAGTTTTCTCTACTCATTTCATTTAATAAAACTTTTATACCTTTTGTGAGAGAGAACCCTTTTCCCCTTCATGTTAAATTTCACAAATTTGACCATTGGTAATTGTTTTACTTACCCCCCAATAAAAACGTTGAAATGTTGTTGCAGATTGATTCCTCGATCGAAATTCGTTTCGTTTTGTTGTCGTTCATAGTATACGGTACGATTTCGCATTATACCATGTGAGCTAACTGCCGAAATTATTGCAATTCGTTGCAATGACATTTTTTCCTTGATTTTATTTTATTCGCGATTGGTTTTAATATCAACTTTTCAATCCAATCGTAAGAATGTTTTTTCAACTATTCAATCGTATCAATTCAATGTTTTTCATCAATTTTATTTTTTCACAAAAAAAAAAAACAACAAACAAACAAAAATTATGAATATAAGAATGGTTTCTTTCAATGGTTGATGACTCAATTGGTTAACAATGAGCACAAGTCCCTTTGCGAGTTGAATTATATGGTTATTGCGTATCAAATTCTAATCTATAACTGACTTTTTATATGACCATTCGACTAAAATGTTACACACTAGTCACCGGTTTACGTAAAACTAATCATACTTTATTCATTCTTATTAAAGTGGATTCGTGTTCATCGCGTCAAATGAAAAGGAAAAAAAACCATTTTCCCATTTTCATTTTATACACGGAGTGTTGCACGCAAGGAACTTTTAACATTTCGAAATGATTCGCCTATTTTAGTACATAAACCAGTGTATATATTTGTTAAAACTTGATATTGTGTTCGTGTTTTTCATTCTTCCGTCCCTGTCTTCCTACATTTCTTTTGTTCTCTTTCTTTGTCTTCCTCTAGCACCCCTTCTCCGTTCACTTTTTCGATATTGTGTACACGGCTTTTCCAATAAAGCACACATAATTACCACCAAAGCTTTTTGTTACTACATTCAATCCATTTGAACAAACATACATTTCATTTTATTTTTCGAACAAATAATTTTTAGTTTGGAATATCTAAATTATTGATATTCGGTGACTTTGTTAATTTTGTTCTATTTTTTTCTCTTTAAATATCATTTCATTTACGTTGTAATTAATCAATTAAGATGCCATCATGGGACTTGGAAGACTGAAAAAACTTTTATTTTTGTAAGTTTGTCAGCGAAAGCAAAACAATATCGTACATGAATTATTAGACATTAGTTGTTCTCTGAGTTCGAGCTCAACAATGGAATACATATATGGCATTTTGAAAGAATTGAGTAAAATCGATTTGTTCTTTTGATTGATTGCATAATTTGATATTTCATTGGTAAGGATGTCATCGAATTTCGAAAGTAAATTTCATGAGAGTTGGAAGTGTTTTTGTTTTCTTTTCATAGTTAAAGTAGTTCGTGTGCATTTTCCAACTAAATAAATTTCATTGAAATTGTTTTCAGGTTTCTAGTCAAAATACCGGCTAAATACAAAATGACGGCATTACCAACATCTCTGCGGCGTACGCTGCTCGCTCTATTGGGCTTTACAGTAACGATCTTTATAATGGTTTTTTATTGGAATCAGAATCCACCGCGACCAGCGGCATTAACGCTAAATTCAATTTTTACAAAAGTTGATGTGCCAACGTACGTAAATCAATTTAATATCCGTTTTTTTTAATTTAATCATTAAACTGTTTAACAATCATCGATTTTCCATTTTCAGTCCGCTTGAAAGATCCTGGACCTATCGATGTGTTGGAGATCGATGTGTTCGGGAACATTATCCAGCTGGCACAAAGCGTATACCATTCATGAGCTGTGCAATGATCTGTGGCACATCAAATATATGGCCAATGCCCACAGGCAAAATATCACTTAGTAGTCGGTCGTTAACATTCAAATCAAATCAATTGCAATTCGATGTAAAAACAAAATTTAGCGAGGCCAAACAATTGCTGATTAGTGCATACAATGTGTTTCTATTCGATTTAAAATCGCTTGAGCAACAACATGCTCATCACACTCGCACACAAAGTGATTTATATAAAAACAGTATTAATGACAACAACAAACATCAAAAGAACGGTGAAAAGACGAGCGATGACATGGATGAGCCGCAGGCAAACAGTGCAAATGTAGATGAAAATGCAAAACAGAGCTGTGATATTAATAAATTTATTATAAATGCCGAGATTCAATCGATTGGCGATGTTTTTTTAAATATTGATACGAATGAAAGTTACGAGTTAAATGTGACAAGTATGAATAATTTTCCACATTTCTTTTCTATTGATTTTTTTTTCAAAATGACGACGATTTTATTAATTAAATTATTGATTTACTAGATTTTAATGGAAACGTGCATGTTCAATTAAAAGCGAAATCATTTTTTGGCGCTCGACATGGTTTATCAACACTGCAGCAATTAATTTGGTTCGATGACGAAGATAATTTACTTAGAGTTTTAAGCACAGCCCAAATAATCGATGAGCCCAAATTCAGGTACATTTTTCATTCCCGATGGCATCCCATGATGTCATGTGAAAAGTTCTTCTGATTTTTTTTTGTAAATTGTCTACAAAACTTGTTATCGTTTTGATACAGATATCGTGGTTTTATGTTGGACACGTCACGAAATTATTTTTCAATCGAAACGATAAAGAGAATAATTGTCGGTATGGCTCATGCGAAACTCAATCGATTTCATTGGCATATAACCGATTCACAAAGTTTTCCATACATGTCGAAAGCATATCCACAATTAGCCAAATATGGAGCATATTCGAGCAAAGAGATATACACTGCCGATGACATCAAACACGTAGCCGATTTTGCACGTATCCGGGGCATTCAAGTACGGAAAAGTTTTTCAGCTTTACAATTCACCAAGCTCTTTGCTTGTTTTTTTTTTTTTTATTGTTTAGTTTTCTCAAGCAATTTATTTTATAAATTTTCCCATAGATCTTGCCTGAAATTGATGCGCCAGCACATGTTGGAAATGGTAACATATTGACATTTAGAAGTTCAAAAGTTCTTTGCATACCATTTTGGTTTCATTTATAAATTGATTTTTGGTTTTGCAATTTACATTTATAGGTTGGGATTGGGGACCAAAATATGGAATGGGCGAACTCGCGATGTGTATCAATCAACAGCCGTGGAGTTTCTATTGCGGTAACATCCAAAATATATTACTCTGTCACCTCACATCGCTCTAGCGCATTAATCTTCTCTTTTTTCTGTATTATTCAATTAGGTGAGCCACCGTGTGGCCAACTAAATCCAAAGAACAATCATACATATTTGGTGCTGGAGAAATTGTATAATGAACTCATTGAATCGACTGGTTTAACTGATGTCTTCCATCTTGGTGGCGATGAAGTAAATTTAGAATGCTGGAGCCAATATTTTAATGACACTGATTTGCGTTCATTGTGGTGTGATTTTATGCTACAAGCATACCAAAAATTAATCAAAGCCAATAAAAATACAGCGCCAAAAATTGTTGTGGTATGGAGTAGCGGTTTGACCAGTTCGCAGTGTTTATCGCGGCATAATTTTGCGGTTCAAGTATGGGGCGGCAGCACGTGGCAAGAAAACTATGACTTAATTATGAATGGATTTAATGTCATTGTGTCACATGTTGATGCATGGTATTTAGACTGTGGATTCGGTAGCTGGCGATCAACTGGTGAAGGCGCATGTTCGCCGTACACAATATGGCAACGTGTTTATAAACACCGTCCATGGGATCGAATGCACTTGGATCCCATTAAAATGAAGCAGGTTTGTTCGATCGATATCACTGACAACTTAGTCGATACATTTTTGAAGTGAAATTCATTTGCTTACACAGATTCTTGGTGGAGAGGCGTGTTTATGGACAGAACAAGTAGATGAGGGTAATATCGATTCTCGAATTTGGCCCAGAACTGCTGCATTCGCTGAACGGTATTACGTGTACAATAAATTTTCGTTAAATCAAATTTTGAGATGTTTTTCTTTGTTCATTTTGTTTAGGTTATGGTCTGATCCCGGTGATAGCAATGATTTGGATATTGTGCCGAAAGAGACATTTAGCCGCCTCTCAATATTTCGCAATCGACTAGTGGAATACGGTTTGGAAGCTGAACCAATGTTTCCAAAATATTGTGCCCAAAATCCAGATGAATGTTTGTGATTTATTGCATTCGAATGAGATGGGGAGAGGGGATGTAACCGACTATTTATTATTCCTCAATCTATTTTCTCCGATACCAATAAAAATAAATGTGTTGATTGTTTGAATCATTTTGAAGATGTAATCGTAATGCGCATCGGTTACGACTGCAATTTGCGCACCTAAAAACCGATATTAGACTTTTAATGGAAACACACTTATAGCCTGATAAAAACAAGCAAATTACTGTTTTTTTCATCTTTATTTCACCTGATTGTACAATACTTTGAGTTGGCCATTTTGATATCATGTGTACATATTTATGGAATGAAATTAATTAATCCAAGCCGATTATTGAAGCCAATATTTCTTTCGAAAAAAAAAAACAAACAAAACGCATTTTCAAACACAAAATTCTCTATTATTTCCACATCATTTATTACCTTTTATTTATACGTTTTTAAAGATGAGAGATTGATTTCATTGCGTTCATTCCAATTTAAGAAATTTATTTATTTTGTTTTTGTTTGTTTTGTCGAAAACTATAAATCCTTTTTTATATAAATACTTACGGTTTATTTTCGTAGCAATCGATTCAAAAAAAAAAAAATCTGCCAACCCCGAACGATTACTTGGAACATTTAATGGGACAGTGAATGATGATGAGAAAATCTTTCCCTAATGTATTCTTATTTGATTAATGCCCAAATTCAATCACATAAAATGAAAATAATGAGAAAATAGAAAACAGATCTAGATTGATTTGTAATACATTTACAAATTCCGAATAACCTATTCCCTTTATGTATCTATATCATTATAAATAACATATTTTTATGGATTCGTTTTGATTCTATGATGTTAGATGTAAATTATAAGTTGTAAATTTTGTTATCGGTTTCAAATTTCATAATAACATACAGAAACAAAAAAAAAAATGTGAAAAAAAGTTCGGTTTTATGACATGCGAACAAAATCTATATCTTATGGCATAAGAAAAAAAAATATCTGAGCATGCAATTTTTATTCGGATTGTTTAATCAACTTTTTTTTGTATCAAAATTAGAGAATGAAACTGAAGAAATTTTAAATTGTTCAAAACTAATTAAATATTAAGATGATAAAAGACACCACGAATAATTATAGAATTGTAAATTATCATTAATTTGAATGATATTCTGAGAATGAATTTCTTATTTGGCATTTTTGGAGCGAATGTATTATTTTTTTATATAATTCAAAATCAAAATTAGCAATCAACAAAATGTTTCACATGATGTTAGAATAAGGTGTTATTAAATATGGTGCCCGGACAAAGAGAGATGTTTTGATGATTTCTTGATCAGGGACCAACAATGAATGAAATAACGACGAATGAACATTAACAAAAAAAATAAACCATTTAAATTTACTAATTTATTTTTATTAATTCTATTTAATTTATTCACATTTGACTTTAGATAGCTTAATATTCCTGATCAACGGGTGTGTCGTTTCACTTGTATAAATTAAGCGCCTATATATATATCTCACATCTATCAAGTGCGATGCTTCATTCGATGATACACGTACATGCGTCAGCAAATTGACGCTCAATTGAACGATTTAATGGTTTTCTCTTCGACTTCTACCATTTTTTTCGACAATTTTATTGCTTCGGTTTCGGTTGTTTCGTAAATGGTTTTTTCGCTTCGATTACTATCACGATTGAATATCAGCTTTTGAATGATGGAAAATGGCATTTCGATCAGCATACACACGAAAAATGATAAAACATAGGAGGTGACAAAGGCGGACACTGTGTTATCATACTATGAATGAAATCAGAAAAAAGATTTGTTTTTTTGGTCATTTTAAATATATTTGATGAAAAAAACACATTTCAATTGAACAAAGAGAGTGAAGGAAACGATACTCACCACTCGAAAATCGTCGGTGAAAAATGGATGACGCATGCTACCGTACGATGCACGAATCACCGATGGATGAATTAGATAGGCACCAAAAGTCAAACGACCCATCGTTCGGAATACTTGCATTCGCAATATATTCTTGAACACCCCTGAAACATCGACATAAAAGGCCAAACATTAAATATACATGAATATACATAATTTCAATGTTGAACACAATAATTTTCTTACATCCTGTATTCAAAGCGGAGCCAAGCACAAGCGTTGCACCAAATACTCCCCATAAACTTTTCATAACAGCAGCATAGATAGCAATCCAAATGGCCGGCTTTTCAAAGTTATTTGCGTAGAAAAGTGCGCCGGAGTAAAGACCCAAAAATGCTATCGGCAATAAACTGTACCAAAGTACTGGCAATACCTAATCCAATATACATGATTTCAATAGAATGTCAATCAACAATTTTTTTAGCAATATGACTTCTTCACACACACACACGCACACATACCTTTGACTTGGTTAAATCGATGTGTCCTTGTTTATGCTTACAATAAAGTAGGCCAGCTATCATTCCGAGCACAAAACTGCCCATATTCGTATAGAATGGAATGTAAATCGTTTGATATTGTTCATCGTACCAATGTGCATATCTGGTCGTTCTACAAGTGACACATAAATTATTTAATGTTTTTTTTAACTCAAATGTTGTCAATTTTCTTTTCGACTGATTTAATACGTACTCTGGTGATGCCATAAATGTGCCTTCAAAACTGTAGCGATATGTTATTATGGCGGGAATCAAAAATGAAATCGCAAATGTTGTGCCAAATACCATTTTTGTCCACTTTGTGAACTTCCAAATAATCATTTGAATGAGTGTTCCCACTATGACCAGCTGAAAATCGGCTGCCAAATACCATGCATGTTGCATACACTTCATAGCGAAATAATCAAAATTAGATGGTTTATATAATAAAGTTTTTCTTTTGAGGGAGAGGAATGTCTTTTCATCACTTACCGGTTCACGAACATTTACAAAATTATTGATGTAAAGCAGATTCGTCCACCAATTATTACGACAGGCAAGACGCTCCGCATCGGCTAAATTGGAAATAAATATTTGTTTAAAAAAAAACCATTTCGAATTATTGTAAATGTCTTATTTTTCACCTAAAATGGGCCACGATGGTCCTTCACGCAGTTTATACAAGAACGTTGCATTAAACAGCAAAATGAATGTGTAGACGGGCGTATATCTGAATGAAACATAATTTGATTATGCAAAAGAGATGCTTTATCAAAACCATTTCCATATCAATTTACCTCAGGTATCTATAGATGATGGCCTTCCAAAAGAATGAAAATTTGAATTTATATTTCTCACGCAAATCCACAAACTGTATTGCAATGAGGAAACCAGTAATTGCAAAAAATGATTGTAGAGCATTTGCACCATTGATAATAATCATGTGACTTGTGATGAAATATTTCTGTTAAAATCCAATGGGAATAACTTAATCACAATTTTTGATTGCGAACATAAAATTAAATCTACTCACTTGTTCGATATAATATGGATTTAGCTGGGGGCACATATTGTTGGCCAATGCACAATGTGCACATATCACACCGAACATGCATATCGTCCGAAAGGCATTTATCGATCGCAGATCTCTGGACAGTTCCGAATTTTGTGTCTCAAGTGTCAGTTTGTACCAATTTCTCGGAAGCGAAAAACAAAGCAACAACGTTGTTACTGAAATATCAAAGTCAACAATACAATTCCGGGAAAATTAAGCGCATTTGCGGAAATAAAACGTCGAAAATGATAATTTTGGTATCTATTTGAATTGATCGTTACAATGACGTTACGATGAAATATGCTATGCACTAGGTTATTCATGTTCAATTATTCGGAACCTTGTTTATCTATACTCTATTGAAGGTATCCCTATCAAATAAACTGTCTCCATCTCTCTTTATGTGAGAGGTCATCAACAATGACGCTTTAAAAAAAAAAAAATAGTCAAACACATGTTTAAAACGTAATAAAACCTTATTGACCGCAAATGTCATAAGTTTAAGTCTGAATCTATATATAGATATAAATAAATCTGACCAACTATTGTAGTCAAGCACAATTTAATTTGAGCAAATTGGCTAAAGCATAACCTTTGGGTTGGTTCGTTGAAACAAAATTTACATAAAAAATTATGAATCAAGAAAAACACAAATTTTATGTATGAAACTTAACAACCAAAATATTCGGTTTGTCAATCGGTCAAAAGAAAACCGTACTTACATCCGGTGTTATCAACAGGGCGCTTGTAATGTTCACGATTGCATAAGTGGGGTAAATTATTCCTCTTCAAATGAAAATCATAACTGGTTGATAGCACCACCAAAATGGCTAATACAGTACAAAGAATTACGAAGATAACATCGAGACTATCTGAAAGTGAGAAAATGTGACAACGAAATTAGAAGAAAATTCGATTCAATTCGATTGAATTGTTTGTTGTATACCATATGTTGATTGGATATTGTCCTTGTTCGTAATGCAATATCGAATCTGTGATTGAGCCATTAAACCGTACTGTTTGCGCAGTTCATAGTTCACACATTCGGTGGCATATTGGTAGTATCGTGCACGATCAGCAAGGGCACGTGTATGAAAATTTGGATCCTTATAAATTTCTGTGTCATTGTAAAAGTTTTCAATGTAATACGATTTCCTGGTATCATAATCGAAGTAATTCATTTGTTTCTTGCACCAATTCATACAAATGCCACGCGACAATCGATCATGGCGATAGATACGTTTCCTATCCGATGAATATTTCTGTAAAATTATCAACACGTTAAAGAGTTATTAGTTCTCTCTCGCTCAGCACACTATTTCCGTTTTATTTCATGGACGCATCAATAAAATCAAAAATACGTTCACCACAATAACATTCTGTTCTGTTCACACTAGTTAATTGCAAAATGCAAAGTTTAGAGCAATACTTGCGATAGAATTATTGTTTTTGTTTGTCATGGTAGCAGCAATAGTAATATTTAAAACAAGTGATGGTGCATTTTTTTCTCTCAGCGTGTAGTGCGAAAACTATCTGTTGAAAATGGTCCTTGCAAAAAATTGCAAAAGAAAATAATAATGAGCTTTGCGTGTATTAATTGATTGTGACAAATCTTCAGTTTGTGAAATATCAATCAAACTGCGAATATGAAATATTCAAACAGGTTTCGTGCTGAATTTTGGATTAGTTTACAATATTTATAGTTATGTACCGTATTAAATGATCGCAAGACTTCATACCCGACAAAAACGTTTTTATCACTTCATAATTCATATTTTCAATTTATTCGCCGTCTGATCACAGACAGACTTATAACAAAAAAACGAAAACAATTTCTATAGAAAATTGACAATGTTCACCCGCCGAAGTTGTTATGAATGCGTAATTCCTGGTGTAAATAGTTTATTTTGTTAATGATTTCATTTTTGATAGGCTTAGATAAGTTTATTAGAAAAAGATGTAAACAATTTTTCGAATGGAGAAAAAAGTGCAAGAAATCGCATGTAAACTATCCATCTGAATATATTTCGTTGCATTTTAGCATTAATTCTTTCCCTCATTTGAAATGAGTGCATGTTTATTTCGTTATCTTGAGAATTCCATTGCATGCACCAGACGATTCATAATTTCGCGATTAGTGTAAACAGGTCTTGTTTTTATTGGTTGGAAAATAAATGATCGCACGATAAAAAAAGCACAACACTCTAAATGAAAATTAAACGGAATTCGAAATGAACGAGATGAGTTTTATTCTTGGGGTGAACTACGAAATTTCATTAGATGAGACATTCATCAACTATACTAGAAGCAACTGGAAGCAACTAGAAGCTTGTAATATCAGATAATAGAATGAATTATAATAAACTAATGCATCGCCCCAATAAAACCAAGTTAAATGAAAAATTTATCACATTTAGACGTTACGTACATTGATGATATTCCAAATGTCTGAGCTTTCATTGGGCTTGATCAGTGAGGTAACCATACAAAATGTGGCGGTTGCGCCTTCGGGTATATCAAGAAAACACCTATCATAGTCATCCATTCGTGCCATCGGCGGCATTCTTAAATACTCTGTCACTGTTTTGGTTTAGGAAAAAAAATAAGATAAAAATGAATCTACTTTACCAAGTTTTTTCACTTTATTGTGCCAGAAGCAATTCTTTTCACGTTGATTTTGTTTCTTTCAATTGTGTTACATTTGGATCAAGTTTTTTTTAAATAAAAACTAGTCGATAACTCACTGTTAAAAAGATACGCCTCCGCATATTGACTGCTTAAACAAACCACGAATAAAAACGACAGCAGCAACCTGTGCATATTTTATTATTTACAAAATTTCTATATCCCGAATTCAATTGTGAATTTGTGATAATTTAATTAAAACTACACTATGTTCCAATACGAATAAATAAAAGTAAAAAAAAAAGCACACACAGAGAGATGAATCCTCAAAATTGTGCCAAGAGAGTTTTCTCTGTCGGTTAGAATTCGTCAAGATCGCTAAGAAGACTGATCACTTGAAACAATGCTTGAAACGATTGTTTCGAACAGAATCATGCCAGGAATACAACCGACTTCTTTATTTGTTGTGAATGCTATTGTTTGTAAGTCCTCTAACCGACTTTATCACTGAGAGCTGTGAGATGCTGTTGTTTGTATTACGAAATATCAAATACATAGAAACAATACGCTATTCTCAACAAACTGTTCTTGGCCATGTAGTTATCCACATGGTGGTGCTGTAGCACCCTTGTACATTACAATTAAATGTCGCGCCGGAACTGTACAACTCTTGTAAACAATTACACTGAGCAAAAAAAAAGTAACGCACACACACGAGCAAATCGAACGAAAGACGAAAAATGACATTAGGATTTTCCAGATAATAATATATCATTAGTTCTTAGAAAAAAAAAACATTGAATCATATTGTTGCGTTGACAATCTTCTATTATCAGCAGAGCAAAACGAAAATAAAATACATGGCTTTTCGTTGCAATTATCAATCGAAACAAATATAAACCGAATGATCTTGTATCGATACAATGAGTATGAAGTTTTTGGTGAAACATTAGAATCGTGAAGGTCAAAATCCAAAGAGCTATGTTATTATTTCGACTATTTATTTGCTGGTTTCGGTACATCTTTCCATCGTTTTGTACTATTATTAAAGATAGGTTTAATTTTTATTACCATACATCGTCGTTTGCTACAAACGAAAAAAAAAGAATGGTTTGTTTTCGATTGAATCCATATATAAAAATGTACAAACCAATTTCGATGGATTGATATGTCCAAAAAAATTTAAAACTTCTTTTGATTTCAATTAAAATGTAAACTTTAGAGAAATACTGGCATCTTTTTTTGGTTTCTTAAGTCTATCATGTTATGGACGTTTAAATTTTCTATGAATGTATATCGATGAAAGAAGTCATTGCTGTTGTCGTTGTTGTCAAATTTCGTGTACTTCAACTCATGTCGAACAAAATTGAAAAAGAAAAAATTGAAATTCTAGTTTCTAATTTGTTAGTAAATTAAATGGTACATTTGTTCCAATAATCAAATAATTGGTTTGAGATTGGGTCTGCTTCATTAGAAGTATCGATTGATGTTTGTTTATTGTTGTTTGAATTGTTGTTATTAAATTTACTCGATTGCATTAGTATGCTTGCCTCTAATTAGCTCCTTGTGTGTGTATTCATGATCACGATAAGTTTTTGTTATGATCGCCGGCCGATTATCATAATAATTTAGCAAAAAAAAAAAATCACGATAATTATCATACAGTAACTTGGATCCGGAAAAAGCGTGAACAGTTATTCTCATTTTGGTGCATTGGCTGTTAGAATCATCAAATAAATTGCAGTAAGACGTTTGTCGTCATTATTATCATCAGCATCATAGACGTCTATAGTACACAATCACCTGGGAACGATTTGTGCAATTAACCCAATTGAACCTGTGAGTTTGATGTATTCATATATTCGTTTGCCTGTTCGTGTCACTTTGTTCGAGCACACTTTGTAGCGCAACGAGCGTGTGCTGGCTGGTGCAATTATCTCTCGTTCTCCTTCTCTCCGATGTCTCAGACGCGCAAATGTCCAAAACAAACAATATTTACAACATTCCGATTATTATTATGTCTTTGTAATATTTGTCCGTAACAGTAATTAGTACTTGTTCAAACATGCGATCATTTTCCAACGATCTGGCTTTCGATGTAAAATCTTGCCACAACACAAAACAGTTCACAGTTGATTTACGTGAATGCTCACTCAATTTTTCAATATAAAATTGACAATATATCAATGTTTCGTTCAGTTTTGCACGTCATAAATGTGGAAAAGCTTTCGTTTTTTTATTGCCAATGACATCTATTCCATCACAACATTAAAAAAAAAAAAACAAATCCGCCCGATGATCAGTTCAATAAATTAGTAGAAACATCAAAATAATTCAATAATTGGCACTTTAACATTCGTCATCTTAAGTGTTTATGGAATACTATAAATCTAAGATGCATTCATTTGCCGATTACTTAATTAATCCATAGAAGACTATTTGCCAACATCAATAAAATCGATTGTACTCTATTACTTTTATTAGCGTTTCTAATAAGAAGAAATCCTTTATAAGTGAACCATGAACTTTCGCCATTTTCACGAAACTTTCACTCTCCAAAATCTGTTTACAGGTTTCGTCCAAAGACCATGATGCTTCCATAGCGCCATAAATGAAAATATGTTAAGTTGCCCATTAAAAGAAAGAAATCATATCGACACAACAGAGTCATTGTTTTGACAATGTGACAAAAGGTGCAACACAAAGTAGAAGTTAAAAACGTTCACGAAAGAGAAAACCACACATTTTTTTATATTGTTCCGTTACAAAAAACACACGAAATTTTATTCAAAAAAAAAAAAGAATTATATATATTTTAGTATAAATTAAATAAATTAAATAAATTAAATATGGGGAATTTGGGCCTACGCTAAATTGTTTATACAATTTTCCAGCATTTGATCTTCGTCATTGGTTGCATAGTCGCATTGCTGAAATACCGGTGATTCACTAAAAGCTATTCAAATAAGATATCGTTCAATGTAATAATTAGTTCATCTAACCTCTAATTAAACCTGAATAATTTTGGTTATTTATTTTTCTATACTCTCCATAGCTCAATCGTCTCAAAATTCTATATGAAAGTCTAAGTTGCTCGAGCTCTATTCCATGACTGTTTAACTCATGAATGAATTTCTTTGCATGCATTTTATTTGCTGGTTCAATCTTCTTATTCGTTCATTTTCTCATTCGTTAAACATTTCATGAGCGATGAGTGTGCTTGTTTTTAAGATGTCTTATGGTATAATTATCATTAAACTATATTTTCTTTTTTGTTGTTGTACAAAAAATTCAACACAAAAATAAGTGTTCGTTTTCCGCGTATCGAATGGAAATTTCGATGAATAATAAAGCGTGCAAATATTTATCTATTTTTTTGTCCTCGGTGAATTAAATCATACAATCCAAATGGAATAGTTGAAAATAAGAGAAAATGTTTACAATTTGTGATAAAAAACAAATTTTTCGTTTTGATTCGTTCGAAAACGCAAATTAAATTTAGACATACGTTTATCTTATGCAATATAATCTTTGCTCGAAATACTATAGAAAGAGTAACTCTGTTTGTTTGCACTTTTCAATTTGTTTTTGTTTTTTACAAATGTGATGTCTTCGGACGGTGACATTTATTTTCTTCGAATTTGCTTATTTAAATAATTATATGATGGTAGAGCTTGTTTGGTTTGTGCCATCACAATTGTTGGCGGTCGATCGTTTCGTTTTTCGATTATTTTTGGCTTCAGCGCATCACTATTGTCGACGATGGTGTTCGATTGGTGTGCACTAGCATATGGTGTTAGATCGCTACCATCGGAGAATGAACGACCCGAATGTACATAATTACTGGTGCTCCATGTTGGATCAACCACACTCGAATGACCTTGTGTATCCCAACCGGTGGTGCCGCTTAGAGTGCTGTACGGAATACTGAAATCTGGCTTACCGTGTGCATTATGAATGTGCAAATGGACATCTTTGTGCGGTGCCCAACCGTGACCATGTTGGATTTGTGGTGCCGCCCAACCGTGTGACGGTGCGATATAATGGCCATGATCATGTTTCAAATATGAACCAAATTTAATGGCAAAGAATGTTAGATTCAATATCAAGATCAATGTTCCGATGAAAACACCTTTGAATGCCAAAAATAATGTCATCATAATGACGGCCGACAACACTCCCAATTTATACATGATTGGTAGAAGTGCCGCTTGAAATCGCTTGATTGTTCCAAATGTACGACCGGTTTCTTTTTAAAAAGATACAATCAAATTAATTTCTCGTTTAAAATTCTTTATTCATTTTAGAGCGATTAGAGAATTATTTGTAGGCCAGTGTAAATTAAGCAACGCGGCTCTTTTATTCTTTTCAAACAAATTTTTTTCTTCTTCATCTTCGTTGCTTTATTAATAGCCAAATCAAAATACAAAATAAAATAAATAACTGTTTCGAAATAGCAACAACATACCAATTTCACTGGATTTGAAGGCGCGATCTTCAGACTCATCGGTCCCATTGACAATTGATCCATGTGCATAGACGAATAAAAATGCACAGAACACCAACAGTGTGATGATTTGATTTCCAATCTTCATTGATATCATTGTTGTAGCGTTTTAATGCGTACTTGTGCGTTGTTTATTTCTTACACTTTTCAATTTCTCGAAACTTTCTTCGAATCGAATCTGAAATGAATGTAAAGAATAAAATTCAGGTTAGTCTTCACCTAATTGATATTAAGCTCATGAATGTCGCTATGTTTTCAAATGAGCATTGCAATCGCATTTTAATGGTATATTATTTGAAATTATTGTGAGCTATGTCGTTAAATAGAACGCATGCATGTCTAACAGCGATATAATACTTAACGTTAAAGTGAGAAACATATGTCGCACTTCATCAAATTATTATTACTATTATGTGTTTTGTTTGCTTCATTTCACTTCATTCATACATCAAAGTATTTCGTTGGTCCATCGTAATTTGTTTTTTTTTTCTTTTGAGTTTGCAATCTATGTATGGCTATATTTATTTAATGAGGATTTATATTACAAAAGTCTATAATGATTTAAAAAGCACTTTTCGTTTTTATTCGCATCGATTGATTTATTTGGAATGAACCCGTTTTTCTAATTCTCAATCCATTGGATTCTCTTTTCATGTGGACACGACATTCGAAAAATCAAAATACGTTTGACTGTGACAAAAATGATTACGAGATAATACAAACGAGAAATGAAAAAAAGCGTACGCAATGGAGAAAAAAACGCTACGCTAATTAAAATGGAAAGTTGTAAAAAAATGCGTTTTTTTCTCTCTTCACTTTTATCTTTCCCTGTCACCGCGAAAATAATACCAATTAAAGTCAGTTACACGCACATCCGATTATATTCGATGTAAGCGAAAATATACGAACGATAAAAAATATCATTCAAACTTCTTTCGACTTAAAGGTGTTTGTGCATCATCGTTGTCCGATCTTTTATGTATGACATTTCAAATGCGAAACATTTTACTCTGCAATTGTAAAGTACACTTGATCGCTTCTATTGTTGATTTGCTTGTATTTCGAATTTCTTTCGATTTGAATTGATTCTTTCACTGTAATTACGAGTTGCCGCAATGTTCTAAAGATCTTCACCTTAATTTGGAAATAGTTTCGTTGCTCGATATTATTTCTTGTCTAAAAAAAAAGAAAATCACAATCTCTTTTCTTTTTCACTCTCTAGCACTGTTGATTCTTTTTTTACTTTTCTATAATAATCAATTTCGTTGATTTCAATTGAGTTGTTCTGTTTCTATTGTATATCATGAACAACAGACGAACTGATGAAACACTTACAGAAAAAAGAAACTCAAATATTTGATAAAACTGCTTGAAACGCACTGAAAATTTCAACACTTGTGTGCAAATCATAAGATGTTGTGCATTACTGAATTAAAATCTGCAGAAAATCGTGATTATATAAATAGTTTTGGTGACCGACCGACGAAATTTGGACAATGGTAGGAAAAAATGAGAACTTTTTTTTTCACTTAAAAAAATTGAAATTATACTTTTATAACAGACCCATATCGCATATGAAAAAGAAGAAGAAGAAGAAAAAGCACTTTATCAAATACCGTAGGCACATGAGAGAAACTGAAAATTAAACATAAACACAAATGCGGGTCCAGTGAAATGAAGTGGAATTATAACAAGATGGGAAGTGAAACAGACATAAAAGTGATATTATTTGTAATTTGTTCTGTTTCTTTTTTAATTATTTGATGCTATGGTGCAAAAATAAATCATAGCCATAATTGAATTACCCGCAAAACATAAAATCATTCTAGGTTAAAAGCCATTTCGGATGCGACAATAATATTTGTGCTAAAAAAAAACAGAAAACAAAGTATGTAACACCTTTTTAACCAGAATGAATGTGGGAAAATTCATCTGAAAACGAATGCGAGAGGAAAAACCGCAAAACCAAAGTGCAAACATGCGGCGAGAGTATACTCATAATTCTTACGTGTTTTTTATATCCCAAAATCAAATCAAAACAGTAGTGAAACTTAAGATAGTTCTGTATACATATTATTCTTGTATTTATTATGGGTGAAACACAAACTAATTGGATCAAACTTTAAAGAGTGAAATTAGGCCAGGGTAATTATAAATGCTTGATTCTGTGTGGTAGTTCTATGTGGATTGTAGAGCCATTGTAAATGGGTACGCGCCTTTGACCAACCGACCAACCGTCGAATCGCGTAAATTCATTCAAATCATTAATAATAGTTTCGAAAGAGTTTTCTCATCGGATCAATACCATTCAATTGTGAGCGATTTGAAAACAAAGTGGTCCCGGCTACTCATTGATTGTAGTACACGGAATTATGATTTGTGCTAACTCATTTACAAATGACCACATCTAATTGGATAATTTTCCATGTCGGCAATCTGTAGCATGTAAGAATTTGACGAATTCATTAGTTTCGTAAGTCAAATTGTGTTGATTCGACTGTTATTATGTGCCGGCAATGTGAAAAAATGAATTAAATAAATGAAAACATCATCAAAAAGTCAAGTGCAAGAAAACTGTCGGTTTTTTATTCTTTGTTCTCAACATTTCTGCGTTGCGATGATTTATTAATTTTTGATTGTAGCAAATGACGCACGCTGTTGGTGGTGCAACAACGCTTATTACATCAAATTAACATCAAATGTAATACATTTTGGGGAGACAATGATATGAAGCGTGCTGATTGTTTCACAATAATTTGATTTGTCTATTGAATGTTTGCATATTTTGTTAAAATTGGTTTTTTCTCAATTGGTGCTGTTCTCTGCCTCGCTATTTGTACTAACTAGGAAGTGGACAGTGGACACGGAATACCATTTAATTTGATTTGAATTGCACGCGGTCGACAGATTGATAATTACAATGAAGATTCAGATCGATCTTTGATTGTGAGAAATTATATCATCTCGAGATTCTTACGTTGCATTACTGTTTTCGTGTATTCCGATAACACTCTAATTTGCATTTTAAAGCAATCAAAACCGTTCGTTTCATTTTAACTCTTTCCTAATTCTTCTTTCGATTTAGATAAAAAGAGAACTGATGGGCTTAACTATTTTCATCTTGTTTATTTGACTATTCGGTTTTATCCGTCGATTGGGAATTCGTATTCAAATATGTTTCGTATTTTTTTCTTCTTCTTTTTTTAGTTCAGTGGTTTCCATTATGATTATCCGATAAACAGTTGTATTATTGAAATTTATTTGTTTTGGCATTCATTTTCCTCATCCAATGACTTTTAAAGAAGACGTGTAATTTTTCATTTGGGTTTCATTTTAACAGAACCTCGTCTACCTGACACTTTATTGTACCATTATTATGAGATGATAAACCGGATTATAGAAAATTCAAAAATTGTGCTTACGGATATTCATATCACGGTCGATTCAGACACAAAACGACATATACGCACAGCTGAGTGGCCAGACAAAAAATTTAGACAAGTCATAATCTTTATTCTATTTTGTCTCCCGTTTTATTATTTCGATTCATATTTAGATGTTCATTTTTTGGTGTGGACACTTTTGTGATGTGTTTTTATTTTATTTGCTTTCGCCGACGAAAGAAAAGAATTAGTTTTAATTGTCTTCATTTCATTCGCATTATATACGTTTAAAAGATTGGTGTGATTCCAGTGAATGAGCATTTAAAATGATGTGCATTCCTTTTCATCAACGAATATAAAATGCCTCTTTCTGGAATTGGGTCACACTTCGATATGGGTCACTAGAACTAGTTCAATTTGTAAATTTTCCGTTTTTTCCTCGAAAAATTCTATTGAAATATTTTAAGAAAATGGTGATTTTTTGTGTGCTTTTTTCAGTATAATTCAAAAAAAACAATAAGCTATTATATGGATATTTCATCATAAATTTTTTGTTCACATACGACAATGAATGCTTTCACATGCTATTTTGTGGGATACACAATACATGCTGCCGTAAGGTATCAAACTTTACATAAAGTGTGTAAACATAACAGCATCACCGCTTTTTGATTTTTCGAATAACAAATTGGATTGTCATTCAATTGACAACGCTTAGCAAATGCAAATGAGTTGCGTGCAAACGGATAATTGTTCGCTGCGTGATACCAATGGCAGCAAACGAATAGAAAAAAAACCAAAATACGGAAGAATGAATTTAATTTCTATGGTAGAAGCAATAACAAAATTGATTCTATAAGTTTTTATTTCCGTTGATTCTATCGTCCGTTTATTGAACGCGCGTGTTTGGAGTGCATAGTGCGTGAAAAAAAAAAACAAATTCTAAATTGCTTATTTCGAAAATGAAAATATTTGTTGATCGGTATTTGAACTTTGTTGCTCGCTTTATGTTCACTTTCAATCTTAATTTGGTCTGATATGTTCGAAAGTCATTTCACACAGTGAGCCAGTAATTATTTTTCGTGTTGAACATCTTCAGAGAGAAATATAACTATGTGCATAGCATTTTCGGTGCTTCATGCACGTATCGCATTATTAACTCAAAATGACTCAACATGTTTGTCCGGCCGACCAAAAATCGACGTCGTTTTACTTTCAGATTCTTTAAACAAACAAACCGACTAAGAAATTGTTTACTTTGATGAAAGTGCGCGCACTTTTAATATTCAGTTAACATAAAGTGTCAAAAAAAAATAGCCAAACAAATTCACTCGAACCATGTGAAGACGGAGAGAGATGATGAACGTGTCGCATTGACCGCCATCATAAATTTCTATTTACTTTTTAACTTGCAAGATAAATAATACCACGTACGATGAGCAACAACTCTCCATTTTTCGTGGATTTTTGATGTTTTATTCATTTTTTCACGAGAAACCTACTTTTTTTTGGTAATTTAGCACCTAATCGAATGGCATGCAACCATTTGACTGGCCTAAAAAGTTTCAACTGACCCAATGAATAAATGCAAATAAAAATTGTGTTAGGAAAACGACGCTTGCGGACACTTTAACTCTTTTAACAAAGTATTCAATTGCAATTACATCGCACGTGTACTACACATTTAAGATATTGCAAACATCTGGAGATTGTAATCAATGCTGTATGTTTATGCATGCTGTATTTTTTAGTGTTCTAGAGAGCGATGTAGGCAATTTCAAAGTTCTCGGTTAAACTATTTTATGGAATCAGCGGATGTTGGCGTGAATACGTAGTGTTCATTGCAATTTTCCTAACATTTTCAATAATTGCATCGAAAAAAAAAATCCCTTTCAAGTGTTTAATTACAACCATGATAATTGTTGAATCACCCAACAATTACGCAATTCACCTGGTAATTCTCCGTAGCAAATGATCCGACAAAAATAAACCAAATGAGTGTGTGCCGTGCTCTTCGAAGAAGTGTAAATACATCATGATGTATATTTATTGTTGCATCGATTCCTCATTTTGGTGGCGTCTTACACACATCCATTTATTGTTTATACATTTCTTTTGAAGAGAGAAAATAAGACGGAATTTAATATGCACTTGACAAATTTTTAGTAAATTTTCATTTAAACAAGAGACGAAACAATACTGTTGCCTGTGGTACAGAAAGCGTGGACGTTTTCTTATGAATCTTTCACAGTTATTCAATTTGCCAGCAGACACAAAACAAAAATCGGTTCTTGCAGTGTTCTGGTTAACAATCATCATTCGACTTGGTAATTCATGGGTTTGGTGTATGATTGCATATTTTGCAATTCAAGCCAAATCGCATATTCTGCGCCGCTTACGATTCCATATGCATGCATATCACATTGAAAAACTTTCACAATTAAAGTGAATAAGAAAAGATACACTTCTCTCCTCATACGTGTATTCATGTATGCATATCCCCATAAATACACATGCATGTGTAAAATATGTCGTGAGTAATAAGTTTTCATGCGAAAGCATACAATAGCAAACATTATCAGATTATATTCGTTATTCTTTTCAGCAAGACTTTTTTTCCGCGATTTCAACAGCATATGAATCGCGCGATTTGTAAATAATTCTTTTCATTCGTTTGTGTGTTCTTTCCTGTTTTCAATTTGTAATGGTGTTGTTATTGCAAAATGAAACGAAACAGAATGAAGAAAATAAAAAGTCTATGCAAAAAGAATGAATCTTAATTGGGTGAGATTTAAGATGCGAACTCGCATAACCTCTTATCAGCAGCAGCAGCAGCATTATGTAGTAGGTGTACAAAGTAAGTTGATGAGAAAAAGTGCAAATCCGTTCGGTTTTTTGTTTGAAAGCATTCATTTGCTTCAAAAATGAAATGAAAACAATCTTAAAAAACTTTTATTTCATGAATCATTTCAGAGCGAGATTTTTTCTGTTCGTTTGAATCCGTTATGCTGTTATGCGAACTCATTTCATGTATGTCTGCGCGCCGAAAATGAAGAACTGCAAAAAAAAAAATAAAATAAAACAAACAAACCAGCTAACTTTGGTCGATGACACAAAGTTATTCTCAATCATCAAATATGCTACACTTCTACGTTGTTAAAAGATAAACACATTCGCGTACAATGGTCACATTCTCAGTGATTAAAAACAATATATATGTAAGAAGTTGTTTGACGACACTCACCTTAACGCGTTTTCGCCGGGACCTGCTTGGATTTCGTATAATTTTTAAATAAATTAATGTGAATGGCAAAAAGAATTCGAACGGTAAATGTTTTAACGTGTTTCACTTCTCAGCTGTCAATTGAGCTTTGGCGTCTGCACCTTATTTTTGATTGTGACGGAATTTTTCGACGAAGTAAGGTAATTTCACTCGAAAATCCTTGCTGAATAATTTATGATTTAATTTGAATTTGTTCCTCAAGTTTTAAATCTTGAAATCCAGATTGAATTTAGATGAATAGTCTTCTTTTTTAGTCTTTTAAATCTTGTTAAGTGTCAGGATGTTGACATCATATGATTTGTTTGCATAAAACTACATCCGAAGAATGAATTAGCCGTTTCATGATATGCAGCATACACATTATCCGGTCTTTATCAATTACGTTTTTTTTTTGCTATTTTGCAAACTCACGGTACGCTCAATTCATTGGAATCGGCTTTATTTTCTTCTTAAACACAATTAAAAATGATAATGAAAACACTATTGAGAAACTTTTATCCGGATATATGTGTGCAACATGAAAAGCAAATTTTACAGAGACAATAACAGTAACGCCAACATCTAAATATCACGAAAACAAAACGTAATGTTCAAAGACATTAATTAGATTTTAATTACAAGATAATTATTTACTCGGCGTTATTATCACGTAATAAATATTGCTTGTTAATATTTCTTATTAATCGTCATTGGCCCTTGTCGATGCCATCAATTTTCTCATTTGTTGTTTGATGTGCACTCGGTGAATTCACTTGTTTGATTATTGAATAGGGCACAAGATAAGGATGAGGAAGTTGCGCACGCGGCCAATCACACTCACGCACATAAATTATGAAATAATTTGATTATTGTTCAAAGGCGATCATTTACAATGTATGTTTGTCGGTGGGTTATGCCTAAAAACTTGTTGCACTGATTTATCGATATTTAAAATTGATTTTTTTCGTGTGTGTTTTTTTCTCTATCAGCATGGTACTTGCTGTCGTTCCAACTCGGCAAACATTTATCGACTGTGCTGTATTATGCCGTTGCCATTGGTTTACTCATCGCACGCGTATCGCTTCTTCTTCTTCTTCTTTTTTTCTTTTTTTATTCTGTCTTCATTTCTTCCTTTGCTCTGGCACACTGCTGCCAAAAAGAAAACCACATCGTTGATCGTCAGTATGTGTTGGCGATGGTGTGTAACAAGTTCAGCAAAAGAAAGCACAATTGAGCGCTCTCTATCATCATCGTTATGTCTTTGTGAATGGCATTCGAAAAAGAACGAGCAAGCACAGAATGTGAAAAGTGAATCACAACACAGATGCTTTGTTATGTTTTCTCGTCAATAAATGCGACGGTATTGTTACACGAACATCGCGACATTTGGATACATACGCTTTGAGTGTGTTTCTGTTTGCAGTTTTGTTATCATATTGGTGCCTGCAATTTACACGATCAACAACGTCACAACAAAAAGCATTCCCTGATCTTAACGCACGTTTATTGTACGATGCTTCCATTTCGATGTCGATTGAACGGAGTGAAAGATGAAGAACAAATACAAACGTTCGTTAGCATTGCATTTTAATGTATATTGTTATTGCGTGTAAGACAAAACTCGAACAAGGTGCGTACGCCGGCGATGACATGCATTCAAGCTCTTGTTTATTGAACTAATTTAACATACACACTGTGTTTATTCTCATTTTTTAGTTGTTGTTATTTCTCCCGTTTCCCAATGCAAACCAATCTAATATTGTGTCACGGATTTTATACGTTAATAGATTGAAAGTATAGTGAACTAATGAATTAAGCACTAGCCATCAATGGATTCGCATGGCCTGAAAGAGTAGTGTGTGTCCGTGCATTTAATGTAACCTGCTTTTTCCTGTGGCATTCATTTGATTGCCATGTGCCTTTTTGAAGCAAACACAAAATTCAAAAATGTGAATATGATGGCACGAGCGCATATATACATTCTATTATTTGATGTTGATTTTCTCTATTCATAAATCGAAAACCTTTTAATGAATTTAAAACGGGGTTTTGGTAGAATAATTTTGTGATTGAGTTAAGAAATGTTAAGATTCATGAATTTGGACAGAAATTGACTTTTACTAAACCGATTTTATGTTGATTTTGCATTTCATCCATTTTATTCAAAAAACCCAAAAACTGAACCGATTAGGCGAATTATTTTTTTAAATTGGCTCCGAATGAATGGATTCAACGGTGTATTCACACGCGCAAATCGTACGGCATTTAATGAAAAGACGATGATGGAAAAAAAGAGTTAAAATTAAAAATCTTTCTACATTTCTTTGTGAATTTTGATGAAATAGAAGTTATCAACGGCTTTTTATTGAGATGTGCTCGGTTCACACGCATGTCAACGGCACAAATTTACTCAAGCTCTAGCTTGACTCAACTACATATATTCAGATGCTTAACACAATTTGTTTTTCACTTTTTTATTGAAACAATATGCGTGGAAATATATAGTTTAGAAATTAAAAATTTAAATGATCATCATTTCATAGACATTAAGCAGCAAAAAAAATGAGATTCTAAAAATTAGATAAAAACGGTTTGTTAAACACTGGTCTAAGAGAATTTCGTTCGCTTGAAGAATTACTTTCACTGGACACACGATACGGAAGAGTGGATAATACGTGGTTCAATGTCGACAAAACAAATCTTTTTTCGAGTATCTGTTTCAGTCGATTCCGTCGATCTTAATCTGCCTTAATTGATAGCAGCTATTTATTTAGTTTTATTTGTTTTTTTTTTGTGTGTGTATGTTACAGGTAGGTAAATTTACTAAACAAACAATTGAGAGAGGCTGCTGCTGTACAGATTTCATCGTATATTGTTTGCATTGTATTCGTTTGAAATGTGAATACTACTTTCTGCACAATTCTATACCACCGCCACCGCTATCACATACCATTTGACACAATTCTTTCCACTCATTTTCTTTTGTGTGAGCCAGCCATTTGCGTTCTTATAGGTTGCTCTAACAGGTGGAATGAGATTCATTAAAATCGAAACGCACAAAGCACGAGAAGAATCAAACGAAAGAACAAATAGTGCTTTGGTAAACAAAACGAAAAGCAATTGAAATCGATGACTGGAATGGTTTGAACCAGATAGAAATCTCGGTTTCACATCAATATAGCGCTGAAGAAGAAAAAATCAGAACAATAATAAAGCATTGAAAATTGCGCTAAGAATTACAAACTAGATTGCAGCAGCGCATAATACTCGGTCACACAAGAACAATTCAATCGAACAAAATGGATCATTCGATTGAAAGTTGAATAATATAACCAAAAAAAAAAAAAAATACTTGCCATCAGAATTTTCTTCTCAAAATCAATCATCATGCTTTCGATTTTGGTACAGTAAAATCTAGGAAAAATAGAGCAATATCGATTCTGCTGTTGTTGTAATGAAAACACACCGATTTTCGTATATAATATTTTTCATTTATTATGAGTAAATTATTTTATTTTTGTTCTGACATGAATACATATAATTTTTTTTTCTTCATCATTTGTTGTGTTTTTCGCTTACTTTCATCCTCCTATCCCTATAATAAATAACATTTGTTTTTATTTCGTTTACACTTTAATATTTTAATAAATAGGTTTTTTTTGCATTTCATTTTTATTCTGTAACAATTAAGGTATACATATTTTATGTTCATTACTTGTCACTGTATCGTCGTCATCGTCGTGGTGGTGAGTGAGTGTTTTTTTTTGTGTGTATTTGTATCTGTTTGGGTGTATGGTTCAGTGTATTTGATTTATTTAATGTTGTCGCATTTTGTTTATTATCGCTATTTAGTCAGTTTTTTTTTCGCTAATGTTATTACATTTTGTAGTGTTTTTTTTTTGTCTAAATCCACAACCATTCTCATTTCATTTATTTTTTTAACCATTTTTATATATATGTATAGATTTATATATACTATATGTATGTGAGAGCTCCTAAATCTCGTTTCGTTTTGTCTGTTCTATATTAGTTTTGTGAATGTGATGTGCATTCTGTCCACTTCGGCTTTTCTTTTCTTTTTTAAATATAATTGTAGAATTGGATTTTTTTTTAGAGAAATATAGAATATTTTGATTTTATTTCTTATTTAAGCCGTTTGTCTACATATTTCGTTTGTCCTATTTTGTTAAATGGTTTATTTTATTTGATTCGGTAGGCATTTTCTAAGTGTGTAAAATGAATGAAAATTGATGTATTTCTTTTGATTTACCTATGTTCATTCTTAAATTCAGCTGGGTTTATTTAAATCTTTTGTGATACATGAAGCAGAAATAAATCGCTTCATATTCGATCTAAAATTAAATATATTCTCTGTATCGAAAGAGTTTTTGATTAATGCCAAACAAAATGTATGATTATCACCTCATTTCACATCTCTTTTTTTTCTCGCCAAAAGTATACATTGCTTTTTATTTTAAAAAAGAAGAAGAAGAAGAAAAACAAACGTAAGTTTGCATTTGGTCATTCAATTCAGTATTGCTTTTCAATAAGTTTGATTCAAAACAGTTCATTCAATTTGGGTGAATCATTGTTTTCCATCATTTATTCTTTCTGTTGAAGGCAATTGAAGACAAAACCAATTGGTTTCTTTGCATTTAAGTGCCAAAATGAACACGAATTTCGTTTTCCTAAATTTAGAACAAAAACAACTAAATTAATTCGAAAGAAATAAGCGTTTTGTTATTGCTTTTCATGTTGGTTGCTTTTCAAGTGATCAAAAAAAATGTATGTATCGAACGATAGCTCAATTTCAACAATTGTTATCATCGAGCTAATAATCACCATTTGAATTCGTCACTAAATTTGTCTATAGTGGGCTGTTGTTATTGGTATTATGTATTTGTTTTTTTGTTTAATTCGTTCCCGCCTTATGTGGTTTCGTTGCAGTACAAAAAATGAAATGAAATCGTTTATCTGAATTTGAAGCCGTTGATTTTAAGCGACTTTGTGTTTTAAAAAAACTGTAACAATAATGCGATTCTAGTTTTCATTTTCAGCGATTTCTATATCATCTCCATCGTATTGATTCACTATAATCATTTCTTAAGTTTTTTGTATCTTTAATAGTTTTTTTTTTGCTTAGTAAATGTCTATATAAAATTTCAACAAAATATTGTCCAAATTATTATGTTAGTTTCTAAAAAATGTGTGTGTCTGTGTTTGTGTATTTAAGATGCAATTTGGTTTTCAAAAAACAAATTTACAATGTTCAGTTGAAATGCTGTTGTTTTTTTTTATTTGTTGCTTCGTTCAGTATTCATCGTCATCAACAAAGGTACATTTTTCATTTGATTATTTGCATCAAATCGGTTAGATTTACCTCTATTTATAATGTTTTTTTTTTTTTTTTGTATCTGTGTATATTTTTTGATGAAGTTCAATGCCAGATTTATGCCAATCGAATCGATGCCGACACATATAAATTAACATTTTGTATAGATATTTGGCCGAAATTGCACGTTCTATTCATGTCATTTAACTTCATTCTAAATTTCGAACGATTGGCACGCATCTGACATTATTTGTGTTGATTAAAGTAGTAAAGTTTCTTCTAAAATATGTTTTGTTTTTATTGGCAATTACAGCAGTTAGATGCAAGCCACTTTATTATTTCTATAATATGCTTTTAGTATTAAATAATTTTCATGCTCTTTGACAGATGATTACAGCGAAAAGTGTGAGTGTGTTTTGTCTTTCATTTTATATAATTTGTAATTGTGTGTCGGGTTACAATTGTTATGATTCTTTCGATTGAATCAGGATTCCATTTGCTCAAGCACAAAATTTTAACCATCCGATGAAATATATTACCGGTTATCACATAGTAATTTTTTTTTATCTTATCTAATCAATTTTGATTCACGAACATCGATTCACTTCATTTAATATTATATGTATATAGTTTGTTTTGTATGTATGTGTGTGTGTGCTTTTCGTGTTCAACTCAATGTGGTCTCATTTTATCTCTTTTTTATGTAGATTTGTTCTAAATCATCGAAGACGAGTGAAAATATAGTACAGGTAATGAAAATAATATTTGGTTAAATTTTTATATTTTGATTGGATCGACAGAGAGCCAAATGAAAGTGCTTGTATGTAGAAGACTGGAGATTGATTTGATTTTCGGTGAGTTTGTCGTTTCATGTGTGTGTGTATGAGGGAGTGAGTGTGATTATTCCACCAAAACGGGAAGTATATTCTTCAGTGTATTTTGGCTGTTTCTTAATTCAAAAAGCATTCCAAACGCATTTCAATTGTCAAAGAGACTGACATCTAGTCACGATATGAACCGTATAACTTAGATATTGTTGGCAAATATGTATACTCTTCTCTTCAAATTGCATTAAATATTCAATTTAAGCATTTCGATCTAGCATAAATTCACTTTAATACGGTTCATGGATCAATTTTGAAAACCACTTTAAAAGAGCTCTTCGTTGAACTGTTTGAATATCATCACAAAAGTCATCTTATGTTATCAGCAATGGATTCGTGTTTAGAATTTATACGGGATGTGAATATGATCGACTTGAACGAAATGGATGCTTTCAGTGTTCATTCAGGGACACATAAATTCGATTTCCACTGACATCATTCTCTTTATCCAAATATCTATTGATTTAATCATTATTTTTGGCATGGATGTTTTGTGCGAAATGGATGCACCAAATCGGTCCATTTCATGAAATTCAACAACAACAAAAATTCAATCATTTTTTTGTAAATTATGTTTGGTTTGCTCAATTTTTACACAAAAATATGATATCTGTAACTTTCAGGAAAGTCAGAGAGAAAGAGAGATAGATAAAATCGGGTGCATGTGTATGAATATGACATTCTTTCAAACTACAGTTTTACAATAACGAACACTACCATTCGTTTGGTGCTCTTGTTTTTAATAACTTTATTGCGACAAAATACACGACGTGGACGTTCTAGGATGTTTGTTGTAATTATTCACATTTGGTTTGCCGTTTATTGTGAAAATGGTTGAAGCCGCTTTGTTATCGAAAAATGAAAAATTGATTTCAATGCTACATTCAGTCAACAAATAGACGTCTTCGTAGCAATATGATCATTTAATTGATTTTTTTTAATGTGTGTTTGTGTATTGTTTTTGCTCATTTTGTTCTTCTTTATTAATTATGTTTAGCAAGTAATATTCATGAATCGTTCTCATTCAGATAAAATTGATTTTTATTCCTTTCATCAAGTTAACTTGTATTTTTACTAAAATCTTGTTCACCCATTTTCAATGTATCTGTGTGTGATTTATTCGATAAACTAATAATTTATCAATTAGTTTATTTATAGCACATGATATTAGATTCAGTTAAGCTAATTGAAATAGTTCAGAAAGAAAAAAATGAAGAAGAAAAAAAATCGGTGAGAGACTTCGAATAGCGTCACCCGTAAGAAAATGAAAACAAATGCTCATTCACATGACAATGAATGGTATTTAAGAGAGTGGTGTCATTCAAAATCGATCGCCGAACCAATTTACTCTGGCTATATGTACTTAGCGTTTTTATCTATTGATCGATTATCAATTGTATTTTATGTTCACCATCACTTATTGATTCATCTCTTCAATTATAACTATCGTTATTATTATGTATATGTATATATAATATATATAATTGTAGATTTGAAATTTATTTTATTTTTATCATTTTCTTTATTTTTCTTTTTATTGTGGATTACTTACTTATTCTACGCCAATATAAGTTTACAGGTTCGTTTATATAAATTATTTCCAAAAAATATCACCAATTTTTTTAGTGTTTTTTTTTTTAATATTTTCTTTTTTATTTTTGCATCATTTGCTTTGTTAAGTGTTTATATTTTTGTTTCTTATCTGTCTGGCACAGAACATGTATCTTTGTGTATCATTCATTTTATCTTGTGATGCTAATGAGATAGAGGTGGAAATGTTGGATGAGAGTGTGAACAAGTGGTATGTCTTTGTGCAGGACAGGCTTTATAATACGAGCATATGACAATTTGTTACGATTTTACTTGAAGTAAAGTGGCGTATTAAATGGGAAGGATTTTTTTTTGTTTGACTGTTGATGCAAACGTAAATTATAAAAAAAAGATAAATTTTATATTTTCAAGAGAAATTTCAATGGATAGTTGAAGGGAGACATAGCTGAAATCGTGTTTGATCAGCAATTGAAGCAGTATGTATATGTGCGCCTTCTTGTAGCTGAAAAGAAGTTTTGTTCAATCAAAGAAAAGAAGTGTTTGACTTCATGAATCAATCTCATCTGAGGTAATAATTATGTGTCGCTTTCGTTGGATGGAGGTTTTTTATAGGCATATTTTTTTCCACGTCGTAGAAGCATTTGTACGATTGACATTGCACAAGAATAAACAGTGTGTGCGAGAGAATCAGAGATAGAACAATTGGTTGTTTCATCGTCCGCAATCCACGAATGAGAATTATGCACAAGTTACAATCTATCTTTTCATGTTTTGCAACATGAAGAGAAATAACAACAACAATAAAAGAGATTGATTAAAGACCTTCTTTCCATCACAAGATAAGGTAATCTCAACAGAGGTTTCGATTAGTTTTTGTTTTGTTTTCGTTTCTTTATCGTCGCAGCAATGCATTTTTTTTAGTATCGATTTATTGTATTTTCATTTACTCATCTACATGATAAAACCACAGTCTGCGACATGTTGTGGTACAAGGCCTGTTTCATTTTTTTTTTTTTTTGTTTAGTTTGTTTTAATTTGCTTTTTTGGCAATAATAAAGTTATTTCGTTTCGATTTTTTTTTTGTTTTCGATTTAAATATATAACGTTAATAAATAATTATATTACATCTAAATCAGTTTTTCTTTTTGTCTGTATGTTTATGTCTGCGATGTTAATTCTGTTCTCACCATTCATCGAACAATTTGATAACATTTCTTGTTAAAAAATAAAACTTTACGTATTGTGGAATTATAAATAATAAATAATAACAAAAATTTGTTCAACGAATTTTCGAACATTAACAACACCGAAATTGGCATTTGACAATTTTCCTTCACTTAAATTCAAACACATTTTTTTTTTACAATTCAAAATCACTTTTCAATTTATATCGTCGATTATTTTTTTTTTTTTTTTTTCAATAAATTTTAGATGGAATAAATCGGTTGTTTTTAAATAATGAAAACGAAAAGAACCAAACATTCTTGCGAATTCTTGTTTAAAAAAAAAAGAAAATTCGTTACGTATATACCGAAAATTATTTGTCAAGATTTCGACATCATTTTAAAATTTTCTACCAAATTCACGATTATTCCGACATTTTCGCCAAAAAATCAAGGTCTTTTCACGAAAAAAAATCTTGACTTTTCGAGAAAAAATTCAGTCGGAAAAATGTAGAGAAAAGAGAAATTTTTTTTCTTGTCTTTAAAATAAAATTGAAGCATCAATCTACTTCCAATATAAACAAAAATTTGGTTTGTTTCGATCTCTCGATGAAAAAAAAAATGTTCACAACAATAAATAGTTTGTAATTTAGCTGTCATCTGTTCGTTTCTTTTCTCTTAACACAGTACCGAATCACGTTTATGTTATCGACATTGAACAATAAAGTTTTTTTTTTCGTTTTGAATGCGATTCCAGAAGTTTAATCCATATTTAATTAAATTTTCTCCACAATTTCTTCCATAATTATGCACACGTACGCTGTGTTCTCTATTCATTCTTTCCGCCATTTAGTTTACATATTTGCAAATTATTGATTAATATTACTATAAATTATAGTTTCATTCGTTAAATCTAATAATAAATTATTGTTTTTCCTAATTTAGTTGTTGTTTGTTTTACGAATATATTATACATCTAGTAATAATATAATATTCTGTTTCCATCTATTCAGTGATAACACGATTAATGCTTTTTATTTTCAATGTGTTGTTTAAATTATTATCGCTTTAGTACTTGACATCCTTTTTTTCTCATTATCTTCATTTCGTTTGGGTTAATTTACATATCGTGTAAATTTAGTTTACATTTTTTTTTTGTGTGAAATGGTTTTGTATGTTTTTGGTGCGTGCATGTGCATCCGCAGAAATGGATCGAATGACGGAATTGTATTCTATACATTTTCAAGATCAATTATTGATCCATTCTTCGAAACTTTCGCACGCATGCACTTCGAAGTTATCTGTTGCTACATTTTCCCAGCGTATTGTTCTCTTATTGCTATTTCTGGTTGATGTTTACTTTATTTAAATTTTTTGTTGTTGTTGCTGTGTTTGTTTGTGTATCTCAAATAAAATATTTATATCTTTGTAACATTTCAATATATTGTTCGTTTGTATTTTGTTTTATTTTTTTATCATTCGTTAAGCCTAATTATTTTATTTTATTTAATGTTTTTATGTATGTGTTTGTGTGTGCTTGTGTGTGTATGTATATATCTTTTACTTCATATACCTAATATGTTCGATTTTTTTTTGTCACTGTATTCAATAAATATTTTGAATAATTTCTAAATAGTTATAATAGTCGAATAAATATACTGTTCCTAAATTTTTTTTATCATCATTTCATTATTCTTTGTTATTTATTATTTTTCACGTCTTGCCATTTTCTTGACATATTACTCTCATTGCTAGGTCATTATTTGATAAATGTATTTTTTATATATAAATGTGTATTACTCGTTATTTTTTTTTTTTTGTTGTTGTTATTAAGTAGTTTCGGTGTGTGTTCATGTGTGTGAATGTGTTTTGTGTTTATTCCTGGTTGTGTTTTCTGGCTTAATACATTTTATTTTTCATCTTCGTACTCATTTTTTCTCGAGTATTGGCTTCCGGTATTTGTTTTGTTCAGTTTTACGGTTTCGACTGTTTTAATCAACAATTTTTATTTAAATCCTTTTTTTTTTAATTACAAGTCAAAATTATACATATAGTAACAATTTTACAACGGTTCATTTTATACAATTTCAATTGATGATGAACGTGTAATTTGAAAAAATTTTGCGCGCGCATATCCTCAATGCAATTGAGCGATTTTCACTGGACATAAACGAAATTTTTTTTTTTTATAAACATGTGTACATGAATATTATTATTTTTTTTAAATATTTATTCGATATACGATAACAAGATGCGATTGATCGCGACACAATTCGACAACAATACACATAGAGAGAATGTGATTCACTTTTTTTGCTCATCAAATTTTTCGTTATATATATATATATATATATATATATACTATTTATATAACCGGTTTGCTTTGCTTATTTGATTTTTTCTGTTTTATTTTATCTTGGATAATCTTTTGTATCATGCATTTCGTACGTTCTTTACAGTTTAGTTGTATTTTCTTCATTTAGTTAAAATATTGTTACAGATTTTTCATTCATTTATGCTCGATAAATTGCTCTCTATTCAACATTTTCAAATATGTGTCGATAAAGGTGTAATGTGTGTAATGTGTGTCTCATTGTCTGTGTGTGATTCCATTTTTTTACTCTAGATTTTTTTTCTCTCAATAACAACATGTAGATTTCTCGTAAGAATTATTAAGAATTAACGGATAACCAAAAAATCTGTATTTTGGTAGCGCTTGCAAAAGGTTATCAAAAACAAAAAATCAGTCTGCAATTAGTACCAATCTCGGTTTTCTTTTTCTTGTGATTTTTTTTGTTCATTTTTGTTTGTTCAATATATATAAATATATGTGTTTTTTTTTGTTTTAAATATTATCATTTTGTATTTGAAGATTATTTTCTAACAGGGGTAGATTCCTAGGCAATTCAAAGAGAGATAGAGAAGAAATGACAAACGAATTATTATCGATTGTGAAAAAATGGAATATTTTCGCCGGACTATTTTCGTATATTCAAGGTATACATACCTTGATAGCTTTGTGGCCATATTGCCGGTATATTCTGAAAGCAATGCAAAAAATGTCTTAGAAAAGTTCGATCGTAGGCGAAACGAAAATTAAAAAAAAATAATGAAGAAAAATAGTGAAGCACGGTCAATTAAATTTAGACGGATGGAAGAATACTTACCATTGGTACACTGTAATATTGATAATATGGTTGGTATGGTATGGTTTGCGGATATAATGCTGGAACAGCAGCTGGTGAGTATACTCCGGCCGCAGCAGCCGAGAATTGATCGATCGGAATATTGTTCAATGGAGCTGGTTGAGTTGGTGCATAATATACGGCACCATTTGTCGCAACAACTGCCTATTTGTACAAGCAAACCAAAAAAAATTGCACAAGATATGTGTGTTAGGATATTTTGTTCTGAAATGCATTGACTTTCGTCATAAACAAATGGCACGTGATTGAGTTTTACCTGTTTTTTAATCGCTGGTGCTATATTTAACTTTCTGTCCCTTAGCACTACACATTCACCCTGTAAATTTTAAATGTAATGTTGGTGTGAGCAATTTAACACTTGGGAGTTAAATTAACCGATTAAAGATTGGTACTTACATCAGCCTGTAGCCGTTGTGCTTCTTGCTCTGTTTCAAATGTTACGAATCCATAACCTTTACTAACGCCGGCACGATCGACAATAATTTTTGTTGATTTAACATTTCCATATGATGAAAACACTCGACAGAGCTCTGCTTCTGTTGTGTCACCGCTGATATGAAATGCGCACATCGAATAATAATATACATATGTATCAGAAATTAATGTGATCACGTGTGTATATACGTTTAATAAATCGAGCGATTATTGCTCTATAACTCACCTGATTCCTCCAACAAAAATTCGATTCGGGATTAGCGTTCCATATTTTGGAGCCGCCAATTGTGCATCTAGTTGTCCATTTGAAGTGTTTGTGACTGCCATTGTTTGCATTTGTGTATCTGTATTACTTCCGTTTGACTTCGAGTATATTTGTTGCTTCGAATGTTGTTTATTTTGCTTTTATGTTGTTTTTTTTTTGTTAAATTATTTGTTACAAAAAATACTTATTTTTATGGTTCTTCGTAAAATTTTTGTTGTTTGTTTTCTTTAATTTTAACTTTTAATAACTATGTTTCGTTTTTTGATTTTTATCACGCTTTTTGGCACTTTCTTGTTTGCTTCTGTTGATAAGAGAGGAAAAAATGAAATTAATTTTCTAAAAACTGCGAGAAATCCATTGTAAAATAATTTAGATGTGCCATTTAAGTGAGAAAAAAACGAAAAATTAACAACAGTCAATTAATTAATCATTCAATTTGTTCAGTTTATCACAAAATACCAGTGAAGCTTCAACCGCTGCTGGGTGTGCAAATGTCACATTAAATATAATATAGTTATGAGAAACTTGTTATGATTCCCAATCGTCTCATTTATGTTACATTTTAACAATTTATCGATCTTATGAATGTGACATTCGAAGCAGAATGGATAATAATTATTCGATTGACCATGTGTGAATGATAGTCGGGCAATTGCAGAAACATATTGACCCAGAGCGGAATTAATATTAAAATCCTTTTTTTTATCGTGTTAAATCAAATGCTGAGCCATTCAAATTAAGATCATATGTATTGTGAGATACACTTTTGCATATTTGGTTTTTTAACAGTGCCACATATTCCGAGAAACAAGTGGAATAAAAATGAGCACACATTTTTCGTTTGTGTTTTCACTGAAATTTTTTGATTGCTTTCAAGCAAGTTTGACTTGCAATTTGTGATGTCTGTATGTGGTGTGTATTTTTTTTCGTATTCAATGTTTCTCTCGTTGCAGAATTTACATGCACATTAAAAAATCACTAAGTCGTTGTTCGACACTTTTTCGAATTATTTTGAGACTTATATAAATAAATTGTTTTTGACGATTTGACGTTATAATTTTCCGTCGTTTCCACGATATTTCACGTAAATTAGCCGTATTTTTTGTTGCATGGCACGTTCATATCAATAAGTATAACACACTTATTCATTGCATATTTGACTCTTTCTTTTCCTTATTGTGTGTGCCTCTTCAGTTCATTTTTTTTTCGTATGTACTTTTCACGCACATCGTATAAAAACAACAACAACAATAACACACCATTAACAACAACCACAGACGGAACAAAACTCGCTTCGGAGAGCGAAATATCAACAACGTTAAATTCACAGTGAAAAACGGTATATTCGATTCGAATATAGGTTAAAAGATAAATAATGTACGATCTCTTGTTTTATACTTTCTCAACGTTGATAAATTTCTTTACTGTGTCAGTACACCAACCAAATACTAACACACATACACATTCATACATAGATCATCACATAGTGGCGATATATCGAACGGAGCATATACACTGGCACGCACACATTCACCAACGGCACACATTCATTTTCGCTCAGTCGGTCGGACGTTTCCTCTTTCTTGGTCGCGCGAGCGATTTAAATCAAATATCGCTGTACTCGCATTACAATAGCCCAGCAGTACTCAGCAGCGCGAGTACGAACAATATCACATATTAAAGCAAACACAAAAACTCATACATGATAATCCATCCGAATGCCCATACACGCTCAGTCACTCACTCACTCACATACACATACACCCGCCTGACACTCAGTAGCAATTCTGACTTTTTTCTACTCGTTTCACATTCTGCACAATGACACTCGAAGCTCAGCGCTTTTTTTTCTTATTCTCCAATGCAAAAATATATAAACACTTTTATGTGCACATATGTAAAAGACTCATACATGCGAATACTTGCACAGAAGAAAACATATTTGCTGCTCTTTTGGAAAATATATATATATTTATATAGAGATATATATATATATTCGATAGAAGGAGGAAAAAAAGAGTTAACTAAGTTAACAACAATGAAATAAGTGAAAAATTCTCAAATTAACATTTTAAAAATGATCAGCAGCTGAGAATTGTCATCAAGCACAAATAACAAATATTGACAAAAATCAATAGAAGACAGCTTTCACTTTTCTCTCGAAAAATTCTTCTGATTTCTTTTTGCCATGTATTATTATTTTATTATTATTTTTTGTTTCGTTGGTTTTTGCTGAAAACTCACGAGCAACAACAATACAATGACAGACAATGATTTTGTTGTTGTAAGGCGAAAATTGAAAATATAAGAGGCAAAAAAAGCGCAGTAGAAGAAAACAACGAACAAAAAAACTCGAGCACTTGGGCAATCAAAAAGTATATCGCTAAACAAAAAATGTCATCCCACACTCAAACTGAAATCTCTATACTTGATTTTACTATTTTAAGAATCCATTCTATTTGATACTTTTGATAGTTACGTTTGTTTAAAAATCACTTTATTTTTCTTTTAAAATAAATATTTTTCTATGAATTTATGCTGCAACGTCGTGAGTGTTCTTGCTCGGTTTTTCGAATTCTGTATGTATCTTATCTTCGTTTTACTTCAAGTGTATAATTAAAATTTCAGTTCTATTCTGTTTTACTTGTAATAATCTTCTATATTTTTTTTCTTTCGTTTTCAATTTTGTTAAATGTATGTCTTGCGATTTGCGAATAAATTTTGGTTCCTTCGCTATATTCACACTGTACAGCAGTACATCACTAGTTCGCTCTCGAAAATATATCCGTGCACACTGTGAGGTGTTTTGCGTATTTTTCGCTCTCCGTTTGTGCATGTATGTGTGCTTGCATGTGAAAGTGTCTTCGCGCTACGATGTGAGCGTGCAAATCACATGTGTGTCGATGTATGCGTTGAACGAGTGTTTCAAATGGTTGAAAATTTATCGAAAGCAGACAACTTACGGAATGTGTGAATGAATGCGAATTTTTGGCGCCGATGCCGCGAAAATCAAATCATTGTTTAAATGATGTTTGCGTATGTGTTTTTTTTTAAACATTCCGCCATTTTGTAAGTATTGGCTGATTTTTTTTTCTTCAACTGTAAATATCAACAATCTTTTGCGCTAAATTGATCATTTTATCGGACAATGACATTCCCGTTCAGTTTTTTCTCGGCTTACCGTCCAGAAATTTGTTTATAAACAATTTGTACAAACAGTAGCAATTATGAAACTCACCAATCTCCACATGCTAACTAGTCTAACTGTTTATTATTGTTCTTAAAATGTAAATGAAATAAACGAATGTTTTTCGATTGTGATAAACTTGTTTTTTTTTTTCTTTTTTTGGAAACCAAGTAATAGAACCTGAATAATATAATATGTTATTCGTGCAAAAGTCAATAGAAGAAATACTATTTATACATAAATGTTGCGTATGTGTGGATTGAAAATTAGTTCCTATAAGAAAAATACATTATCTCCGGCTAGTTCGAGCTCCTCGTGCCGTTGTCTTACTTGTAGATGTTTTGCTGTGTTCGCCGGTGGTTGCGCCACCACCACGATTTGATCCGGTTGTTTTGACCGTTGCCGCAACGCTATTTGATGATGAAGTCCCTGATGTAGTGGTTGCTGCGATTGATGGTGGTATCGATGTTGTTGGTGTTATGGTCACCGAATTTCCATTATTACTGTTGTTACTATTATTATTACTACTATTCGATGATGTGCCATTATTGATGAGCACTGTTGATGATGTGGCTTGATTTTTTTGTGTTGTTGCATTGACTGGCGTTGTTAAATTCGGATTTGGTTCGCTCATATTCAAATGTTCATTGAAATTCATGCAAAATTCACCAACTTTATGAATGTCACCATTTTTACCCGAATACAATGTGAGACAATGTCGCCAAATGGCTGCATATCCTTTTGTTAATCGCACTATATCGCCAGGCACCAATAAATTTCCAGGTTCATCCCATACGCTAACATTTATAACGGCCGTTGGATCGCCAACTTTGAACGTTCGCACAACTCGATTCTCTTTTGTTACGGTCGCTGCGCCAACTTCCAAAATTATAAACACCGTATTGATATTCTTTAAATTTGGTCGAATATCTTTGATCGATATGAACTCACTACTGCTTTTGTAGAAGAAATCAAACATGCCAAATAATTAATCATTTACATCTCTTATTAATGATGCCGTATGATAGTGATCAGTACTTACGGAAACATTGCCATTGTTTTCTCTGTCTCTTCCTCTATCTGGTTTTCACACAAAAAATAATTAAGCCGTTTGTTACTCCAGCCAGTGACGTTTACACTACGAAGATGTTAATATTACTGTTGTACTTTGTCCACTTAGTGATTGAAGGTCATCCTTTAACTTTGATTATTTTTCAAAGCAAAAACACCATTTTTGTTGATGAATACAAAAATCTCCTTCTCTTACCGTGTTTGATTAACTCTTGACGCTGATTCATGTATCACACAGTGAATAACATCAACTCCAATTGAAACGAGCCGTCGCTTTGACATTTCATACTGACGTTTCATAGCTAATTTGAATGGTGTTGCCCATAGTGAAAAAAAAGTAAATTACTTACGTTTTGATTGCAACGATGTACGTTAGAACAACTTTTTACGGAAATGCTTTCACACTGAATCAGTATCACTGATTTCATTTTAATTGTATAATTTTTTTTTTCATGTCGTGACTTATTCAAATTTAAAACAAAACTCACTTATTCAAAACGAAGACCTGAAATGATAACAAAAAAATTCATTTATTTTCACTAGGTATTTAAGAAATGCCGATATACTGGATAAATAAACCTTGAAAAAATACAATAAAATCGATTCATTCACCGCATGTCATCAAATGCGATCGTATTTCGATCTGATTTTGTCCGATTTTATTCTTTCAAGTATTCCAATCAGATAAACTTTGACCATTTTTAAATACGTTTCATTCATTATTTTCGACGTATCAAGAATCAAGTAGTAGTAGTTTGATTTGGTTTTATTGTGCTAAAACAAAACGTTTTTATTTCTATTATAAGCGTGTTGGTTGATTAAAATATGGGTTTGATTTGGAACTAACAGTCTTATTTATAATAGGATGGATGTTGCAAATAAAATCAAAGTGAAAATTTACAAACAACTTAACAACTTATATACATATATTATATCTCACTTTGTGTGAGGGATTTTTTTTATGTCCCTTCGAGTATTTTAATTGATATATTAATGATAACAAAAACTAATAAAAAATGGTACATTGTTCTCGACCTATAATCTCAAAAAATGTAATGTAATTTAAAAAATTTGTATATTCATATAGAGAATGTGATGCTTTTTACTTAATATCTGCGGTCCAATGATCCCATGTTTTTATTATTTCGAATAATGCTTGGCCAGGGCTTTCGGTTGCTTTTAGTTGACGTTGACCATATAGATTGTAGTTATCCGCAATTTTTTTCAATGAGACGCCTTCTTTGATCAATTGTTGTGCTGCATCTAATTGCCTTGCTGGTGGTGCTTCGTCTGTGAATTTTCCAATGAACGCAATGCAAATGCTTTTTTCATTGAAGCCATTCGTATGTTTGCCTTGAATGTTCCAGCCGCGACCAATGTATACATTTCCATTGCCACCAACCAAGAAATTATACGAAATATCATCCATTTTAAGTGTCTCAACGTGATACGCTTGAATGCTTCTCACCACCAAATTACAGCTGGCCTAAAAGAAAAATGAAAACAAAATCGAACACATGGTGTGAATGAATTATCGATTTGCCGTTCATTTTAATTACCAGTGTGCTACAGTTCTTCGTTGCTGTGTGCGCGATTATTACACGAGTTGATGGTAATTCAAGCTGGATTGGCACCACTTCGGGCGGTTGTGCAATCCAATTATTTCGCGAAATGAACTTTAGCTGCCCGGCCACATCTGATATGAAATCTGTTTCTGAAACTATACAATTATTCACAATAGTTTTAATAAATATCAAAACAAATCACAAATATCGCACCAATTCAGTTTTTATACTTACGATGATCGGAGAGTTGATTGTTTGCATACCAGCGATTGCGTGCATATATGGCCGATGTTAAAAGTGAACCAAACAATGCTCCAGAGAGGATGGACACCACAATTACCATTACCCACAGCCATTTGGCTTGGAATTCATTGTAATTTCTTCGAGTAGAAGCTAATTAATGCACAGAAATACGCATACATACATTCGCAAAAAGAAATGAAGGAACAATTAAAATCTATATCAAATAAATTCTAATTTAAAATTTACTATTCATTTATTGTTTCGAAATATTTTATAAAAAACAGTTGCGATTGATACGTACTTAACATGATTCTATCGTGGCTTGTCTTTCCGTTAATTTGCATTTGCGGTGCAGTTATTTCTCTTTCGCCTTAAGAACGCAATTGTTTAAATTTCTGAGCATCGCTTTTATTTAAGCTACAAATTCGGCTCAGTGGATGGGGATTAACCGGCAAATTATCTCAGTTGGCACCAGCAATATGGCATCATAATAACCTTATCTATAAGCGCGCTCAACTGCAAGTTAACGCGACAATGAAAAAAATATATTAATACATATTATTATGGCAAAAGTTTACATTACAATGTGTCCAATTTCTATGCATTCGTCTGTGTTTAAAATATCAATAGCGGTATAAATTTCCTATTTACGGCCAAAGAAGTTCCATTTTAGTTGCTGTAGTTGCTTATAGATAATAAATGACAGGGAAAAAACAAATGTAAACGCTACATCCCGACTGTCGGTGAATGATCAAGTATAAAACCAAAACAAGTGGTGAATGATCATTTATCGGTTCGTAACGTACCACTTTTCACTTGAAAAGTTTGAATGAATTGAATGGGTTGGGATTAAAATGACCTACGGTTTCAGTTGACAATAAAACGGAGCAATATGAAGTAACTAAAATAAGCTATACAAAGAAAAAAATATCATGTTGTTGTTTTATTGTCAACTGAGCTTCCAGGTCACTTTAATTCCAACTCATTCAATTGTAATGTTTTGTGCGTAAAATATTTTTTTATTTGCTGTAATCGTCCCTCAGTAGACAACAAAGTAATTAATGTTCATATTCATTTTGATATTCATATTAATATTGGAATAATAAACAATAAGCAACTACATTCTTGTATTTGGTTGAATTTTATGGTCGCAACTTGTGTGCTACAATTTGTCCACATTTCTTCTGAAAATAGTTTTGATATTCTCGCACTTTAAAGAATGAAATTGAAATTTTTAAATTACATCATATTCTATTATATTTGAATTTTTGTTTTTGAAATCACTTTTTTGTCCGCAAAAGTATCGACAGCTCTTCAATAAGTAGACGATGTTTTTTAAAAATTTAGATGAAACGAAAACTTTCACTTTGATAGTTCAATGGTCAAACTCTACAACCATTGCAAAAAAGATTATATGTTTTTTTTTTTAAATCGGTACTTGGTTTCTAGTGTCCAGAATGCTATTTTCTTTCATCAGAGATTTATCAAAAAAAATAAAAAAAAAATGATTAAAAATATTTTTATTTGCTAAAATGTAGTTGATTTCATTGTGGTATATGCAAACGAATTTCCATTACCGTACTTCAATAATCTCCATATTACAGGTATATCAAAACAAAAAACTCAATCAAATTGGGAGGAAAATTTTAAAATGCTACATTAATAGGCTTCTTTATTTTGCTGATTTTGCAATACTCTTAGATTCAAAATGAACTGTTTGATATGTTTCGTCTCCACAATGGTCAAGTCAACGTCAAGATTATAGACGTTTCATTTCAAATCTGAAAAAAAAAAAAACAAATAAAACCCTTTTGAATACAATCATGTTTTTCATGTCAATAAGACGTATACAGAATTTTTATGTTTTTAAACGACTACAAAATGCACCGAAATAAATAAACACATACACTTTATATGGAAGTGAGCGTTGTGTGTTGACACATGAAAAGTGGCATTTGAAACGCTGACTTTTATTTCTAACTTTAAATCAATACAAAGAGTCGATTTCGTTTCTCAAAATTTGTTTATTTACAGATAAAGTTTTTGCGCTGTTGTATTTATGCTAAAAAATAGCTGAGTCGACAAGTTCTGCTGCTGAACGCGCTCCATCATTGGAATACATAAACTTAATATGAAAACATTTAATCCGTTGAATGGTAATTGACGTTTGTCGTTTCATCAAAACTAAATAAAATTTGGGAATCACATCACATTACACTGACGTTGAGCTCATTAAAGAAACATAGTCATTCATTTTATTCGCGATGAAAATGGATTTCTTTGTCATGGAACCGTTGTCATTTTGTATGTCTCAACAAAAAAAAACTTCACAATTCTTTTGTGTGGTCGACATGTTTCGCTGTTGTTTCATTTTTGTTTGAAAACTGCTATGTCGCCAAAACTTGACGCATGGAAAGCGATGTGCAAGGAGCTGACGACAATTTAAAGATTTCAAAGATATTTTCAGAATGCATCAGTTAGATCTTGGCTTTCGTTCGATCAACAAGTAGTCAAAATGGCAAGACTGATTTCATTGGAAATCGTAGACTTTAAAAATCTTCAAGTGGGGACAATTGAATGGAATCCGGACGAACCGGGTTTCAGTATAATTAGTGTTCGGGATTTTTATCGTGAGTATTTTTTTAAAAACTATTTATAGATAAATTAGATAGAGACAAAACTCAATTGAAAACTGTAATCACATTCAAAATACAAACAGAACGCAGTACATTGTTTGAAGCATTTCAATTTGCTTTTGGCCATGACACTGATGCTGAAGTGGCCGAGGTGATTGTTACATTGCGAGATAGTGGTGGCAATATGATTCGCTTCAAACATTCTAAAAATGTGGAAATGGACGAAGTCACAACGACATATGAAGCACAGGTCATTGGCATTGATAATGAGTTTACAGTGAGTGTTATTTGTAAATGCGTATTTTAAATGCCATATTTACCAAATTATTATAACATTTAATCAGGCATGCGAGCAAAAAGAATATTTTGACAAACTGGCACAGCTCAACGTGTTTGCATTAAACGGGATATTTTTATTTGGTGGCGGTGCAAAAAATATCTTGGCCACCAACAATCTCGATTTACGATCATTTTTGGAAATGCATTTGCTACATAAGGATCGTTGCGATGATTACGAAGACGTGAATCTAAACATTGAACAATGCGCACGTCACGTTGCACAATTGAAGGAGACAGCAAATATCATTAAGAAAACACAAGATTCATATCAATCTCTGACTGAAGAACGAAAACAACAAGTATTTATCTTTAATGGAGGCAATTATTATGATCGTCATTGTGAGACCCTTTCTTTATTCCAACAGAAACAAGCGGAACAGGATTTTTGTTTCTGGAAGTTGTACGCTCATTCTGAAGAGAAAATGGGCTTAGAAAAGAACGTGGAGAACATCAGTGGATACGTTGACGATGGTGACGGTGATTTCCAACGTCGGTTAGATATAATCGAAGAGATCGAAAATTGGGTATATAAAATATTGCATATATATTCTTTAAATTAGTAAATGGTATTTTTCTTGTACGCATAGGAGTTTAAAGTGATTGAAAACAATTTGTTGGAGCATATTAACAATAGCATTGAGGTGAACAAGCAATCTTGGGCGACTATTGCGCAGGTAAGATTGAATGGAATTTAGAGAAAATAGATAATTAATATATTTAATAACATGACAGCAATGCGGTCAATCGATTCAAAGAGAAATCGAAATGAATAAGGGTGACATTCTCGTTTTGACTAAGGCGAATTTCAAACCATTTTTCCGCAACAACAAATATTCCCAATTCAAACACCGTGAATTGGATTTGATCATCAAACTCAAGGATTTACAATTTAGTTTGATGACAACAGAATTGGGCGATGAAACACTGTTGAAAGATGATGTTTTCAAAAAAATGAAAATGTGCGTTTCATCTGACACAAGTGCATTTCATTTATCATCGGTAGAAGGCGAAGAAATAATGAAATGCATGCGAAAACTTCAAAATGAAGTTTTTGAAAAGCTTCAATTGGCCACATTTGCTGATGCTGAATCGTACAATTTTGAAATGAATAACATTGATCCAGTGGTATGTGTTCCAATGTGCGACTTTTTTCTTGCCTATACAGGCACTCATAGTGATTGATTATAACGAGTTTATAAATTTGTTGTATTTCACAGGATGATAATTTCAAATCATTTTTGAATCAATTACCCAATGACGGTATGACCAAAATTCATACAAAGACCCAATGGAAGGTAAGGACGGACAAAAATATTTTCAAATGATTTTTGAAATTCAATTGCTAACGTTCAACTTTGAATTATCAGATTCGACCGGAAGATATTGGAAATCGCATTGTGCTTCAGGTTGACAATTCGCATGTTGTACCAACCGCTTACTGTCCCTTTGGACATATTGTAAGATCCGATGAGAAACCATCGATGTATGATTCAACCCAACTCAACACATCATTGCAATCAACTCTATGTGATGTTGAAAAGAAAATCAATGGCAATACTTACATTGTGAATAAAATGAAACAGGTGAATAAATTAACAGTAATACGATTGTACAATTAATTCATAAGCAATATTTTTCAGGCAAAGAAACATAGCATTGTTCGTTCGGTTGCAAGAAAAGAAGCGGCAGCAACATCAAATCAAGATGTACTCAATCTGCAGGCACAACTGTATGAAAATGAAAAAAAATTCGTACGTCGTTTTCTTAGTGAGTTCAAAGACGTGATGTCAGAGCTTCGTTTTGATCAGTTCCATGCAGAAACAACAAAATCTATAATGATGGCTTGGAATTGCTTCGAACGGCACCAAGATGTACTCACAACGAATGTGCATGCAAACATTCAGGGACGAATTGTAAGCCTTAAAGAAGATTTGCGTGAGTTGGTAGGAGAATATCAAATTCACAAGAGTGAATGCAGTCATTTGAAAATCGAACAGGAATCATTGGTAAATGCGATTCGAGATGAAGCAACGGATATTTCGAAAATTGCCATTGCATTTTTGAAGAATACATATGCGAAGGCTGACAAAAGTACATGCGAGACATTTATCGCAGGAAAAGAATGTGTCATATCTCATCTAAAGGATGAAGTCAAGGTAAATACGAATGGTCTGCTTTATTTAATAATCACATTGCATATCGAATTTACTCTTTTTTTTTTCTAGGAGAAGAATTGGGAAACACCAGAAAGCTTCGATGCTGAAATGTGAGACATGCTATTTTTTTTACTCTTGAAAGGAAGTGACGAAGCTTCTAATTAATTTAATATTCACAGATTGCCTGACAACTTTTATAACTGCATTTCATTGGATAACGCGGAAAAAGTATATAAGTTCACTTATGCCAACCCGAAGTCATTCGCAGAGACATACAAAGTCCTTGAATCGCATTTACATTCCACCGCTGATTTGTTCAAAGAAAATTTCGTCTATTACGATGACGAAAATTTTAAAAATATTCAACGTGAAAATAATAAGAAGAAAAAAGCTGCCCAAGTTGAAATGATCGCCGAAAGAAATTCGTTTCAAAAACGTTGCGTTGAATTCGAGCAAAAAATTGAAGACTTTGATAAACATTATATCGACATTGCTGAGAAATGTTCATCAATTGGCATTGCCTTGAATCCGAAAGAGTTCAGTCTCAAATCACCAATTCGTCAATTGGTGGACGATCAAGTCAACAATCCTGGATGTGTTGATATGATGATGTCAACGTACAATCATCACAATGCTGCTCTTATTCTAAAATTGGCCATGAATCTAACCGTGGAATCACCCATTCTTATTTTTGACAGCCTCGATTATATCATCGAACCACAACTGATCAGGTAAATTGGTTTTCTTTGGAAACTCATTTCAATGAGATTATGAGCGTGTATTTTTTTATTGTTTTTCATTTTTATCAGCCCCTTCATCGACTATTTACAAGAAAAAGTCAAAGCAGGCGCAATTCAAGTGATTTTTATGTTACTGAATCCACAAGAGGGGCTATCGATTCCAAATGCTTATCAAATGTGGATTGATAAAAAGGTGACTTGGTATTTTTTTTGAAGACGATTAGAGAGAGAACAGTTTGATTGATTTTCATAATTTACAGGACGTCGAACAAATTGCAAACACATCAGATCTATTGAAAGTGGGCGTAGGCGAGCAACAATCAGACCATTTGCAATCCGAGATGGGAGTTCCTGCTTTGGGCATATCGTCAATAGAACGTATAGATGGTGCAGCAACCACTAGCACCCTCCTACCGCGTGGTCGAGTAATCACTAGCACCCCGTTACCGAAGTAACACGTGTCATGCTTAACTGTTTGCCAATTTCAAATGTGAAACTATCCAGAATTTCATTTTTCTATAAGCATTCTCAATTCTATACTCGTGATTTCATATAAATCAATATATTAATTCCTAAAGAAACAGGGATTTTTTTCGAATTGATGTTGCGAATTTACCCTTTATTTGTACCCTTCAAAGAAAAAAAAAACAAAGACAACTAACTAAGATTGTGCATTATGAAATTTGCTTTTACCAAAAAATTGTTATTATAATAATTAATATTTGTGACATACAAATTTATGTTTCAAACAATTATGTTTCCGATTTTAAGCAATAATTGAAAATGCCAAAAAAATAAATGAAAATAGAAAAAAAGAGAATTAAATGATTAATAGCGAATACAATAAAATGTTTCTATAAAATGCTACACTCTCTTAACTTTTATTGAAATTTTCATTTGTTAAATTGGCAGCTATACAAATTAAAGTTCTGAGTTTGACTTAAATAAATATTGATAAGGTATTGATGATAAAAACATTGAACTTGTAAAACACATGTATGCCAACCAACACGTTTTACCAAGATATGTTCTAAAGATAAGTATGAAATTTGAATAATAAGACGCAGAAGGTAATAATTTCGATATTGTAAACATGTCTGACGTAAATGATTCACCAAATTCAACAATTTACAACGATTATCTTCTGATAAAATCGACAAACAATTCTATGAAGTAGCTTAATTGAAAATGTAAATTGTATTTTCCCTTGAAGTTCACTTTTATTTTCTTTGAACCATACATGGGCACGCAAAAGATTTAAGGGGGGTCCTCAAAAAAACCCTAGCAAATCAAGACATTCTTTCTCTAGCAAATAGAAAGAATTTTCGGCTGTCGTCGGAGGGGTCCCTCGGACGATTTAAGGGGGTTCTCCGGGCTTACACCCCCCTGTGTCCATTTATGCTTTGAACAGAAATCTTCATTTAATTTTCGGTTGTGTTGCTGTGCTGATTGAACGACGTCACTGCACTCAATATCACATATGGATTTTATTCGTCATAAATCTGTTATCAACGGTATAGTTATGTTTATAGCTTGTCACCAGGTACTCGTTCAACGATATCTTTGCTAAAAATAATGTACTTGACAAAATCATTGTGCACAGATTCAACACATGTTCATCGGAACTTTAATTTATAGCAATCATATGTGACAACTTGACGACACATACACACATTTTCTGTTGTCAAAAAATGTCAAAATGCAATATATACTATATATGGATCAAATAGTTTTAATTTTAAATAAAAAACGAATTTAATGCCTATAAGATTCTAAAAACAATACATATTCTAGACTTACAAATGTATGACTATTTACAACGAATTCTACTAAACTATTAGAAAAAATGCAACCCACTTTCTTATCAATAAGCAACTCGTTTCCAGTGATACCATGTCTTTATAATATCAAATAGCAGTGTGCCTGGGCTATTATCATTCCTGGATAATAATTGACTCTGGCCATATAGATCATAGTCTGAGATAATGTGATTCTTTTCAACTCCAACTTCAATTAATCCATGGGCGGAATGCAATTGTTGATGTGATGGTTGCAACACATCAAAAGTCCCAATAAATGCAATGCATATGCTGTCTGAATCGTAACCCTTTGTGTGTTCACCTTGATACTCCCATCCACGTCCAATATATATGCCACCATCATCTCCAACAAGGAAATTATAAGCGATATCATTCAATCCATCTGTTTGGTGTTTCTCTTGAATTTTCTGCACTCTTTCGATACACTTGGTCTAAATTGAAAGGACATTTTTAGAAAATGCAAATGATTGATCGTTTTATTTCTTGCACGTACCGTTGTGTTACAATTTTCTGTATTTGTTGAAGCAATGATAATTCTTTTTACGGGAAGTTTAAACTCGGATAAATTAAATTGGGAAGATTTTGCATTCCATTTATTTCTCTCAATAATATTTAGATCTTCTGTTGATTTTCCATCTAAAATTGAACAGAACATTTAACCGTTTTTTTTATTTCATACCAAAATATATTTGATTACACAATTTTGAACTTACATTGAACGGTAGGATTTTGTTGAAGTATCATTTTTGTTAAATATGCGCCAAACAAAACTCCGGTGAGCGTACAAATCAAAACAACAATCATAAACATCCATATCGATCTTGATTCAATCACTTTGTGATTGTTGGCCAGTGTCACATGGTAATCTAAATAACGAACAAAATTTTCATGAAATTATTTTATCACATCAAAATAGTATCATTTATGAATAATAAAATACCTGTCAAACCTGTTGGACCATTAATTTGTCTTGATTTTTCGTTAGACATTTTCGATGCAGTCGATTTTTTAAGTCAGCTGTTTTGTCAGTTGAAACGTTTATGATTTGATTTTGCGAACAGAGCGGCAATTTAAACCATTGAGACGGGCTACAAAAGTCTTCTTATCAAAAGAATAATTGACTTATCTTATCAGTTCGTACGAGATAAAATCAATGCTTTAAATTATGGTCGGTCACAAAAGAGTCGACTATAAATAAGATCAAGTGAAAAGTACGCTACTTGATTCTTTTTTTCAATCATGCTTTCTCATTTTATAAGGCTGGATCCTCAGACCAGACACATATCTAAAAAAAGGTGATCACACGATGAATGATTTAAAAACACATGATCAACTTGAAACGTGTAGTACTCAATTAAATTGGACTTACGATATTCTATATTTGTAACAGCAATTTTGACTTGATTTGCTACCAATCACTTGGTGCTTCAATCAAGTGGTTACCGATTTCTGCATGATTTCCTAGCTCCATCGTTGATGCTTGAGTATTACACTCACTTGCGGTAAAATTGAGCCAATTATTGAACTCGAATTTGTGTTTCAATATTAAATTACTACAGGAAATTGTAAATTTTGTAAATAACAAGTCTAGAGAAAATGTGTTGCGATGTTTTAACTTGTAAGCGGCAAAAAGGCGCAATATCAAGAAGAGCCAGTTGTTTATCAATTTATTGACTACATATTATTGGTTATTGAAAGAAAATGTCTAAAAATATTACATATGATTAAACGAGAACAAAGAAGAAAACTGAAGTACAGCTAGTTACAAATTAATAAAAATGTCTTCTCTACCAGTAAAACTTATTAGTTTTCATTTATTAATGAAGAAAAAAATTGATACTTCATGGTGAGCCAGGTTAATTTTGTATTCACAATAAAGTATCAAGCATGTTTCTTATTAGAGCTTTGAAATATTTCGCTATAGCTCAAATGATTATGTCAGTTCAATGCTTCCAATTTTGGATTTCAAAATAGAGCACGACCAGGACTCTCTGATAGTATCAATTGTCGTTGACCGTACAGATGATAATTTTTGTTAACTTTGCCCAATCGAACACCTTCGGCAATAAGAGTTTGAGCGGCGGATAACTGCTTCTGTGGCGGTTCTTCCAAGTTAAAAGTTCCAATGAATGCAATGGAAATGCTATTATGATTGTATCCTTTTGTATGGGCACCTTCATAATCCCATCCACGTCCAGTATATATGCCACCGTCACCACCAACCAAGAAATTATAATTACATTTCGTTTTAACGATTTATTCGCAAATGGTTTTAATTCGTGTGATGAACACTGAATTTATATACAAATCTCCTGCCTGCTGTAGGGAATTACCAAATTAAAAAATACATCGAACCAATCGGTGTGAATCATTGATCATCATTTATCAAAGAGCAATCGCAATTCGGACAGATACTTATGACACCATCTACGTAAAATACGCTGAGTACAATGTAAATCAAACGTATATCTCTAAAACGTTTCTCCTTCTTCTTCATCTCCTTCCCCTCGCTATACTTTTACATTGAAGTAAGCCTGTTTTACACAGATGGCGTTTTTCTGTAAGATATGTGACATCACAATACAATCATATTGACTGCGCTCATCTCTCGCCATTGACCATGTTCAGTTTTAGACGTAATATTAGATAAGCGTTTGTGCATCCGTACATCCCCGATGATACGTGATTTATTGTGTAATTTTGTCGATATAAATAATTAAGACGTATTAAATGGTATTTTGACTACTGACTTGAATTTAAAATAACCTTACCATATTATTTCCTTAAAACAGATCTTGAACAAATTGAAGCGTGAACTAAATCGTATTTATACCATTTTATGGCAATTTCGTTGTCATATTATGGTAGATCACAGTAATGAAAGGCTCCATTTTGTTTTCGTTCGTTAATTCAATATCAATTGATTTATTTATTAGTTACAATTTCTTTTTGGAATGTATTGATTCAAGGAAAAAACATCTTTCTCAATGATCCGTTGTTGAAATGTAAACGACAGCTTTAGATTTTAAGTTAAAACATATGTATGATGAAGATCTGGTCCACTTGAAGAGATTATTAATTTAATCATGCACTGAACATCAATTGAAAACATACACCAACATTTTTTATGATTCAGTCAATAATTTTATTTATAAAATACATTTAAAAAAAATAGATGTCTTAAACAAGCGTAACAATAAAAAAATCTAAAGACAAACTAAATTGAAAAAAAAAAAAAGAGATTTCGAAATGAAAAAGAATTGCATAGAAAATGTTTGCAAGAAAAAATATCAAACGTCTTCAAAATGTTACACGTTATCCTTGACTTTATCGCACACTTGAGTTTCTTCACAAAACAAAGAAAATATTGATCGATACCTATATATCTACATCTAAATTTCATAATATCACCTAATATTTTCAGTCCAATGATCCCATTTTTTAATAATTTCGTATAACGCTAGACCAGGACTTTCTGACGGTATTAGCTGACGATGACCATAAAGGCTATAATCCGATGTTAATTTTTTTAATTTGACTCCTTCTTCGAGAATTTTCTGTGCTGCATATAGTTGCGGTTTTGGCGGTTCGATTTTATTGAAGGTTCCAATGAATGCAATGCAAATGCTATTTATATTGTAACCTTTTGTGTGTGCACCTTGAATATTCCATCCACGTCCGACATACACGGCTCCGTCGCCACCAACTAAAAAATTGTAACCAATGTCATCCCATCCCCGTGACTCAATATGAAATGTTTGAATCATTCGAACACGATATGTGCATGATGCCTACAAAGCAACGATATTTAATATTTAGAAATGATAAATCATATCCATTTAAATACCTGTGTCGTGCAATTTTCGGTAGCCGTATGTGCTATTATTACGCGTTTTGCGGGTAAATCAAGAGGTACCAGCTCATGTTCTGGTGGTTGCGCAATCCAATCACTTCTGGTTACGATTCGTAATGGTCCGGCTGTATCTGTGATTAAATCTGAACCTAAAACAATGCACAACAACATTATATTTGAAGCAAATATCTGAATTTTGGTACAATATTAGTAGAAATTCGTTTGGATTCATTGACTGATCGCTGTTTTGATTATAAAAGGGCAAATGATTCGGAACTAACTCTAAACACTAATTCTACAGATAAGTTATCAAAAAAAGATATTAATCATTCATGTTCGTTGTTAATTATTAGTGTAATAACATCAAAACAGCGATCAATCTTGTGTCTATTTTGATAATTTTCATTTACCGAACATATTTTTATTATGTTAGTTTGAAAATGATTATGCGACCTTTGTCCCTTGTAATGTAACTTTCCGAATTAAATTATTGAAACGATAAAATAAATGATTTTTGTTTGCAAACCTATTGAAGATGGTATTGGTATATTCAACCGTGAATCATCGCCGTCGCCAATTCTCTCTTCTGAAAAAAGTAACCACAAAATGTGGTTTCTGTGTCAGCAAATTAACAGATTTGGACAGGGAAAGAAGAAATTTTTTAAAGCAGAATTGAAGTGGCGATTCAGTCAAGAGAAGAAGAATTTTTGATAAGCATAAATAAAGTAGCCCGGTTTTAATATTTTTACCATACTTACTTGTCGAATGCCTGTTCGTTCCGTTGCTATTTAATTTCACCGTCAATATTATCGCCAACAATGAACAAGCTAATAATCCGGCACCAACAGCGCTCACTACCGTCTGTTTATTGGTCCACTTTGATTTCTTTTGCAGTTCATCGGGATGTTTGGTAGATGGAAAATCTAATGGTAACAACAAAACACACAATTAACAAGTGTTTCCAATGATGAATATACACACAGGCGTTTACATGTGCATGAAATTATAGAAATTGATTTCACAAATATGAATGTATAAAAGAAGGAAAAGAATTGAAGCAGATAGAACGTCAGCAGACAAATGTAAACGCTACATTATCTGGAATTTTTGAAACATTTTGTTCTTGTTTCAATGATTTCAATATTAACAAAAACAAGCGATTTTTTTTCTCATTCTTTCGGGTCTATGAAAATGCAATTAAAAATGACGTAACAATATTGTGCTTTAACATAAACCAGCTATAAGAAGACAAACTGTTCCCCACCATTTAATTAAAACTTTAAAAAAATCTATTGTATTCATTGTATTCGCTTCAATTTGATGAACTTGTTTCGTGTGCTAAAACTTAATCTCGGTTTTACCAGCTTTTTTGCATTAAACTTTATATTTGCTAACGTCACTCATATAGCAAGCTTATATGACAGATACACATTGGGAAATCGAATTTTAACAATTTTTTTACATTAGTCACTGCTGCATGCACGTATTGTGCTTTGCATCGTCACAGGTCTGATATATTGTTGATTTATACGAAACTGATTTGAATTTATGAACGAAATACATGAATCGAAAAAGCAAGTATTATGGAATCATCGTTTCAAAGAATTATCGCATTGTTGATCTTTAACCCTTAACCGGGTAGTTCAAAATACTAACGTTATCGGGCAAGTGGGGCCTCTTTTTTCTATTTTCAAATTTCATTGAATTTATACGACGAAAATTATTCTATAAACATAATAGATATTGAATTAAATATTTTTTTTTGTAAAAAGGATGAATTCAAGTTTCAGTTCAGTAGTCAGTTAAGTACAAATTTTGCACTTCATTTAAAAATTTTGATTGGAAAATGTATTTGTATGGAAAATGTACGTCCGGTAGTTGTTCAAACCTCAATACAGCGCTACTTAGGGAACCAAATTCAAAACAACTTTTATCAACGATTAGTAAAAGGATGAAAGAATATATTACAAAACAATTTGTTTGATTAAAATAATATTTTATGCGATTTTATGTATCTTTTTTTTTTTAAATTTGCTACCGGGCCTCAGAGGCCTGACCTGTCCGGTTAAGGGTTAAATTTGATTTCAAACGCAAAAAAAATCAAATACATTTTTTACGAGTATATCTTGTTGTGACACGAATGAAAACAAAAAAAAAATTGAGGATAATTGTGGTTCCCGTGTGCAAAAAAATGTTACTCTTCGAAAAAAATCACATATACTATACCGTCAAAATGTCGTAAATTGACCAAACATTTTACACGTAGGATAAATATTTTTGGAAATGGAAAACTTGTCTCTATGAAAATTCTTCCAATTATTTTACTGTTACTTTTTTATATGTTTCTCTTTCTTTTCTTCTCTTTCTATCAGGTAATACCTGTGCTCTAATCTAACAAATTGTATAATTACAGTGATTTACCCTTTTCACGTTTACTTATGTTGTCGGCACTGTTGTTTACGTATCCGAGATTATCGTTTTCATGTTGTTCCGTCTCCTTCCATTTGTTTTTATCGTAAACAAATTGTTTTATTGTTACTGGACCCTGGTAAAAAGTTTTATTACCGAATGTGATATCGGAAGAATTTTGCACCGCAATGCTTCCGATATTCGGTTTAACATCATTATTCGCGCACAGAATACTCGATTGGCACAAATTTGGTGGATCGACATTTTTATTAACTAAAACTATTCCACTAGAACATTTATATTCGTTATTATTATTATTACAGTTAATCACTTCGTCAACATCTGAATCTGAATCGATAACACTGGAATCATTTTCATTTTCGTCGAGTGTTACAATCGATATATTATTGCTGCCAATTGAATTTCTCGTTAATGATCTCTGTCTATTTGTGGAACAATCATTCAAATTATTCTGTGCGTGTTCACAAATCGCATCATCGATTTGAATATTGGATGTGGTATTTGGTGTCGTTGTTTCAGTTATTATCGCAATTCCATCACCTTTTCCATTATCAATGTTGACTGTTGAACTTAATTCCACAGCGCTTAAGACTATGCCGGACATTTTGATTTGCGTCTTGAATAAATTGATTATTTTGCTCGTTCGCTCATTTAATCCGAATCAGACACCAAAAAAAAAACACTGTAAAACTTGAAAGGTACGGGTATAGAATGCATTAATATTATCAAATTGTGATTTATTCCTTTGTTTATAGTCACATTTGTATTTCGATCGATCATTGCCTTGGTATCACATCATATTTTTTTGGGCTCTTAATAAAAAATATAAACGCACAGATGAAAAATTCAATGGAAATGATAACACCGATTTTTCTTTTTCTTCCGTTTCATCCGACGATTTGCATCAAATACTCCCGAAAACTTTCATCACCAGTGTCAACTTATCATAAGATGAATTTGACAGATAAAGAAAACACGCGTACAAAATGAAATTAGCAATTTACGCAATAATTCTTTATGTAACGAGAATGAGATGTAAGAACAACACAAAAATGGAATATTAATCAAATGCTAATCGAATCTGAAACAATGAACGCGCACACACAGCGTCCGCTTGTGCGACAATAAAGCTACTGATCGCGATTTTTTTTTCAATCTTCCTCGTTGTACGTGCACTGTGCCTCGTTCATTAATATTTTAGTATGTATTATAAACATTTGCAAAAAAAAAACGAGATAAACAAGTTGTCAGCACGATTACAAACACACTGTCCGATTCGTTTGCGTTCTGAGAATTACTATTTACACATAAGCATTCGACAAAATACACACTTTAATAGTTGCTTGATACAATACTAATTTGCTTAGAATGTCTCAGAGGCAGAACCGTGTAACGTTCAACATCTCAATTGTTTCGTTGAGAATCTTTCTTTTCCTCTCCTTCTCTCCCTCTGTCGATCGTCAAATTATAATACGGTGTGTGTTTGAAATTAAAAAAAAAAAAATGTTTTACCCCAAAATTCATAAAACTTTCTGCTCTCCGAAATCGAATTAAGTCGTGATCGTAATATAAATACATTAAATCAATGCGCACAATTCTTTATATAGAATAAATGAAATCTCTGGCTAAATCAACTACCAGTGTATGTGAAATGTTCAATCCACACAGACACCTGACCAACGAATACTTGCAATTTTAAAACTCTTTGTCATTCAATAAATATAATTGCCTTTACTTGTGTGTTGACACGATAAACACACATCGTAAATAACGTGAAATGGCTCATTCTCTTTCTCAATAAGAACGAATGTTTTGACTATTGAATAAAGATACCGAAACCACGAAACAGAATTATAATTGGTCGAACAAAGAGAACAAGTACAACCCACTGTCTGTTAATTATTCAATGTTATCATATGGTGTTTTTTTTTTTTTTTTAAAAAAAAAAATGAAAGAAAAACGAAAGAAAAACTTTATTATTAGTTCGTTGTGCTACAATTACTTTAAACCAATTACCAATGATACGCCATGTTTTTCATGTTTTTCACGATTTTTATTTATTCTCTGTGTAACTAAGAAAATCTGCATAATTCTTAAACTACCAGATAGCATTATTTCATTTTTGTTCTTGTATTATCTTAATGTGCAATGATAGAGATAAGTTCAATCTTTTATGTTCTTCTTTAAATTAATTTTAATTTATTGCAAATATGTGTACAGAGAATGAAATTGATAAACAGACTATACGAATGATGATTGGATTTCTTCACTCGAGATAGATAAGCGCGTTTGTCCAGTTGCGTGAAAAGTGGCGAGAATTTAAGAAATTATTTACTGTCGTCGTCGATGTTTATGTTTGTTAGATTCGTCGCTACTTGACGATGACGACGACGAAGAGGAGGATGATGATGACGATGACTCTGAATCGGAACTGCTTGACGACGATGTGGAATGACGCCGATGCTTCTTCGATTTTTTACTGTGATCGGATCGTTTTTTCTTATCTTTACTGTGGTCGCGTCTCTTTTTTTTCTTCGATGGTTCTGAATCGGAATCACTTGAATCACTCGCGCTGTCACTGCTGCTCGAATCTTTTCGCTTGCGTCGACGTGATTTTTTTGGCCGTGAATCTTCATCCGACGATGAACTGCTGTCGTCACTTGTGTCTGACTTCATTTTCTTTTTATCACCCTTTTTGCGTTTTGTTTTCTCTTCGCCGGATTTCGATGATTCTCCTTTATTTTCATCAATTGTTTGGCCATTCTTCTCTTCGGCCACAATATCCCGTTCTCTTGATGGTGTTCGAACCAATTTGTAGAGTTTATTTTTTGCAGCGTTCTCTTGTTGTGCTTCCAATTCCTTTTGCAGGGCGGTACTTTTAGCAAGTTCCTCTTTTGCTTTTCGATCAGCATCGAAACTACTGCCTTCGACAAAGTACTCCGAAATTCCAAATGCTGAACGTAGCATTGCATTCTTTTCATGTTTTGCAGCAGCTATTTGATGAGTGTCACGCACGACATATCGTCCAAATTCATCTTTCGGCAATTGTTCACATTGACTTTCACCCAGCAATTTTTCACGATAGGCTTGCACTTTCGCTGCTACTTCGTCGGCCGTGTAATCTTGTTCTTCCAACATTTCTTCAAATTCCAAGACTTTCACTTCGATTTTACGTTTTCGCTCGTGCTCAAGGATTTCTTCGTTTGGACCTCGATTATTTATTGCTTCTGCTTTTGATAGTTCAGCTTCTGTTTTATATTTTACATTGTCTTTTTTACCTTGACGAACAAAGGCCATATTCCGTTGAACGTGGCCATTCGTGCCAGAACCACGGGCCGTCGCCAATCCAATTCCATTATACATTTTTGTTTTTACAAATGTTTGCTTTTTAGCTCAACTGAAACAATTCGGTGCACAGTAAACGTTTACAATGCTTTGATGTAACAACAAATGAATATCGTGTTGAAACTTTATTGAAACCACGAATTTAACACTGAAACCAGAAAAAAATTGAAATAATTATTTACTGTGTTCGTTTTATTCGACGAATTTGTATTTTGTTTTATACGTATAAAATACGATAGCCAACACAAAATGCGTGTTTATTTAAAAGCAAATGTCAAATTAACAGAGGTTTCAGCTTGATTTGATGAGCTCATTAAAGTGGCGCCCTCATGACAGCCGGTGAGTGTTGTTGATTTAAAATCTTGCTTACCATATTTAAGTAATGGTTCATTCACAATTGGTTGGGCTTTTGAATAGATTTCGTTTTATTTTTTTATGATAAAAAATAAACTAAAAACAGGCGTCTGATCGAACAATTCATTGTTTATAATATAGCAAAATTCGATTAAATGCTATACCGACGCGACTATACCTTTTCTTCTGGATGTAACTTATATTCAAAGTCCAACGTCATAATTTGAATTTTTTTGTCGTTTCATTTCAAAAATTCAAATTATAGATACAGATACACATTTTCTTCAAATTATAGTTTTATTGAAGTCTCACTGTCACTTCAGTTTTACAGAAGTGAAAAGAAAATTTCAAATTATGGTATAAAAACAATATTACGGAATTGTCCAAAAATAAATCTCAACAGTGAACAAAAGTTTACTAGTCTATTCGTGAGAGATTACAGTTATCGCTCTTAAAATGTCTTGGTAAAGTGATTGTATCAAATATATATAAATCACGTGTGAATTGAACTTGTGCGATCAATGCCTATCTTATAAAATTGATTTACACACAGTTAACGCCAATTATATTTTAAATTCAAATTTACAAAAAAACACATTTTTTTATTTTTTGAATTGATTTATTTTTCTCGATTTTTTTTTTGTTATTTTTCTCTCGCTTGCTTGTTATCACAAGTACATAATTTATCATATAGATTTGTAGGCATTTGTCCGCCTTGAATCGATTGATTTTTTTAAAACTTTATTGCTTGATCAAAAATTAAAAGAGAACATTCAAGTCGTGAAATAATACAAAAATAAATGAAGAAACGAAAGAAGACACAATTGAATGGCTTAAGGTATTTTAAGGATACGTAAAATACGCAATACGCAATACACAATACACATATTCAATATATGGATGATAAAACACACGCGAAGAATGGAGGGTTGTTTTTTGCTGTTGTTGCTTTTGATGGATTTGAAGTGTGTGCTCGGGTGACACTAATGGTATAGATATTTGAATTAAATTTGACGGGTTTTCGAGATAACGAGATTATTTGACTGTCGATATAGTTGGTTTAAACATTTCGAACGAGTTGTGATTTATTTTATGTTAACAATGAGTACGAATTTTGATGACAAAAGATGAAATGCTTTTTTCCACGGTCCCAAAGTACACGGTCCCGTTCTATGAAACGTAAGTTTGTCGGAATTTTTCCTGTAGCAATTGATAAGCGGTAAACACTCTGCAAATAAAAACGAAAAAAAAGAGGAAATGGTAATTCATTGATTAGTCCAATGACAACAAATAAATATAACAACAGAGCGCAAGCCGTGCATGACTGTCAATGAGTCAGATGTATCAAGTGGACAGTTGTGTGTACAAATTCGTTGGATGTGAGTAATACAAGCAATTATTGCGAAAAATCTTTTTTGAGTGTGAACAATAACAACACGTTTTCGTTGTTCTTACACCGGCGCGATGTTTCACCTATTTCACCATGTGAAGGTGAAACGATGCAATCTCTATATCATATGCGGCATTTATATTATCGTTTATCATATCAGATATAATATGAAAGTCCCCCAAAAAAACTGACGGTAAGTCGGTGAATTTATGTCAGTTTGCGTTATTACGTGGCATTGTAATATAAGAGTGTGACTAATTGGTGTGAAGTGAACTCAGAAACGGTGGGACTTATTTGTCGCAATAGTTATATTTTAATTGATCAACACGATACAGTGAAAAATTAAACCACTCCGAAACCGTGTTTCACTTGTTTTATCTCGAATGTACACGGTGCTCACATTATGCCAGACGGCAAGCGAATAAAGTCTATTGCATATTATACTTACTTATCTTTAGCAGCCTTAAATGAACGTCTTTTCAGTTTCTTCGTTTTATCACAAATTGGTGCTTCGATGGTTGGAATATCAAGAGGCTGAATGGAAGTACAGTTATCTGTTTGTGTGAGAAAGAAAAATGTAGAGAGGTGAATCAAGAAAATGCAAAGGGATTAATGTATTTTCGTTGTTGATTTGAGAAAATGTTTGAAAATTCCTTTTACCTGGGTGACAGAAAAATGCCATCGAATGTCGGCCACGCACACGAACATTCTCTTGTTCCGGAATGATAACGCGATGTAATAAAGCTGGATAACGTTTTTGGCTCCATATCGATAAAATTTCGCCAGTATTAATAAGAATTGCTCCTGGAAGATGTCCGACACGTTTCCATTTCGTTGAACCGGGCAATTTAGCCTCCAAACCACCTTCAGAATCTTGCGACAGCAATGTGAATGTACCGTAATCGCCTGTAATATAAATCAATCATGAAAATATTTATTTTTTGTGTCAATTGTGCAATCACACTTACAATGAGCACCGCAACGGGTGACGTTGAACTCTTTTTCGCTACTCGAACGTGATGATCTCGATGACTTCGAATGATCACTTATGTTTCCGTTATTGTCATCGGTATCGTCGGTTTCATCGTCTGTATCGGTGTCCGAGTTCTTTCTCGATTTTTCCGTTTTCACATCACGCGGTGGTACTAAATCAATGCCACCATTTCCATTACAGCGTTGTTGGCTGTACTTGCACCGTCCTTTTGTCATTTCGCATTTGTTGTCATCCTCCTTTATGACAGGTGGATAGTATAATAGACGCAACGTTGTTTCATTGTCATGATTACCAGAAAGCATATGGGAATGATTTTCGAGGAAATAGTTTGATTGCAAATCTATACAAAATCAATCAATCAGGAAAACAAAAAACACGAAAATTATTATTTTTTTGTTTCAATCGAATCGTTTAATCAAAATAAACAACTCACCAAGACCAATAGCAATCGCTTGCAACAATAAAGCAGACAAGTGCTTAAAATCGTTAGCCAATTCGGCGATGTGCTCTTTGAAACCAGGTAATGGTTGCTCAGGCAATATGGCCGCATTCAATGTACATATATTAAATGCATGCCGCAATTCCGGCGTAGTACCATCAAAACGTTCCTGGCTTGGTTTGATATAGCCATGATTATCGGGCGCTTTACGCATATACAACTCCTTGGTATCGTTGGGCAATTTACAAAAATCATCCAAATGCAACCAAGCAGTTTTCAGCTAAAATGATTGAATTCGTTTTAGTTTTCACGTTTCCTATACTCGATTATTGTTATGAAAGTACCTTTTCTTCCGAGATTCCGTGATTTACCAAAAACGCAATGCCTTTTTCACATAGCGCTTTCTGCAATTGGCTTGCAACGCGATTCACCACAGACTTCTTTGGACACTCTTCAGTGCCTGAAAAAAAAACAAAAGAAAATGAAAGAAGGGAAAAAATTAATATTTCACGAAATATTTTGAAAGAAAACAACATTCTATGCTATGGGTGTTGATAAATATTTAACACAAAATAAATAAATATGTTTTATTATTTCATTTCAGTGTGCACATTTTTCAATCCATTGGATAATATTTCCAGAAATGAAAATGTGTGCGAAATTTTGAGAATATTTCCGAGTAATTCTGAGTATCAACTACTTTTTGAAGTAAATCACATTTTCATTCATAACATTGGCATGTGTAACATTGCTATGATTCTTTACTGGCCCGAATCAAAAAAACGTATAGCTTCCCGAAAATGTCTAGTGTTAATGAATTTTCTTCAAATAAATTCAACTCAAAGTCTAAAATTTGCGGCGTATTTTGTTCCCGTTCAAAATTCGCGTCATTGAATGAAATTTGTACGTATATGCAGGTGTACAAAAATTTCATGTTTGTAGAGCTAGTGTGCTTCTCAGAGTATAAATCAAAAAGTGCCTACTTTCAATTTTAAGTGCGCAAAATTCGATGGCATTTTCAAAGTGAAGCGAATTAATATTCAAACTTAAACGTCACGACCATGGTTTTTGCTTCGGGAAGTCTTAATATCAATATCGCTTCATCAAATGCCATAAATTGATATAGAATTTTTTGGTCTTTAAATTAATATCAGGCGCTTGTGAGAAACACCCTATACACATCTTTTTTTCTTATTATTGAACATCATTTTTAAAATTCAAATAAATTTTAGTTTATCTTGTGCTCACAGAAAAGTTTGGTAAGCATCGGTTTCTTTTGCAATCGATTCAATTGACGTGTGCGACGGCAGCAAACACATATGTTCGTAATGAGAAATACTACCATCATATTTATATACATATATATATATATATGTTAAAATTCAGTTTGAAGGTTTAGGGAGTGATAACCAATTCTATTGTGGTATGTTAAACAGTTAAATTCACATGCGCACATTTGCGGTAAAGTATAACGTAGCGTATGCAAAACACAAAACAATAAACAATTTGAAAACAAAGAAGAAGAAAAAAACGAATAAAACGATGAATTTCCAGATAAAAATGATTGCATGTTTGTTTGTCCTTTGATTGCGCGTGAGATACACTCTCTTTCGCCTTCAATATTCACTGAATATTCTGTGCCACTATTTAAATTTATGATAAATATCTTAAATCAGCTGGCAGTAGCAGGTTTCTACATTATCAATGTACTGGAATTGAGTGCAAATAAATTATAGACCCGCAATTATTTTATGAGGTTAGATGTAATGGTAATTGGGTTACCATAACCGCCTAAAAATCAATCAAAGCATCATCGTGTCAGCGATAATCGTATTGAATTATGCAGTTATCGATCAATTTGTTTCGCAAAATATGTGAAATGGAAAAATCGAAAACAAAAGTTGCCGACCAAAAAAATCTGTTACGTTTTTACTTATATTGTGCACAATAAATTCAATTCATGACGTTGTTGATGTAAAACCAAATGGAAATATTATTGCGCGACAAACAAAATACCGTCATTTTATTTCTTCGCAATAAAATAATTGAAATGTTTGTAATCTGATTTGAATACATTTTGGAATTTTTTTGTAGTTCGCCGATTTTTATTTCTTTTTGCAATTGATGCTCTCTATTCAATTAATTATTTTTTGTTACCAGTTAGAACCAGTCGAGCATTCAATATCGTTTATACAAATGTATCAATTGATATTCTGTTGAGTTTGCTTGTTTCGCTATGAAAACTAATTGAGAGTTTTACGTAATGGATGCGCGCGGCAATAAGATAGTTTATGTGTGGTTGACGCATTCAGTTGTCATCCCATTTCAATTTCGACAGTACTGAAAGAATTGAACAGAGGCAAGGTAAGGCAGAGAGAGAGATAGATACGATCGATGATATAAAAGTGAAATATTGATTTAATGAATCTTAATTAAGACTAACGAGCTCTCAAATCCATTGGCACGAAACACGCGGACTTCGATGACGTGATAAAAAAAGAGAAGAAAAATGTCTAGCTCTGCATTCAAAGCACTTAATCGCTTAGAACAAAAATAAATGAGAACTTTATACGTATACGAATTCAGTTTCATATTGATACTAGTCCAGGTTGATTTGTTAATTGGTTACTTTGTAATTGTTTTTTGTTTTGTAATGAATATGAGATAGTCAGACATGACATACAAATGTTCAGATAGCACAGTCAATCCACGTGCCCATAAAGTGGCAAAACACAGCGAATTTTCACATAAAAACAAATTAAAACTGCAAAGAACATTTTAAGGGAACAAATTGGAAATTAAAATTATTCATTTTGCCATGTTACTAAGCTCAACGTATCTCACAGCAAAGCTCATGTGACGCAAAATTTTGTTTTTAACGATTTCTCTTTTTATTACTTATATAAACCATCGTGATCAATTACCGAGGAAACATTAAGATAGACTCAACGAGAGAATGAGAGAGATAGAAAGACTCATCAAATTCTTCTTGATGGAATGAATGTTACACAAAAAAAAAACAGCAAACAACAATGTATGCATTTGAGGTCGTATCACGTGAAAAGTGGATGGATTCACACCGACATTAAGCGCTCATAAACGATTCCACCCAAAACCAATTTCAAGGAACTTTATGTGAAATACGATCGCTCACTTTAATTTGATCGACAAATAGATAGACTGCTTTGCATATATCATGTGACTTGAGCATTTATTCTCAAGAAGGAAAAAAATCAACACATAGAGCACATACTACATTGTGTAGTTGTCTCGTGTCAAGTTGGTAATTCATAGTTGCGTATTACTATTATTATTATTTTTCATTTGGTCTCGCTTGAAATATGATAAAAGGTATTGTAGCTAGGTAGAATGTATCAAAGAATATTACATAGCACATTTTAGTTGAAATTCTCAGCTGATTGGCAACCGAACAGGTGAAATTTGAATACAATTGAATCGAAATATTTGAATCAGTTGACGTAATTTCAGAATTAGTAGCAGATCTTTTCAAAATAATACATTCATTTATGAGCTGTGAACTTCAATTTCGAATTGACGAAATGCGACAACAACAATGTATTTTTAAAAAAATGTCTGATTGTAAAGTGGCATTTAAGACATGCTTATGAATTTTAATTGACAATTTTTTTTAAATTGAAAGTAAATGCCGTTCATTGTTTTGGCGAGAGGGAAATAACCGACCATTTAATCCTCGAACATATATGTGGCTGTGGACGATAATGAATTATTTTATCTGTGTATATGCTCGTTTCGTTTTGCTTTTATTCCAGGAAACGAGAATATTGAAATAAGAGTTGATCGTGTACAATGGATAGAAACCCTTCAAACAAAACAGTCGATTGGTAATAGTAGCGTGTCCGTATTCATAGCGAAACGTTGGATTATTATTGAAACTAATTAAAACCATATCAATTTCATAGCGAAAGATGGCAAAAAAATAAGGAAGAAACAAACAGTTTAAATAGAACGATCATGGTGCGGGCTTCGTGGTTGTAATGGAGGCTTGGATTTAATTACCAGTTGATCGTTTGATCACAGTGCCAATAGAGTGATTTTCATAGCCCTTTTTTGCTGCAGCACATGCGCATATTTCGGTTTTTTTTTAATTTATTACATTTCATGATGTCAGCCAAGATAGAATGCGAGAGTTAGAGAGACAGAGAAAGAGAGAAAATGGAAAAAATATATAATATATTGAAGATTATTGATGTTCATATGGCGATATGGAAGTTTCCATTTCCTTCTACGGCACGGTATAAGAACATGACAACACCAGCTGACTAAAAGAAAAAAATGTTTCTATTTCGAGTCATACACAAATTCTAGTCGTGCGAGTCATAGCAAAGTTGACATGCTACTTTATTTGAAATGTCAATCGTTTCTTTTTTCAAAAATCGAAAATACTTGTTTTAAAAGTAAAAAAATGAATGCGATAAGATGGCTTTAAGACTCTTGTTTTATTTAGTTGGCCATTTCATAATTATATGGGTAATATTGTGAATTTAAAGATATAATACAAGTCGAAAGGTGACACGAAGAAATCACTCGAAATCAACGTGATGTTTCAATCAATTCAATAAGCCAATAAGCGGCAGCGTCTCTTCGCATAACATATTCGTTAACCATAAATGTTGACAGTCGTATTAGAAGAAGCGAAAAAAAAAACCAACCGAATGAGTTTTATGCTTTTCGACTGAACAGGGCGTTTCGTTGTGCGAATTTGTTTTTAAGGTCACGTCTATGCAAACAAAATAATGACTTTGCCAAGATTTTCTCTGAAGCATTCAGTAACCATGTAAGAGATTATCTAAGCATCACGTATGAAAACATAAAACAACATCATCGTTGCCACATATATCGAACATAGCATCGTGAAAATGTTAAAATATAAATATTTTGAATGAAAAAATAAATGAAGAAGAAAAAAGATCCGAACATTATAATAAAAAAAACTGCTACAGCGACGAGCATTTGAAATTTACATACTCTGTACGAGTGAATCAGGTACACCGTTTGTCGACTGCGAATTAAATAATGAGACTTACAATATTATCGATGACCTTAGCAGCATTTCAGGCCACTTAATTGCAATGATTATCGTTATACGATCGCGATTATAGCTCACCACACGGCGATATTCAAAAAAATTAGAGCTCTTACTAACACCTGTATCAGTAATTTTGATCGTATTTCTCTCTCTGTCTGTCAATCGAATCAATTGTGTCAGATTCTTTAATTTAAACAGTATGTCTCTTTTTGTTCACTTCAACGAAATTTGCCTATCAACCAATTTGCGTTTCGGTATGCCATGCGCATAAGGTTAGAAACAGAAGGTTCTTTTTGCGATGGTTATTGCCCTTTTCGTCGTTGATTGCCATTTTTCCACGTTTTTTATACGTAGCACGGTTTTGAACTTGTACGAGGTCAAATCTCCGATGCGTTCCGAATATGTTCACATAATTCGCATTAGTTCAATGGAATTTGACGAAATAAAGAATGAGAAGGAAGAAAACGACAAAAAAAAACAACAATAATAACAAAACTTGTTCCGAAATATATAGAAACAGAGCAATGCTCTAGCAAAAATTTTGTTTGAAAGACCAAAGAACAAGGCGGTATTTGGAATAAAAACGGCGTACAGACAAAGGTCCATGAAACGATAGTCAATGCAATTTATTAAATAGCAAGCCGAAAAAAAGAAACAACAGAAATACACACTGGGAAAGTGGGACAAATTTGGATGGTTCATTGTCAAATCCGGCGCGTCATTTGATTTTATTTTTCTTTCGTTTGGTTCACATGCATCAAAGTGCAAAATATTGCGCGCATCCGTTTCAATAAATTTCATATTCAAAATACCCACGATAAATATCGAAGGTTGCTCATCATCGTTTCGAATACAAATAAGTCATGGAAACAGAGAAGAAGAAAAAAAAACACCGATACACGCAACAATAATGTCAACAAAGTTGAAACAACAGAAAATTGAATGTGTCAGCAGCGCCTTGCTCAGGTTGCGATTTTTTTTTTGTAAATTTATTGTTTATCTCGAATAAGCTGCTATCAAGTCAATAGTCAAGTTTATCGATAATTCGATTCTGTTGTTTCGGAGAAAGAAATAAATCATCGCTGTTTTTTTTATAAATTATCGTACGCAATAAATGGATAAATAATCTTTTCACCAAATATGGAGCCAGGAACTAATGGTGATACTGTACGATATTGTTTATCAGATACAGGCAAATAATTGTTTGTCCGCAAATCACAATGAAAATGATGAAAATAAATAAAAAATAAATCGTTGAAAAAACCCAAACTTGAGGCGAATGCAAAATGTTTTTTTACATTTCTCTGAGAATTTGATATGTGAATATGTGTGGTGTAGAGTCCGGTGGTGTAGAGAAGAGAAAAGATAAAAAAAAACACAGAGCGAGACACATTTAGCTGCGATACCGCAGTTATATGACTACTTTTCCAATGAAAAGTAAAAATTTCCAGATAAATAAATTTTATTTGGTCGTCATTCGTTTATCTCGCGTCATCCCGCCATACTGTTGGCCATTTGTTTCTGTTTGTTACGTTGTTGTTTCATGTGGATATAGTCGTTTATTTCTTGCCATTTCTGTACTTTGGATCGAGAGTTGGTGAAGTGAGTAAGCGATTGACTGGGTGAATGAATGTATGCATACAATAGATGGATATAATGTTAGTGTGTAGCATGTGCGTGTGTATGTGTCTTTGTGTGATTGTTGGAATTTTGTTGCACATAAATTATTTATTTGTTATGTCGCATAAATGCCGCTGCTGTATTTCAATTTCAACGTTACTTCCATTGCAATTATGACTAGTTGCGCTATTGCTGCCGTATTCTTGGCCATAGGAGTTTTCATTGTAGAAGAAGAAGAAGAAGAGAAAAAATGTGTAATGTAAATGCGCAGCTGTTTGCAACAAAATGTCAATGTTTCACATCAAATCTATGGACCCAGTTGTGTGACAATGTTCACTGCTCTCTGGCAATAACACTCTCATTTTGTGTTTAAAAACTGTATTTCATTTTGCAATTGTTTTCTTTATTCTTTTATTCCGATCTTTCAGTTTAATTTATTTATTCAACAATGGGCTTAGATGTGCAACAAACATATGTACATCAAATGAAACTAAAAGAAAGCTGCAATCAAGCTATATATTCTATAAAAGAATAACATTCTCTCGTTTTATTTATCTCATCATAGCAAATGAATTACCATCGCACTTCGCACATTCGGCACATTCAACTCAATGTTTATTGTCACTTTTATTACAAAATTGCCGATGACAAACCAATCCTATTCGGTCCAAGAACTTTGAATTGTTTACGCGAACAAATTAGCATGTATTTATGACATTTTTGCAATGTTCGATTCGCATGCAATTCAATCAAAATTTGCACAGCAAAACATAAACCTAAAACACGGCGACAAATAAATTCCCGCATACATTGAATTTAATACGAACCGAGATGAAAGTGACATGTGCTAATGTTGAAAATATCACGAGGATCGTGAGGATCGTATCGATCACTTCCGTTAGAATAAATAATCAAATACTTGCATACAAATGGCAAGTAGAAAGCGTTTGCCCACATAATATTTCATCATGGTGATTTTGATTTGCTATGAGCCACATTCGTTTTCCGTGGTACGCAGCCGCCAGCGACATACTACCTTGGTTTTAATGTCGCATTTGTAATATGATATTATAAAATATATGTTCCAATACCATTCGGGTGTTTTCAATGAATTCAACCAATATACCGAAAATACAAATAAATTATAATAATAGGCTCAACAGTTCGTGTTCAAGACAGAATATAATGTGTGGCTTGTTATTTCCCTCACCAAAATGCATCGCATGTCGATTTGATTGAAAATATCGATAGGAATTAAGACAGCTGTTGCGTTGCTGTAAATTTATAGAAATCACAACTAAGAAAAGCGATCCTAATTCATTGCTTTATGCATCCTCTCCGATTAATACCATGGGTGTTTTTTTTCCGTCGGTGATGGTTTTTTTTTTGTTATTTTCGGGTGTATGAACTCGTTTGTGTGCGTACTCGTTTGCGTGTGTGAATGAATCTGTGGAAGCAGTTAATGTATTTTAAGCGTGTTTGACGGCATTTCAATGGCCATTGAACTTTTTAACGGATAAAATGAGGTATGAATATATATATTGAACAATAACAACATCAAAAACGACGGCGACGACGACGACAACAGCGACGCCATTGATGTAAACTAAATACAAATTTAAAAATAATGTACTTTTAAGGTGCACGTTTATCATTTCGAAGGATTCACAAATATTGTGTACTTCGTTCTTGCACCAACCATCCGTCCGTGGTACGGTCTCGATAGTCGTTGCTAAACACGTAATTCTACAACAATTGACTATATGCGGTTTGGAGCAATGTCGCTCGCAACAGGTAACAACGATCATACTTTGCTTTAATGATCGCACGTAATTTTCTCTTTCTCTCTCCCTATCTCCCTTTCTCGGTTTGTATTTCAGCTTATTTTGCGCTTTAGTTTGATATTTAAGCGAAAAGTAGTACTTTGATGTTACTGTCGTTTATCATAGCCAATGTACAATATTACCACCTCTATTTTACACTTTGATACGATCATATGGGAATGCGAATTTAATACAAGCCTATATTATGTTTGTTATTTGACGCACGTTTCATGAGCAAGTTTCGCTTTTTTTTTTGTTTAAATCTGTAACTCGCCTAGTTGTATTCCGCATTGTGAAAATGCTTGAATTCATTTCATAAAAAGATGAAATGAAACGAATGAAAAACTAATTGTGAAATGATTCGACATATGACCATTTTTAACAAATATAGCGAATAAATGGTTCCTGAATTGGTTTCGCCAATTTAGATCAATCGATTGAATATAAAAAAAATGTGCATGACATTGAAATTTCATATTGAAATAGTTTGCTGGTGGAGACAAATTAAAATTGATTGCTGAAATTGATCAATATCTGCAATTTTGCCACAGGTGCAAAACAATCACAAAATATATAGATAATCGCCACCATATGCGCAACACATTCGTTAATTTGTTTACTCTACATTCGAAATGATTCAAAGCTTTGACGATCCATATTGTGGTGTATCTCAATCACGAGCACGCACACTGATTTTCAGCAAGTAGAGGAAAATTATGGATCACATCGTCCATTTTATGCCACTAATTAACATTTGTTGATATACACTCATTTACTCATATATATGCACCACGCGAATGAATGGGACAAACGGTTGATCCATTTTGAATTTTGCTTCTTCAGTCTCTTGATTTGTCTATCTCTTTTTGAATTAATTCGAATAAAGGGTATATTTTTCTGCTTGAATAATTCGATGGTAGAAGCATTCGCTACCAATCGTTTCATTCCACATTTATTTTTTTTTTTTGGCAAAGTAGAGATTGTTCATTCAATCGAGTCGAAAGAAAATCACCGGCCAACGCATCCGATGCATAAAGGTTATGATGAATCATTTCGATTTCATCATCTCTATTTAACTTTTTCGTCAAACTCAACGCCAATGAAATTTGACATGAGTACGTGCGCATCGAGGAAAACACGCGCAACATGTAATGCAATTGAGATTGTAACACTTTACAAATCTGTATTGCATATTTTCACGAATGTTCAGTGTTTTCAATATGTATAAATATATATAAAAATGAACAACCACAACAACAGTGGCAGCAACTACAGTAACTTATCACACCAAAGAAGTATGTGCTATGTGGACTTTGATTGAGAGCGCGCGTAACGCAAAAGTACACACAATATCTGTGTCAGTCATTTCCATATGAGATAAAAAAAATGGCAACCAAAACAAATTGAAAGAAGAACGCGCTGCCATACTTTACAATTAATACAAATTTCAAAGAGCGCAGAATTTGGCAATATAGACACTTTTGTAATATGCCAAACGACATATTTGGAATCGATCTTTCACATATGCGTGTACATTCGATTGGCTGTCACCAATTAGAAAGTATTTATTTTGAAGAAAAAAAAAAAATCTGCGCTCGTTTCATTATTTTTAGTGATGCATGATGGTGTGTGCGTGCCGTTGGATTTACACAAAACATGTTTATCTCTCTCCCTCTTTCCGTTCATTATCTCACGTCGTGCAAGAAATCCATTTTAACCATGAAGATACAAACACGGTAGTGAAACAAAATAAAAACCTTTATTTGCCTGCAACGACAATGGATTTTTGTTCGGCGATGAGTGTGTGCATTTGAAAATCCAAGTATTACGATTTATTTTTGTTGCTTTTGCGTTGCATTTTATTCCTTTTTTTTATAACTTTATTTTAACACTTTTATTGCGTTCTCTTTTCGAATAACAGCAATCATGTAAGAATGAACGAATATTAACTATTTTAGAATAAAAAAGCAACGCTATAGATTTTGTTTACATTCACGGATGTAGTTTTTTGTTTCGAAGAATAATGAAAGGGACTGTGTGTAAATCGTAAATAAAACTTATCAATTAACATAAATTGTCGCATATTTTAAGCCATGATTTCGCCAAAAGAAATGGACATCGTGTCAACTGAATGAAAGACGAAGAGTTTAGCCTCAATTCAATTTGTTCGTTTCTGTATTCGTTTGGACGTGTTTTGTTATCAATTGAAATCACGATAATTAACATATAAACGCGTTTCTCGGCTCATGAGTACAATTATCAAAGCTCAATGGTTTGGAATCGTATGCAATTTAATTTGTCGCAAAGTGTACACAAGATGTCGAACAGAGAAAAAATGTATCTGATGGTGTGTCGCATAGAGAAAATCAACATTGCTAAAATTAAACCCAATCAATTGTGAATTGATTTGCTAGCATGCCAACAGCAAACACGATCTATATTATCGAAGTGCTATCATCGTTTTATTATTGTTATGATATGATTGTTTTGATTTTTTCGTTTTGATTCGATGTTATTTTTGTGTTCTTGGTTTATTTTAGTGCATGCCGGGCAGAAAAGACACAACCTACAATAAATATAATAATAATCGAATAATGTCATATTAAAGTGAATCAAATTCATTGACGATAGTCACAGTGGCTCGCATTTTCCGAACAAAATGTTTTTAATCGTTAGCCGACAATTGTGTTGTGCGAATGACTTTACATTTTAACTTTTGCTATTTTTATCTTGCATACCCTTTTTTCGCGTATACTTCTTTTTTTCACAATTTTATTGCACATGTATTGAATGTCTTTGACTCGAATATCGTAAGCATCACATGCAGTGAAAATAAATGAACAAAATGAAATGAATCGTACACAGATTGGATCGTCGTGCATATCTATTGTTTCGAAATAGAATTGCTTACTCCAATGTAATTTCGGAACGCATGCATATAGAAAAAAAACAGACATACACGCCATATAAACGTGTTAAGTTAAATTGGTTTTACAATGCACATTACAAATCATACGCCGAATTTCATTCTCGTTATTTCGATGACGAATTACGATTTCAGTTTAAAGAAAAAGTAAACAAAAAAAAAACTAAAGTAAACTCAAATCATATGCTTTCTTGTGCATTTCACGTGTACTGAAACACATACAAGCGACGGCGCGTCAAAGAATATGCGTACAAAAAACACGGTGCAAATTTAAAAAAAGAAAATAAATTTAGACGAAAAACCGTTAGATATAAGAATGTTAAATGTAAGACAGTAAAACATATCGATGAGAACTCTTGAATCGAAGAATATGAATGCACATGAGTGCCGATTACTTGTGTTTATTAAGTCATCAGATTTTTTTTTTTTGAAGTTAACTCAATTTCAAGCCGAACAATGACAACACAAATTCAAATATAAATTCTGCAGACGTAATAGAATCGATAAGACAATAGAATAATAGAGAAGGGCAGACAGTACAATGCATGTCATATATAAAATGTATGTAGAAAAATTCGTTCTCAATTCATTTGAAAGAATATAGTTGAAAAAAAAAAACCGTCACATTCACGTTGAAATATGTTGTTTTTATTGGCATCATTTGGAAATCCAATTTCATTTTTTTTGCCTCATAATATTCACGTCGTTTGACAACGATGACAATGAAGAAGAAGAAGAAGTAATAGCAGCAAAAATGTCTGTTCGATTTGTTAACATTGTCTCGTTTATTGCTCATTTAACTATTTCATTCGCGAACATTCGTTCATTATACATTTTCGATGTGTTTGTTTAGCGTACGGTTTTTTTCCAAGTGGGTCAAAGCACAATTTTTCATTAAATTGCTTTCTGCGTCGAAATCGTCATCGTCACTTAATTATGTAGAGTGCGCGCGCGCACACACACACACACACACTAACCAGCGCAAATGAAATGTGAATGGTTGTGTACACTTTCAATATTCCACCAAAATACAAAAAGAAACAAAACCATTTCGATCAAAATCTTTACGATTTTTTTTTCGTCGATTCAAAAAAAAAAATCTTTCACTTCAAACAACGATCTGTCTGCATATGAAGAAGAAAAAACTCACAAAGAACCAACGGATTTTAATGATTTGTTGATGTTTCATTTTTGTTGTTGGTTTTGAATCATAAAACATTCGATTTTTTCCTTCCATTATCCATCACTATCTTCTTTTTTTTTCATTTGTTGTCTCGCAGTTGAGTCTTTAATAACCTTTTTTTAAGTGTACACAAGTATTTCTGGTTTGGTTATTTCAGTTTGAGAGACGTTTTCAATTTGAAATTGGATGGCGGGTATATGAAGAAATGAAGAAATAACCGTTTTGATTCTGTCTTCTCTTTCGATCCAAAGAAAATGAGGTTGATTGGAAAGTAAGTATCTAATAAGTGTTCGGTTTTCAAGCTCGCATAAATTATACCACCAATGAATTATGATATGTTAACGCCAAATTGGCATTTATGTAATCGACGAGTCTGTGTGTTTTGTGGCATTGTGCAAATCGATCTCTCAAGTTTGAATGAGCGGCTCTCTTTGCGATTCGTGCGCATAAGAAGAAATTATATCTATTTACGCTTGCGCACACATACATACGTGTACGTTTAATGGGAAAGTGAGAAGAGGCGGAAAATCAAAACATAGTCAATTTAACTCTCCAACTACTTTGAAATTTCACCTGAATATTTTTTTAAAAGCATTTGACCAGTATTGTAGTTGTGTTATTATTGTTTGATCGTATTATGCTGCTGTTGATGAAAATTAAAATTAAACGATAAGATTCTCTATCCGAATATAACTGGAATGAGTTGCCTCACGCTCTTTGGATGAACCAATTACAAGCGTAAACGTAACGCAATCAAACAGCTTTATCTACCCGTTGAACGGATTACAACAACAAAGAGAGACACTCAATAATTGTCCAATTCATGATCACATTTTTCTAACGAAATAATAGCATTAGCATTCTAGATGCTCCACACAACTTTTACACATGTTTATCAGTCAGATAAATTGAAATATTTAAAATAGACTGACTAAGAATTCGCCAGCAAACATTTACTACTCTACGTTTTAGGTCACATCAAAATACGATAAAAAAATGACAGTAATTATTGCCATCTTTTTTTGGCCGCTTAATATGCAAATCGTACAATATGATTGGATTTTCCAGTATTATCGATCGTTCATAGTTACTTTTTTTACGCTTTAATTTGCATGTATTCTCCATCATTTTTATATATAAATTATTAATGATTGTTATTGCCATTTCAACACTGTCGTAATACAATTGAATGTGATCATTCAACGAAAAGTATCAAATTCCACTTGCGCATTTCGAACAAACAAAATACCCGAATGTAATGGACATGTGGATATCAAGACATTAATGACAGTAACATTGACAAAATGTGTTATTCCCCATTTAAAATAGTTTTATGTGCCGTTCGTTGAAAAATTTCACTCTTTGTCTATATTCTTCGAAAGATCATCATCATCCAATTGATTTGTCTGCAAATTTTGAAAAAAAGTACTTTTTTGTGTTGGAACAGCAGTTGTTAAAGTAACCAATATACACCTTTTGGCGTTCAAACCTTACCATAGTGTGTCATGAACGTTCCACCATTATTGAATTCGTACAATGTCGTACATGTTCATATGCAATGAGTGCGAGAAAGGGACGGCAACAATAATAATAACAAACATACAAAAAACCAGAAAAACCGTTTTTTTTTTCTTCACTCATTTCAAGCTATGTATGAGTGTGCGCGATCAGTTATAGTTTTGCGAGTTCTGAGCACAGATACACAGACAGTGCATTACACTCATTGTCACTTCACCGTCGTTGTCAAAGCCATTTATTATTGTTATTGTTATTATTATTATTACCGTCGACAAGAAGTAGGTATGACAGTTTGCGATGTCGATCGATTTTTCTTATTCAAATATCTTCTCTCACTCTCTCGCTGTCGTATAAAATAGAAACTTGAGCAAAACATTTTCAGTCCAATTTTACTAAATCATTTTGGAGAATGGTTTTGCTTTCATTCGCGTTTTCACTGTGCGCGCAGATTACGGTGCTCGTTGCATTGGATTTGGTTTATTTTTTTTTTGCATATACACACAGATCTTTCCAGTGAACATTAATCAAACAACAATTATACAGCTACATGCATGAAATCAAACGATTTCACGTAAGCGGGTTAAGTGCCATGACTATGTTGCAACAATACTTGGCGCTCTCGTAGCCGCCGTATAGGAGCCGTGTGCACATTAATGTTGCGCTTCATAGAATCTGGGTTAAACATTTGTGTGTGCAAACACACATAAATACAAGCATGTCGTTCTGATTTTGAATAAGGTTCCTTTATTTAGTTTGTTGGTTTTTTTTGTCGGGGTGGGCGTCATCATTCATTGATCTAATGCGATAATGTTTTAAAAGCCTTTTTCGAACAAAAATGGTTTTATTTTGTTTTATCTGGTATTGATTTGCTGATAGTAGCGATTTCCAAATGAAATAGAAACGAGACACACAGACGGCGTCATTTTATGAAATCGAAAAAAAAAATGCCATTTCAAAACGAGAATATGAGTAAACATTATTCGATTTAAGCAAAACCATGCAAATTCGATTCCGATGGTTTTTTTTCTCATTGAAATTTACAACTTTAATTTCATGTGCTTTCTCACATTAAAAACAACGTGATGCAACACGCATGTAATTTAAATCAAATTATGAATTAAATCGTATTTATTTGGATGTGTGAAAGATATATGTAGAACTCACCACAATGCGCCAAATCGATGATAGGAATTTGACCTTTCGACAAAAGCGTGTCGACCTCCTCAGGTAGTTTGTTCGTCAGCATTTTTGGATCTTGGAGAATGTCAGCAAAAATGAATGAATGACCGTTTTCAGTGGTTTGTTTTTAAATGTGATTTTTGTGTGTGTTATTGTTGTTGTTTTATTGTTTTTGTTTTTATATGTTGTCCGTCTGGATAAGTTTGAATGCGAACAAATTAGTTTGGCTAAATGTTGTTTAAAAATTAGATTTTCGGTTGACGGTTGTTGTAAATTCTCCTTTTCCGTCGCGTCCTACAAACAGTCGTGCTGATCAAATTCCTCTGTAGATAGATTTCGTATCAATATTTCCGGAGAAGAACTCTAAATAAATGAATATAAATAACATTAGCTGGCGACTATAATTTTCAACAACGAAAAAAAAAAATCTAGTGAATACGAAGAATTTACAAGACAAAAAAAAAATACATTTATGACTCATCAGCGATTACAAAACGACACAAATACAATGGAAAAATACAACAAAATAATGGTGCTGGTTTTTCTGTTTTTGATGTCAAATGAAAGCGGCAAATAACTGATTTTTAAACAAAATTGCCGGATGATTTATGATGCGAGCTGTTTTCGTTATTTCAACTTTATGATGATAAACTTAATCATGATTTCGTAAACAGTTATGGTAGGAGCGCATTTTTCATCTTCACGATTTTTGAAATGTATAATTAAACTGTACCAATATTGTTTCATTTGTGAATGGTCAGAAAATTCAGAAGAAAGAGAGTCGTCGACACGATCGACCCTATCAAAACTGAATCAATTGTATTCAATTCACTTCAATTAAAGAATTTCATTGCATTCTTCAGTTTATCGATACATTTGGCACATCTTTAAATTTCACGCACACATTTGCCAAATATCAAAAGTATCAAAAGGATCACCATACTTTAGTTCGGCGAAGAGCATGTGATGCACATAAAGCAACGAATATCATTCGCAATTCATGGCGTAATTGTGAACATAAGCGATGCATGGTCTATCTCTTTTCCCATGAAATATAATGCACCGAGGAAGTGTATCCATTTAGGCAAAAATGATCGCAACCCAAAAATAGAATTAGATTACGAATCAGAACGGATAGTTTTTAGTATAAAAAACGAACTTTTTCTATAAGTAACAACATTTCACCATATTTTCTATTCGTTTACATTAGCCGCTAATAATGTATACAAACAAATTATGATTCCTAAGAGATTGAATGTGTATGTGTGTGTATGTGTATAATAAAACTGATGACAGAAACCAAACACTCGGCAATATTGTTTATGTTCAGTTTCAACTCGCAATGTGAAAATAAAAACAGAGTCTCTACTCTGATATTATGCTAATATGTATACAGTATACGCAACGTTCTAGTGCTTCCCTTGATTCGGTTCGATTCTAATTTGGATTGTTTGTTCGTCGAGGCGTTGAAATCAGAATTTTAAAACAAAAACAAACAAAACACAATCAACAACATTGATATGCACCATCTTAGAGCCAGAACAGAAGAAGTGACAATTTTCAGCGATTGTTAGATAACGGTACGGTTTCTCTGTTTATATCTCATCCGAAAGAAACAATTGCGGTTTTTTTTCTGTCGAATGAATTTTCAATAAAGATGAGCTGGTTTTTTGCGATTTGAACGCATTTATTGCATTCCAATTCATCTGCTCACGAATGTATATCACACATGCAACGAAAAAAAAAACATCAGCACATGCGATTTATAGATTAATTTATAACTTCGTGATTTTTGGAATGACACGGGTAGCATGACACACGTTTTGTTATTTGCAAATTTGAGAAACAAACACATGAAACAAGAGAAAAAAACTTAAACAATGAAAAAAAAATAATAACGTCTTGTGTTGATGCCGGTATCAAGCGAATATTTATTTAGAAACTGATAGCACCCAGTTGCTTAGGTAGTATGAAATAGTTGAATCTCAATCTTAATTTTTAAATCTTGATGGCAAATAAAGTAGTCAAAACCATATGTAGTGAAAATGAACTGTTGATATGGAGATTAGGCGAATTGGATGATAATAAAAAGAGAGAACCGGTAATTAAGTTTTATGGTTTGTTCAAGTGGGAGCAAATACGTTATAAAAAACTGTACACTGATTTCAAATGAACGCTTGTTATGAACTACCGTATTACATTCAATTGAGCTATGATTTATTTCGTACTTTGTATTTTTACACATTTTTATTTCGAATAATGCAATTGTTTGTTCCGTGAAAAATTGCTATTGTGCTTGATAAAAACAAAAACAAAACAAAAAATCATAGATTTTTGAATTGTAAACCAAAATGAAATGAATTCAAAAGCACACATGCACTAAATGTCTACACCGTCTGTTCCGCTTGCGGTTAAGACGAATGAAATATGTTTGTTGTAAGTTTTGTTAGTTGCATTGGACTTACATTTATGGCAATGTTGTGATGATGATTTCCTTTTATCTAGTTGATATAGCAATATAGCAGCAGCTCTCGAACCAAAGAATAAACGATTGCCTTGTTTTGTTGATTGATGTGAAACAGTGCGGTGTTCTATGCTGTCTGTTTCTATTCTTTTCACAAAAATTTCTAACCCCAAAACTGACCAAAAAACGAATAATTCTCGAAACTTGCGAAACGATCGAAAGCGATACAAAACAAGATCGATGAATTTATTTCCACACAAAATGCTCAATTTATACTTTTCGGTTGCCAAACAAAAAGTTTGAAAAACACACGCTGGATATTTTCGCTCTTTCGGTTTTTTTTCGCAAAAAATATAAACGGCAAAAGGCGATGAAATCAAGTTAATTTGGTTCACTAATAATGTATATAAGTTTGATTTTGTTGAATACAATCTCTTCGATCATTGTATCAATTTATCTGTTTTTCCGAACAATTTCAATTCACAAAACGAAAAAAAAATTATGAAATATTTTCTTTAACAACAATATATTTCTTCTTTGCTCGCCGTTGTACTGCTTTGAGTTGCAACTTCATGAGATTTTTATCCGTTAGTTTAAAAATCCGATGATTTTTTTTTTGTTTCGGTTGAAGCAAAACGAGTCGATTTCACTTGTTGGTTGTAATGGTTATGTATGTTTCTTTTTTTTCTTCTTCTTTGTTTTGATTCTCGATAATTCGAACGTATTCAAAGATGATGAATGGCTCGCGTTTTTTTCTCGTCCAAATGGTCGTTGGTTGCGGCAAAACGACGAAATAAAACTCCCCACAATTGAAATGTATTGAAACAGCACACCAAAATTGAATAAAATAACCAACAACTCTGGAAATCAAACAGATGTTGTTGAATTTATATCCTGGATGATGAATTTTTGATACAAACAGGCCGACGTTGAGGTTTTCACTTTGTTATAAATTTATAATTGAAGACAAGAGACAATAAAATTGGTTTTGTTTCGACTTGGTGAAGCGCACCGCTCGAATGTGCTTTGTATGACGCTAAGCCACCTATCTTAGTCTCTGAGCAACTAAGTCACGATGAAACGTTACAATCGTATAATGTATATACTTCGGTTCAATTACGGCCACACGTTCGTTTCACTATGTTTGTATATGTAAGCATGTTTGCATGTATGTGACCGTTGACTAAGCGTGCTACTCACATGTACGTGCCAAACAACACAAAGAATCAAATATAGCAACAACAACTGTTTTATGCTTGTGTGTATGATTTCGTTCAGAACCATAGTTGTGCGTTGTTCGAACAAAAAAAAAATGAGTGCATTACATACTGATAGCAGCCACGTGTCTATGTGTGCACTTGGATACAACCGATATATAGTCAACGTCATCACCAATACATACGTAGATCGAAGCCAGTGGCCTAATGCTATGATTTTATTTCACGCTCGATCATATACATTGTCGGCTTCGCTTGAAATACATTGAAATAGAGTGGATTCGATGTGGTTTCCCTTCGTTATTTAAGCAGCAGAATCCCATAGCAAAAAAAAAGTAACACCAAAACAGTTGGTAACTGGATGATTCGTATCATTATAAATTGTATACACGCATTTCTGTTGGGAAGCATCCCGTATGCAGTGACGTGATCATGCGCATGTTTCTTTCACCTTCTTAAATGTGAAAATTTGTTTGCGCACATCTTTACCGAAATCAGCATCGTATTTGAAAAGTAAACATTTAGTCGACCATTTCAAATCATTGATTGACTTCAAACGAAGATGATGATGATGATGATGAAAACCAACAGAAAATTTGATTTTAAATAAATTCATTACAAATATTTTACATGTTAATTTCAATTCTTTGGCGTCAACCGAACATACCGATCTGAATATGATCGATTTTCTATTGTTCCAGGTTACGAAAACGTCATAGTCATAAATTCCACAAGAAAAAAATATGAATTAAATGAAATATTTGCCATTTGCGCACACATGCACACTTACATATTATACATATTCCAAGTATTGATTGTATCATAATCGGGTTTCTTCAAATTTGTCGCGCTAATTGTGTGACTGTGATGAAATTTTTACTTTTATGACTAAAACATACCACATTTTTGAAGTTGTCAAATATATATTATAGTTATAATGTATATGAGTAAGCGAATTGTGCTAGGGGGTAGACATGATTCATTTGATTCACTGTGATTCAAAAGATTCACATTGTTTAGATGACATTTGAAATGTCATTTATGTGTCATACAAGAAATATTTATTGAACAATTAAAATTATTTGTCTTCGAAAAAATGATTTCTTGACGTTTTTTTAAATGTATTATCTCATTATGGTTGATTTTATTTGGAATTTACTAGAAAAACACGAAATAGATGAAAAAATAATATTTAGAATTTGTTGCACGATCATGTTAGTAAAACCAAAAGTGATGCTTATTTGACATTTGAATGATTCATTTGATTCACTGTGATTCACATGATTCAAAGTTTTATAATTCGTGTCTACCCCCTAGCGAATTGTGTGTGACACAATTGTTGGCGTTGAGCCACGTATAACCGTTAAATAATTGCAGCCAAAATGGTAATGATTTATAATCAAATAACTGATGATGAGTGTATTTCTTTTTTATTTACAGCCTCAGTTATTTATTTTATTTGTCCGGCGAAACAGTCACTGTATTTCACCGTCGCCGTCACTGTGCTTTCTCCAATGACAACAACCGCTGTTATTTTTGTGTTGTATTTCGTAAATACATGCAAAAAAAAATTTGTTTTATCATCGTTCATTGGCAAATTATTAAAACAATAAAAAAAAATTCCTTTTGAAATGAGTTTATTTATTGAATCAATCGAGAATCTGTTTTTCCTGAGAATTAAAACCGCATTTTTAAATAATATCTGACAACATATCATTTTTATTGCTAAATCATTTAATTTCAAGCCCGAGTTGAATCTCTGTGATTTCGTTTCAATTATGCAATGGTACAAGTATTTTATGTTAAAGATTATGCTGTAGAAAAAATCCTATACAATCAATTTTGTGGTGCTTCAATTAAAATGAAAATAATCAATCCAACTAAAAAGCGATTCTAAATGTTATTGTTGCATACAATTCCGTGCCATTTCCCGTTTTCACATTCAAACATAGAAAAAAAAAAAGCGGAACATTGTTGTGAAGATTCTCCTTTCACCGTCCAAGCGACGCGGATTCAATGAACAACAACATTTTAATTGATAAAAACACACACACACACACCGATAAAGTTCCGAAACGAAAATGTCTTCAGGTCAAAAATCATGTACAATATTAGATTTCATTTGCTTTCTTTAATTATAGCCCATCGAAGTTTCTACAGATGTGATCAATACGTATAATTTGAATTTCATGTTTAATTGCGAATTGATAAATAAAATTGTTTTGTTCGGTCTTCAGCCATACCATTTCTGTCTTAATAAATACAGCTTGGTTTACTTGAAAATCAAATTCGATCAAATTGTTATGCGGACAACGGTTGTGAGTAATAAAAGATAAGTAAATTTCAAAGAGAAGAACAAAAACAAGCGACAATAGACTCGCGCACTCGGCATAAAAAAAGTGTTTGAACAGACAACAAACAATGACTAACTCTAATATGCAGAAATTCAGCTTGGTTTGGTTTTAAGGAAATAAGTTGGTAGAATAGACGCGTGTACATTTCATGTGAAATAAATCCGATGTTTCATGGTCAACCTGTGTCTAGACTTCTCTACACGAGCTATATTGATGATGTTGATGAACTTCAAACGCAAGAATCTTCCATTCTTTTGAAGAAGGGAGAAAACATATCTATCTCTTTCTATCCCAAAGTAAGTGACTAAAAGGACAGGATTTACTCACCGTATATTCTACATACAAGGCTGCAGCGTTTGCTTTGGAAAAAACAAAACCTATGCACAGAAAATAAAGATGATGCATGAAGTTGAATTGTTCAATTTTTATACAATGAACTTGACACGAAAAGAAGTGTTCCTCTTTACATTTTATCATAGAAATTGCATTAATATTCACAATATAGTGTTGTTGTCATTGTAAAATGAAAAACGGTGTAAACAAGCTACTGCATTCAGGAGCGCATAACTCACACAAAGAAAAATTCGGTATATTGTCACATGCATATCGCGATCATTGTGCACATGCGAATCAGAACATAGGCACTGGACAGATTTTTCAGTTCAATGAACCAACGATGATCAAAATAAAAGTTAAAAAAAAAGATATATACGAAGAAGAAGATGGGAAAAATGTGCTGCAACTGGTTCGATACGACCGTCGATGAAGAGAAAAAACAACATCAATTATATCACATGAGCATTCTTTGTTGTGTGTATCGAACGCGTTATTTTTAAAACTCGAACAGAATGATTACTTTAATTATTTGTCGAGGCAGCCAATGTACTGTTCGAAACCATTTTAGATTTTCAAACTCTCATTGTCTCCGTCGGCGTCTCTCTCCCTCTCTCTCTCCCCTCTCATTTTGTTTGTGTTTTTGTGTGTCTGGATGAAAATAATTTGCAGCGTTTTTTTTTATTTAGAATTTAGCAGTCAATACAAATTGTTTAGCCAACCAAATGCATTGTACTGTAGTTGATTGCTCGCAAAACGATCAAGGTCACTTATTGAACATTACAAATACCAATGTCAACCAATTTGGGCATTCTCACGTTAAAACTGAAAGAGCAACTACTTAAAAGAATGCGTTTCGCGTCATCATGCCGTTTTATGTATGTGTATACATTCTTTTATCTTTGAAACCGTTAAAGTCAAAGTCCAAATTGTTCTGTCTGGTGTCTGACACACGATGAATTCGACATAACAATAATCTCAAGATTTATTTCACATTTGAAAATTGAATTGTAAAGTTTGAAGCCACCTGAATTGTATGAGAATATGATTCATATTACGCAACTATAGCAATAGCGTGACCTTCGTGAGCCTCATTTGAATATTCATCAAGAAATTATCGAATATAGATTCCATTTGAAAATAGTCTTTATTTAAAATGAGAGTGAAGTAACAATAATAATAAGCACAAAACAAAACAAAACATGATATTATTAACATAATATGCAAATGTTAGTTGATCATCATACTGTTCGATAGATCGGTTTTTCCTCTCAGTACGTGCTTTTGGAGATTCTGCAATGAAAAAGAAAGAACAATCAATATTTTGGCTTCCAACCGGAATACACCATCATAAAATATAAATAAAACAAACCTTGCTGAACATGTTGACGAGTATTCGATGATTTCGTCGAATTTTCGTTTCTCGTTCCATTTGTTGGCGCTTAAGGATTTCAGGTAATTTTTTATATTTCCGTCGAGTTTGGCTTATGATATCTCTCGATTTGAAAATTCGCATTTGAGCTAGAATATCGGACAAGAACATGCAAATAAACCAGCTAATTAAATTTTAATCATTCAAACGGGGAAAAAAAGGGTAAATGCTTTTGATTGACCATATTTATCTCAATTCAGCATTGTTAGCTACTCCGATTTCTACTAATAACAGCATAATTAAATTAGTATATCAAATCAAAATATTTATCGTGGATAAATATGTAGAGATGGAAATAGAGATTGACAAAGAGATAGAAAGAGAAAGAGAAAGGCACTGAAAAGGTATGAGCATTTAATGTTGCTTACCTAACGGTGGTGGCGGTAGTAGTCGTTTCATATTCCTATTCAGAGTTTTGGCGTTGGTACAAATGTTTGTAGCAAATAATTTTTTTCGTTGCTCGTTCCGTTGTTGTCTGTCATATAGGAATTGTGTTAACAAGCAAATTGCAATTTAATAAATAGTTGACTTGAAATTGTGATGTTGCTTACCTCAAATTATGCAAATCGTTCAAGCATTTTCGACGTTGTTCCGCATTTGCATAAAAGTCTGGTCGTCGGGTCTGCAAGTATTCTTGTAACGTTAAATTATCATCAGCTGAAACGATGGATGAATCGTTGCTACTGTTTTGCCCCCTGAACCGGGTCGTTTGTTCTTGGCCCACTGATCGTTGGTTATTTGTAGCAGTTTTCAAATCGCTGCTATCTGAATTACGGTTTGTCGACTGCATTTTATTTGTGTTTGCATACAATTGGTTGCCACATTCTTTCCCATTCGTTGCTTTCGTATTTGCATTGTGATCATCGTTTTGATTTTCTTGAAATATAATAACATAGGCCAACGCTTCTGGTCGCACTTGAAGTTGCTTGTTCATCATTAATTTTTTCACACGAACCGTTGGTTGTTCTTGAGACTCGGGTTCATTTTCTGTAGGTTCGTCGACGGCTTTCTTCAGTTGAATGATTGGCATTCGTTTCAAAGTGTTGGTCGTTTGTAGGCCAATCGAAATTTTTGAATCATATTGATGAGTGGTGGTGTTTGATGTCGAATTGGCGGCGACACCAATTGAAATTGAATTTGGCGATAAGAATCCATCGCTTCCAGACACTGATGTGTATGCATCGTTTTGCTTCGCTTTCATACGATTTTTGTTCATTCGCTGAATATTCTGAATGTCAGAGTATGAATCAGAGCTGTACGGCTTAGTGTATATCGGTTGATCTTGCGTATTCTTATTGCTCATAAGTTTCTTGGTGCGTTCCACCTGTGTTTGTGCATATTTTCGATCAAATTTTGCGCGACATGCCTTTGCATATGCTTCAATACCTGCGGGTGAATCACATAGAAAAATGGAAGTAATCGAAATTAATCAATATGTACTCAGAGAACGGAGCAAACAATGCCATTTTTATCCTGTTAGAAAACCGTTTCAGTGTAAAATTGTAACAACAGCCATTTTTCTACTCAAGGTTTTACTTCATATTGGAATTTTGGATGTCACCTTTACAGCTACATCTTCGAAAGAAAAATTGTGGTTATCACAATTTTACACTGAAACTGGTTTAGACCAAGGTAAAAACGACATTTTTCCGTTAAATTAATCAATATTTGAACGTATAATGAAAATTAAATTGCAAACAAAAATCTCATAGAATGTGTAGTACGATTACTATTGAACAATTAATCTATGAGTGATAATGATGGAATGGCACCTCTGCAATAATTTTGAAAGTAAGCATACCTTGTTCAATGCTTTCTTCATCCGAATTTGGTGTCTTCAATTTTGTTCGATTTTTCGCCAACTGCATATTTAAATGTGAATCCCACTCGGGATTTTTGTGCGGTTCTTTCAATTTGACTGGTAGTTTTGCCGATTCTCTGCTCGGGCGCTGTTCCTTTGAACCCGATGAAATTGTTGATGGTGGCGATTCGAGGGTGGTCTTATGTATCCAATGGCTTTTGCTTCCCATCTTTCCATGATTTATAAAATGTGAACTATCCTCCGTTGATTTGGATGAATCTGAAAATGATTAAACACCGTTTAATCCAATTTCTTCGCAAAATTAAACAAACAAAAAATTCACTCAAACCTATTAATGTGCTGGACACATCGGCTTGTGATCCATTAACACTCGAATGTTTGGCATTACGTCGAAAATTCTCATAGATGGTCAAATATTCGCGGTTATGTTTGGCATAAACCGAATTGATCTTTTCATCTGAAACATTTCCTTTGCTCTCATCACTGTCGTTCGTGTTAAGATTCTGTAAAAGTACTTTTAAGTTTTTCAGATGTTCGATCTCTTGATCGATCCAATTGAAATGCGTCTTTTTCTCATGCTCCAAAAATTCAAAAATTTCATTATTTTTCGTTGGTTTTTCAACGATTTTCATTGGCTCTGTGACACGTTGAACGCTTGGAATGTCTTTTGATTCAATGGATTCGATTATTTGCGTTTTTCGTGCGATTTCTTTTTCAATTTCAGACTGTGTAATGGGTAGTAACCAGTCTTTAACTTCTTTCTCGTCGTTCGAACCTTTTTTTACCTCCGAATGAATTAAATCTTCTTCTTTTCTCTCTTCATTTTTGTTCTCCATTTCTTTTCTTTTCACATCTTCCGCCCTTTTTTCACTTCCACCTTCAATTTTTTCGTTATTCACTGGCAATTGATTTGATTGAACGGAATCTAAACTTGATGACGAACTCAGAGCAGAAATGCCAGAAATGGTATCTTTTACAGCTCTTTCAATTTCGGATTGTTCGCTGTCTTCCATTGAGCTAACACCGGAGATTTTTGTACTCGATTTATCCGAATAAGACATAATCATTTGTGTTATGTCTTTGGTGTCTCTCGATTTAAGCAAATGCCGTACGATTTTTCGTATAAGCTTTTTCTTTGTTACGCCATCAGTTGTACGAGAATCAATTAGTGCATTAATCAAATCGACACCTTTTTGTAAATCGTTTGGTAGCACACATGATTCGTTTCGTTTTTCAACTGCATTCTCAGGTGTTTTATAAACACTGGGTTTTGGATCGTTTCGATGCATTGCATGCAGTGGAGGCGGCGGAATATTTTCTTTATCATCGATTGGCGGTATGTTTTCTTTATCGTCTGGATTTTCTTCTTGAATATAAATACTATCATTTTTTATCTCAATGCGACTGGGAATTTCACTGGCCGTTGATTCGTCTAGCAGCGGTGCTATTTGTTGATTTTTGTATGCATTTGGAGCTACAAATTCAAAACTTGTTGCTGTTGTTAAGTCTTCGTCGTCTTTTTGTGTGGATTCATGTACTTGTTCTGATTGGGAAAAAAAAACATTAGTTTTAACAAAATTAAAAAAAAGAGAATTAATTCTAAATGGACTACCAATTTCAATTTGAACTGATTTCGATGCATATGCAATTTGTGGTTGTTCAACTTGAATTCCAATTGCTTCAACATGAATCGATGATGTTTGTGACCATTTTTCAATTTGCTCCGTTTTCGGTTTTTCGATTGGAATAAGTTCGGTTGATTTTGGTTTGTTTCGACTAATGGATTCATTATTATATTGGCTACTGTTATCAGTGTCAACCGGTAATGGTGTGCTATGATGTGGAGCCGCTGAAAATGACATGAACTGTGTTGTGTCAACCGCATTTGCTGTATCTACTTTTGAGTGACGATACTTTTCCCTATATTTCTCCAGCGCTGATTCCCACAATCGTTTGCTTGTTGCCGGTGATAAATTTGGTGTATCCTTTCGTATTTTTTGTGCATCACGCATTTCAATAGCCGATTGTGTGAATTCTCGTTTTTGAAGTGGACTTTTGGACTTGCATTCGGGAGGTGCAAGTATGAGTAAATTATCATCAAAATTCAATCCGCGTTTAGCAAAGAATTTGGTTAGTGCACTACGTTCAAATGTTGTTAAATTGCTATTGCTTTGTGATTTAAAATCGATGATTCGATTATAACCAATGTCCGCCATCGAATCCCATTCCAAACGTACTTTGGCAGATGCAACACTACTCGCTGGTGATGTTTCTTGAATGCTATCATGAGTAGTTTGTTTGTTTCGTTCGGAACCCGATTGTGTGGCTAACTTTGATGCAGCTGGTGGTGTTTCTTCAACTAAAATCGATGGTTTTGTTATTGATTTTGTTGCAATTACATCTGTTTGCGTTTCTGTCGATTCCAATTGTAAGATTCTAGCTGGTTCTGGTACTGAATCAATAATTTGCGTAATTGGAAGTGTGGGCAATGATGTAGATGACGGTAAATTAATTTCAATGCTCGATTCCAAATTCAAATTATACGATTTACTCTTTGATTTTCCTTTAAATCGTTGCTGCGTTTTCTTTTCGATTTTTATTTGACTTGTATCAGTTGATTTTCCTCTGTCATGTAAACCATCGCCTGATTCACACACATTTTCTTGTGATTTTGTAGCACGTCTTGCTGAATCATCTTTTGATTTCGATTTGCAATCGCTTGAATTTAATTTTTCCAATGATTTTGCATTTCTTTTGCTATCATATGAATAACTACCACTTTCGTAGTTTTTCAAACTGCTACTGTCACTGGACGATTTACTAGTGCTTCGTCTCATGCGTAAATATTTTTCCAGATCACGATTTTGTCCATATTTATAATAGTAATCTAATACTGTTGAACTTAATTTTGATGTTTTCATTCGGTCTTTTTTATGCGACATTTTTAACAAACACTAGTGTAACACATAAACTAACAACAAATTCAACCAACAAATCGTATTAACAAAGTAGTCAAAATGACCGTTGCGATTGCTTGTTTACAAAACATAATATTAGAAATGTTCATTCATGGTGCATCTATACGTGACATTATGTCAAAATCTATCCACTTCAATGGCATTCGTAATGCCGATAACATAGTTCATTCATGAAACATCGGCAAAAAGTTCTTCGGAATATATGTACATCAACTTTCAATGTGATTTCAATTCAACTCAAATTAAAAACACAAAATATTCACCGCAAAATAATAATTATCATTTTAATTTTTAAAATTTTAATCGAGTATGAAAAATGTATGTATAACGTAAGAGATTCAAATAGTGATGTAGTATGACAACGAAATGTATATGCGTTTGCCCGAAATTTGGGCACATCAATCGGGCAACACGTAGTCACATGACAGAAATGAAAAGTCACATGAGCCATTTTTCGGTCAAGTCGTACTTTTGCTTGATAATCTGATATTCAACCAGCTGACTAACTCTAGTTGCTGTAAAATTTTCATTCACAACAAATCAGTCGTCAAATAGTTTGTGTTTTGTGATCGAATCGAACAGAGAAAAAATTTATAGAAAAATGTCGTTGTCAGCTCATCAAGCTCGCCGTGAACATGTTTTAGCTGTTTCTCGGGATTTTAATTCTCAGCCAAGATTAAGTGAGTTATTTTTTTTATTTTATTTAAATTGATTTTTCTTATCTCCCAAAAATTTCTTTCGGATATTTATCTCGCCTTTTTTCAATACACAAACATTCGTCAAGCTCCACACCCGTGATGAATTTTATTCTAACTTGGATATTGCAAATCGTTTTGCAATCGGGTGAAATGTTTTCGAATGTATTCCAATTGGAAACTGGTTTGATAAAAAAAAAATATCTATGCAAAATCACATTAAAACATTCGAAAAGTGTCATTCAGCCTTTTCTCTCATTAAATGTCAGCCATCTTGGACTGTACTGCGCTAATCAATACTCTTTCCCTGCACATACATTGTTTGTGATAAATAAAAAAAATGCAAATAACCATTCAAACAACCATAAATTTCGATTAAAATCGAATAATTAATGTTACATTTATAAATAGACCGTACGCAAAATAATGTATGAATTGGTTTTCATGTGAGTTTTATCAAAGATTGAATGTTTGTTTTATGTTTTGCATCGAATTTACTGGCAGTGACATGTCATGTGACCTAATAATATACACCTGACTATGTGAAAAATCCACAATTTCAACTGAGATTTAATAAATTGAATAGATTTTTATAGTAAAACAAATTTAAAATATTAACATTTGTGAATTGCTCTTTTTCGTTGGTGATTTTCATTGAATTACTCTTGTTTTTTCTGTATTTTTTAGCCTACAAAACGGTTTCTGGTGTAAACGGTCCATTGGTCATTTTGGATGAAGTAAAATTCCCAAAATACGCTGAAATTGTTCAGCTTCGTTTGAACGATGGCACCATTCGATCTGGTCAAGTGCTTGAAGTGAGCGGTTCAAAAGCTGTCGTCCAAGTGTTCGAGGGTACATCAGGCATCGATGCTAAAAACACACTATGTGAATTTACTGGTGACATTTTGCGTACACCAGTGTCGGAAGATATGTTGGGACGTGTATTTAACGGTTCTGGCAAACCAATCGACAAAGGTCCACCAATTTTGGCCGAAGACTTCTTGGATATTCAAGGTCAACCAATCAATCCATGGTCCCGTATTTATCCCGAAGAAATGATTCAAACTGGTATTTCGGCCATCGATGTGATGAATTCAATTGCTCGTGGTCAAAAGATTCCAATTTTCTCAGCTGCTGGTTTGCCACACAATGAAATTGCCGCACAAATTTGTCGTCAAGCTGGTCTTGTTAAGCAAACTGGAAAATCTGTATTGGACGATCATGAAGACAATTTTGCAATTGTGTTTGCTGCTATGGGTGTCAACATGGAAACTGCACGTTTCTTCAAACAAGATTTCGAAGAGAATGGTTCCATGGAAAATGTGTGTTTGTTCTTGAATTTGGCCAACGATCCAACCATCGAACGTATCATTACACCACGTTTGGCTCTTACAGCCGCCGAATTCTTGGCATACCAATGCGAAAAGCATGTTTTGGTCATTTTAACCGATATGTCATCATATGCAGAAGCTTTGCGTGAAGTATCAGCTGCCCGTGAAGAAGTTCCCGGACGTCGTGGTTTCCCTGGTTATATGTACACAGATTTGGCCACAATCTATGAACGTGCTGGTCGTGTCGAAGGCCGTAATGGTTCAATTACACAAATTCCAATTTTGACAATGCCAAACGATGATATCACCCATCCAATTCCTGATTTGACTGGTTATATTACTGAAGGTCAAATCTACGTTGATCGTCAATTGCACAATCGACAAATCTATCCACCAGTGAATGTGCTTCCGTCATTGTCACGTTTGATGAAATCTGCCATCGGCGAGGGTATGACCCGTAAAGATCATTCCGATGTATCGAATCAATTGGTAAGTTTCTCATCACATGACTAGTCACATTGAAATATTTTATGTGATATGAGTGAACCGTTAATCATATTTCATTTTATTTTAATACAGTATGCTTGTTATGCCATCGGTAAAGATGTGCAAGCCATGAAAGCTGTCGTCGGTGAAGAAGCTCTTACCCCAGATGATCTGCTCTACTTAGAATTCTTGACGAAATTCGAAAAGAACTTCATCTCCCAAGTAAGATAATTATTGTCATCATTTCGATAGCATTGAATACTCGTGACATATTTAACTGATTTTTTTTTCATCGCTTTTATTTGCTTTTTGTAATAGGGCAACTATGAAAACCGCACAGTATTCGAATCATTGGAAATCGGTTGGCAATTGTTGCGTATTTTCCCCAAGGAAATGTTGAAACGAATTCCAGCATCCATTTTGGCTGAGTTCTATCCAAGAGACTCACGTCATTAAACCATATTGAGAGAGATACCAATTAAACTCAAGCAAAAATGTGGGTAATACATGTAATGCCCCCCAAAAAAATACAAAGAAAATGTTATAAAAATAATAATTTAAAAAAATCGCATTTTTGCTCGTGTATCTACTACACATACAAACACACACTGTAAGTATTATACAAATTTAGCTAAAAATTATTTTTTTTTTCTCTATCTGTTTGATTTCTTGTAAGAACTACAAAAAAATAATAATACAAAAAAATGTTTCGTTTTATCAATGTTGTCAGAATGAGTATATTATTTGAATTGAGCCACGTAGTAAATGGCAACGAACAAAGAATAAAACATTTATAATTTGTTTGTATCAATAAAGAAATCCGAATAATAATTGTTACCCATTGACATGTCAATAGGTTTATTTTCTACAGCCATTATTCGGAATTCTGTATGCATGGTTGAAATTTAATCGAAAATAAAGAAAAACAAACATTTTATTGGACAGAAATTGTGTTGGTTTCCAATGTTCCACAAATCCAAAGGAACCATTAAGACACATGCACACCTATAGTAATATATATTTGTAAACATACATACAGAGAGAGAAAAATCATACCCCAGTGCTGGCCATAATTCAAATGAAAATTAAATCTTATCGAATTGAATACGCATACGTACAGTATGCCAGTATTCAAATATCCAAACACATAAATAAAATACACACACAAAACACAGCCACTACTTAAGTAATGATACAGCACCAACAGTTTGTAGAGAAGAAGGAATTGTTTCATTTAAATGTAATGTTAAACAGGAAAAAAATGTTTTATTTGTTTGTTGGTTTGTTCCATTGTATAGAATTTTAAATTGTAAAAAATAATGCTATAAAAATAATAATGATAATAAAAATGAAAATCATACTATGGAAAATTGCGAATCGAAGTTTGTTGATTTAGAAAAGGAGAAAAAAGCGAATATGCTATTTTCTCGACCATTTCCTTTGAATTCAAATAAAAGAGAAGAGAGCAAGAGGCAGGTATATACACAACTTCTTTAAATCCATTCAATACGCCCATTTGTCACTTAGTTTACATCTGTCACTATCATTTACATATAACCAGGGATTGTTCCTCTGAGGAGGATGAATGGTGAGGAGGAAAATGGGGAGGAGGAGGAGAGCGAGCAGGTCCTCCTCATCAACTGAGGAGGAAAATGTTTTTAGCTAAAAATTATATTTTTGTGATAAAAATAGCCCTTTGAGCAAAAAAAACTTTTTCTCCTCCATAGAGGAGGAGGATTCTCCTCGCTCTCCTCCTCCCCCTCATTTTCCTCCTCACCACTTCTCCTCCTCAGAGGAACAATCCCTGCATATAACAGATTTAAAATATACCAAATAATCATTTAACAAGGTATGATAACTGTGATTTGAAAGCATCAACAAGAGCATGTTCCGTAATTATGGTTTTTTTCCTTTCGAGACATTCATAGTCTACGAAGACTTTGATCCTATAATAATTATCAAACGATTAAAGTCAACCAATTTAAGTTGTTTACGTGTTAAATACCTACCGCATGGAAGGAAAAAAAGACACCAAACACGATGAAAGCGTAGATAATGTATATCCAAAGGCAAACAACGATTAATCGCCTTTTTCAGCAAAATGAACATAAATTTCATAATAATTACATCAAAAATGCCCACGCTTACATCGAATTATATTTGTCACACACAGTTCAGTGCTCATTCACACATCATGAAAGTCTTCTTCCAATTGAAGTCACTAGCATAATTACACGTGTTCATATAATGCATGCACAGTCTATAAATGTTCTACATAAGTTTTGATGTATGCACGGAATATACAGAATTTATTTCATTGGCTTTAATATATTTCACTCGCCGCAGCATGCCAATTTTGTTAATGCGTTTGCGTAAAATAAATATTCAATGTACAATGCACCTGTTTCGTACTATTTTACCAAATATTCACTTACACATACACACACACGCGCGCTGTATCTCTTATTGGATTAATATTTAATGTGAGCTTTTCATTTCACCACAAATCACACTTGCTGATCCAAAAAATAGAATGAGAATTTTTCTAAATGATTGAAAAAATAAAAATTGAATGTAATAAATTACTAGCCTACTAAGGTTATGTGGCTAAACAATTTTGGGTGGTCGAGTGTATTGTTCTGTTGAACTCCATTGCAATTCAATTTTCAAAAAGTTAAAATTATGCGTCAAAGCAAAATAAAAAAAATAATTGAATATTCTATGCAAGGATCAAATGTGTTTTGTAAATGAAATGCATGAAACTTATGCAAAGTTGTTGTCTCATGGAATTGCATTAGGCTTCAAATTACCAAACTCTCTTTCTATCTTTATCTCTATATATATGTGTGTGTGAGTGTGTATATTTGTTGGATTGTTGAAAAAGTGCTTATCAATAAGTGTGTCACTTAGATCGAATTGCAATTTGTACCTCCCGAAGTTATTTTACCGTGGTAAAACTTCGTTTAATTGAAATAGTTAAATAAATTGAATTTGTATGCGGTTTGAACGTTAGATTGTCTATTTGATTGCTTGCGATTAAAACAATTGTGCATATGCAGGTAGAACAGATAGTTAAATATTTAAATATCCATTTTCACTCTTTCTCCTCGCTGTCTCTCTCTTTGTATATCCATCACTTCTCTGATACTCGAATACCAAAAATAACCAATTTGCCATTTTGATTGGGGTAATTTGTCTGGCAGAGGCCCCTTCGAATATTTCTGAAATTTTCCACTTGGGATGTGAATGCTTTGACCAGACGTATGATTTCGATGGCTAGATAGCGCCTTTTGAAAATAGCCATCTATCTAGCCAGCAGAATCATACGTATGATCTTGACCATCTATTATTAATTCTAACTTATATTTTATGTGGTTTTTGGAATCAATGCATGTGTTCTTATTATTCATTATTGTCGATATAGGATGCTCCTTTGAAAAATCCTTCATTATTTTGTGCCAAAAATCACATCTTCAGAAAGACGGCATCATATAAGTTTCTTTGTTAAGGTTATCCAAAAATTACCTTTAAAATGGCTTATAAAACTTTGCGATATATTTTTTGCGAAAAAAAAACAGGCGATACTCTAGGGCAAATTTTCGTACGTATGCAACAGTGTTGCCACAAGGTACACTTCAATCCATTTTTATTCGACATTAAATATCAATTGGTGTCAATCATGATGCTATAAATCATTTGAAAATATTTTGTGAAATAAAATGAGGTCGATTCCTTTGCACTGTCAAATCATTGTCTTATTATCAATTTTGTTGTGAATTTTCAATGATGAAAGTATTTCAATTCTCTCAACCTCCATTTTTGAAACTCAACTTATGAGCACACAGCTAGCTAAGACTGCAAAAGACAACATCTCAAAAGAATACCAACAAACTACGAAAAAACAATGTTTGATGCTATATTTACGAAATATTACTTTGTCAGTCACAAAATTTTAGTCATTTCTTTACACAATTTCTCTCAAACCTCTCTGTCTATTCCTGAAAATAAAGAACTTTCACCGTTTCTTTCATCCAATAGAAACGATTTAATATCAAGTGTAGACAAATGGAATGGGAAGCTCAAGAAACAAGATAAACTTTTTTTCTCGCAAAATATTTTACTTTGACATCTGATGTGCTCTGTTGCAACTTGCAATAGTGAGAAAACTAAAGCAATTCAGATGAATAGTTTACAACGTTGCACATTACATATTTCCATTCCGTAACAACAAAAAATATAATGTGAAAACTCGTTCTCTATCTGTTTAGAATATTGTAAATTCCCTTTTGCAACAACTCGGTTGACCGGCTACGATAAAAAAAAAATGAAACTTAAAATAAAATGTTGTTGAAGGTGCAAATTACCAATTAAAATATTCTTTTTCGCTTATGGATTGTGATGTCCAACGAAAAAATGAACATTTTTCGAGTTGAAATGCAACATAGTCGCTCAACTAAAATCTCATCTGAATATCTTATGAAGTGCGAACGTAACAATTTATACACAATCAACATTACTTGGCACATTTTGTTTCTCGTTATCTTGCCTTTGACGTTATTGTGCTACATACTTTGCCACCAAACCAACCGGCCAAGTTAAGCAAGCACAAAACTTTTTCCGACGTCAATTAAATTAGTTTTATCATTTGCTAACTTATTATCATTATTTCACAATTTCTGTACATCACACTGTATAGACTATAATCTAGTAAAATTTTCTTCAGTTTTGATTTTTTTTTTTGATGATTCCGTAATGCTCAATATAACGTCTATATTCTTTCTAATGAGTTTTGCTTATCATTTTATTATTATTAATTACCACATATTTTCTTTTTCTCGATTTCAGATGCAGAGCCGGTTATTTGTCGACAATACTAACTAAATATATTGAATAAAATCTAAAGAAAACAATTTACTCTTTTTAAAGCAAGCAAAATGAATCACCTGAATACACATGCTTGGGAACTATTGTGTATCGAACCCGAAGCGAAATTAGATTTCATTTTGAAATGGAATTGTTTTTAAAATGAAGTTTTATTCAATATTTCATCGCAATATATTTTATAGATAATTTATAAGATGATGTCATATATTCTTCTTTAATTTTTAAGCAATAACATTTAACACGCCATAGTTTGATTGGCATGTAACCATGTAAAATATTTTCAGTCAGTCGTTCCATTGATCAAATTCATTTCTATTTTCAACACAAAAATCTACCGTTTATATATTTTCCTTTATATCTAAAATTTAGACTCTAATGTCGTACATTCCTTATATTCTTTAAATTGTTTGATCTTCAATTTTGATCCTAGGGGCTTTCTACTATTCGCGAATGGCAATTTATTCGCAAAATATAAACATTTTCCTATTCATACGTAAAATATACGAAATAAAGTATATTCATTCGCATCAACATCTATGAAAATTCGTATATTTCATTCGAAACCATTCGCGAATGTCGCATACTATTTGCGAGATGCGACATATTGCTGTGATTTGTACATAAACATTTCTGTGTTTAGTTTGTATGCATGATCATTTGCTTCCATTTGCAAAATATGTTTGAAACATTCGCTCACATATGCAACATTCGTATAAGTCGGAACCCCTAGTTTTGATCTAAAAGTAAATTAAATCAATAATTGTTTGAGCTCCGTAAATAGCTTATATAGATTTAAGCTTCGCTTGGGGTTAGCTATTCGTTTATAAATTTTAGAGGCGAGAATCAGTCTATAAATTTTTGATGAATATTTATCCAGGATATTTTAGAATATCTCGATATTAAACGCAACTGTGCATAGCCAGAGCTGTGTGCGTCGCACGTATATGTGTATCAAGAGCCGCACAAAAATACTTACAAAACAGATACAGCGTGGCTGTGTACTTGCGGCACTTGATATACACAGCTCTGTGCAGTTGCGTTAAATATCGAAATATTCTAAAATATCGCGGATAAATATCCATCAAAAATATATAGACTGGCGAGAATTACGCCCAATATCAATTTCATAATTTAGTTTGCTGTTACTTTGAATGGAGACATTTTAAGTATCTACTGATTCACTCCATTCAACCAAAAACCATTGCAACCAATATTTTGGATTTTCGGATTTTGTTAGAAAAGTTTTTTTTTGTTTCTTTCTGGAATTTGTTTTTGTCCAATGCAAATTAAATTTATGTGGATGTTTACTTCAAAAACTAAAAGTATGGATGCAGTGATCATACCGGCTCTTCTAATCTCAGGGAGACAGTTAATAATGTATGACTTTAATCTGTATGCATCCATAGTTTGAGTTTTTGAAGTCATCCACAAAAGTTTCAAATTATAGCATTGGACAAAAAATTAAATAGTTTTATTTTTGTTTCGAAATTCAAAATACTTTCATATTGCTAAATGTTCTTTTTTATAACAAAAAAACTAATATAAAGACAATTTAAAAATAATTCAAATGAGAATATTAAGAGGAACATGAGTAAACACATTTGAATGAATTTAATTTTAATTAAATGCATTAATTAGTAAGAATGCATTCCATAGCTAACCAGAACAATGTTTGTATAAGATAAAAAAAAAAAAAAAACAACATGAATGTTAATAAAATAAACCCAAACAATGAATTATTATTCCAAATAAAAGTAGATGAAAAATCGTTGAAGAGAAACACAAAGTTTTAACTTTTATTTTGATCCGAAGGCAATTGCAATTAAGTTCATCACGATGTTGTTGTATGTCAAATGTCCATGTCAGTAGTGTGCGGAGGAGGGTAGTGTGGGTTTACCCCCCTGTGATTTGGATGAGAATTTTTTTCGCGAAAATCATTCGAATTTGCTAGGGTTTTTGATTGAAAAAGTGAAGACCTTTTTTTTGCTCATCAATGTAGAAAATTGAGGAGAATTCTCCCAATTTGCTAGGGTTTTTGGTCCAGAGAGAATTTTTTCCGATTTGCTATAGATTTTCGCCTCAAAAAGTAACTTTCAAAAAAAAAAAAACGAAAATTTGTTTGATTTGCTAGAGAATTTTTTGGCCCTGAAAAATTTTCCTCGCCCACTACTGGTCCATGTATATTTGCATGTGTGTGCTTGTATAGAATGAATTGAAATGAGATGAGGCGCGCGTTTCTATAATCGATCAATAAGAATTTGCTTAGTGCATGCGCAAGCACACACAGAGATATTCTTGTACTACATTATGCCGGTTTTTCCGTTGGTGCGTCAACTAATTTGATACTCTTTCATTTGAGCTCAAAGCGAACCATCCACAAAAAAAACGAAAAAAATAAAAAAATATTGCGGTCGAATCACGTGCATCGTATGCTTCTACATGAATGCATTCATCTTCTCGATCGACGATTAGTTTTCACTTGTTTTAATATTTGGAGAATGGTTCAATTTCTCCATTTTGAACCGATAGATTTTCATAACAAAAAAATCATAAATTCTTTTCGAATACGTTAAAAACACCACGAAAAATTATTCCAAGTACAAGTTGAAGCTAACCTTGGCCTCCATATAAATACCTTTGGAATTAATATTTTTTCAATTCACTTACCAGCCAGCCAAATCGACAATTTTCAATATTTTTCCAAACTCTCGAATGTTTTGAGTTCTTAGAGAGCACTCTCACTAGCTTCTCAGTTTCTCAACTCATTTGCATAACTTTCAATCTTGACTTTTAGTACGTAGAATTG